>NC_091484.1:24458766-24768030 GCF_947461875.1 Haliaeetus albicilla | reverse complement strand
GCCTGCCATTCCAGAGAGAGCTTAACTTTCATATTTAAGAAATAAATGTATCAGTAGGTTTTAAAGTTTTTAATATATCAGCTTGAGAAAGTAGTAGTCGCATTGGTTGAAATGCAATTCTGCACTAAAAGATGAACACATAATGACAGCATTTTCTCCTTTATTAGATTTGCTTTCTATAGCTATACAGAATTACTCTTGCTCTTGTGATGAAATATGTATTTTGAGAACTACTTTCACTGTGGAATCAATACCACCAAAAGTACCTCAGCACTGTGGCATTAACAGACATCATCCATATTCAGTTAACACCTCTCAACTTTGCCTCTTTAGACCGAGGGTGAACGTGCCATGAAATAGTATTTAGACTACACAAAATTGATGAACCATGCAATAACACAAGCTGCAGACAATAGTCCCAGCAGACTAGCTAGGGACATTAAATCATCATGATACCTAAGTTACAACTGCTTGTTTGTTTGCAGGCAGGACTTGATGAAGAAAATCCAAATCAAATTGTACATCTGCTATAGAGAATCAAGGCAGGCTGTTCAAAATTATCAGCTTTAATGATGTATCTTAACCATCAGAAAACCCTGATTTAATATCAATACTGATCTTGTTTTGCACCTGTAATATTTATTTTCCCAAAGCATGGTTAATAAACTGGTAAATCTTGATGACACACTGTCCAATACATTTATGTATGCAGTCCTAAAACTCTCAGAATCCTATGTTCTATTAAATAAAATCGGGAATTAGATTTTTATTTAGTAAACTATTCTTTTATTCACCTGTACTAAGTTCTGTTTGGTTGCCTTACTACTCAGCTGAAGTTTTTCAAAACCATCATTAACTATAATGGGCAGATTATCTATCTCGTGTGGTTTTTTGGTTGTTCATTAAAATTAAGAATTTAAGATTTAAAATGAATGAAAATGAAATCAAAGAACAATATTTGATATTGGTGAACAGAAATTACTGTTTCTCACTCTCCTTCAAGATTTTAGGACTAGCAGACCTAGTTATTATTTTTATTCTGAAATAACAAGAAGAAGAAGTAGTTCTCCTGATATTCCAATTCCTATACTTTTCTCATATTTGAATGAAAAAGTGGTAAAACTGAGCTAAAAAAAATTCAAATTAAGAAGTTCTTTCCTTTCCTGTGCACCAACAAAAACTGCCAAAAAGCTAGTCAACACTGCAATAAATCCAGGTTTTCATTTTTTAAAAAGCTGATTTATTAAACAAGAGAAAAATTGCCTGAACAAATCTGAGCCTTAAGATCAGTGATTTAGTTTAATTACATAGTCTGACAAATAAAGTCTCCTTCTTACCTATAGTACATTTTTTTTCTTTTCAACCTGCCTACATTTTCCCTTTTAGAGAGGTAAATAGTAAAGAACTGCAAGTCCTACACTGTCTGGTAAAAGCATCTTAAATTTAATAAATTATCTACACCTTTTACACTAGCTCTCAAACTGGATGGATATAGTATAATTATAACAAGTGAAGAAAGAAGAAAGATTCATATCTGGATAGACAGTCATTACCTTCATTTACAACAATAGTGTGTGGAGTTGATATATTTATTACCTGTGGCAGATTCTCAACCCATTTCAAGCTCTGTCTAGAAGTTTCCCTGCAGTTTTAGGAATCCAGAAGTGAAAATTACAGCATGTTCAAAAGGATAAGGTATTTTATACCTTATGATGTAAAGTGGCAATATATAGACTTACAGTATTACTCCATCTTTGATCTTTTAGTATGACTGTCAGCAAGTATTAGTGGAAATTAAAACATATCTGTAATTCTGCAAACCCTTACAAGTGATAAAAAACTGAATATGACTCAAGCATAATAGAAATTACTTTTCAGTTCTTTTTCTTGTGAGTATATACACATCATGCAAGTAATACCAAAGCAATCTCACTTTCCTTGGATGAAAGCACTCCCACTAGGCTGAGAAAGTACACTGTGGTTATATTGCCACTAACCAGAACAAAAAACAACAGTAATATTTGTACCAAGTACTCATCTTTAAAATAGTGCATGAAAAAAACCCATGACCAGCCTTCTCTGAACATCTCAAGCATGTTGCCTACCTCCCTTCTCAGTAGAATATGAATAGTTAAAACATTACAAGGGGTAACTGTACTTAATCAGGAGTTGGATCCACATGTACCTGTGATCCACTGGACTTTAGTGAAAGCTGGTTAAATACCCTGAAATAAACAAGTGGCTTGACTGAAGAGTTGGGTGGCAAGACGGAAACAGATACTTTTGTCAAACTCTTCTATGGGGTGCAGATACAAGAAGAAAGAGTCTGAGTCTGTGAAATATTCAGGTTTTGCAAATTTTTTGTTCAGTACAATAAACTGGGTCATGGAATCCGGAGGACTGAAGGGAATTCTGACCATCAGACTATGGACATGGTATTAATGCAGTCCAGAATGTAGAAAAAAAAGATAACCAAATGTACAGCATATCACACAATTTATGCAGAAATAGAACTCCTCTGGGGAGCAATGTAAGATGAATGTGTGACACTTTTCCAGGTGGAATACAATGCAAAATTGATTCACCATGAAAACTTAACTTTTCAACTTTTACGTAACTGCTGTGGGAAGAGCTCTTAGCAGACAGAGTAGCTGTCATGCACTCAACTGGAGACTCCATCAACTTGCTTTGGAATCAACTTGAGATCCCACAGGGATACAATCAGACACAAATAGTAGGAATTAACTTACAAATCTGTTCGGTTTACTAACAAATCAAAAAATGCATCTAAAAGAAGTGTCTACAAGTTTTGGGGTTGGTTTGTTTGATGATTTTTGTTTTAAGAAAAAAATAGTTATTTCTTCTCCTAGTCTGTCATGAAAGATGTATTATTACATGACCTCAGTTGCAGATGTTCATGAATATATCTGATTTCCACCCCAGTCCTTAAGTTTGAAGCTTTTTAATGACAGGAAGGACCAGGTAAAAATACTTCCTTCAAACAGAACAGGGATCCTGGCTTTGTTTTTGCCAAGGGCAGGAGAGAAAAAGATTGCTCAGGAGTCCAAAAAGTGAAAGGTCCCTGAATTAGAAAGATTTCTGCCTTCAAAACTGAGGTCAGGGGCAATCTGCTGGAGCTAGTTTACATCTAAAGATGTAAACTGGAACTAGAAACCAGTCTTCACATAATAAGATTTGGCAGGAGCATCCAAAGAAGAGGACTTTTTTCTTTCTGGTTTGTTTGGGGTTTTTTTCTTCCTCCTTTTTGTTCCCTTATATTTAACTATCATCATTATATGCAGGTTTCTATCATTCATCCTTGCCTTTTCTGAATAACATGTTTCTGGATTTTGATTCTTTTTGTAACTCTATGTGAAGTTACTCTAAGTCATCTTCTTCTGCTTCCAGGCAATGGGCCTGTTATCCACTTGATTTAGAAGCCATGCTGGTGACACTCTTGAAGACCAATGTCCATCAATAAAATATCCATGTAGGATATTTTAGCTTGATTAATTCTACATAGAATTTCTCATATTTTGAAAAATTCTATAGATTTTGAGGATTTTCCATACATTTTCTTTGAAATTAGTTCCATTTATTGATTATTGCAAATTCCTTCATTCTGCCCAGTGAAGATAATAGCCAGACCAAACACCTGGCTAGAAATTTACTTCTTCTCTACAGAATTCTTTTAAAAATATGTTTCAGAGTAAAATCACTTTTTTTTCCCCAGATGATAGCTGAAAGGACTGGTATTCAGAGGAAAAGCTAGGACTTTTACAACTGATCTTGCCTAACACTGAGCCTAGTTTGAGTGTCTTTTAGTGCTGTCATCAGAAGGCAGCAGGAAATTAGGCTTTTCAGCTACCACCAGTGTGCAATTTCTATCACAAAAACATGTTGTAGCCTAATTGTGTCAACCAAGCAAGTATGTGCTTTAGAGGAATTTTTTTCTCCTGTCACTAGTCTATGATTTGATTAATTTGCAAGTGCAAGACAAAACGAGATGGAAGAAGGGCTCTCTTTTAGGTTCATTCTTCAAGGTACATACTAAGTTGCAAGAACTAAACAATTCAGTGAGCGAATTGTACAACAACCTGCCCAGACTTGAAGTTGGTTGACTCAAAAGAAATTAAAAGTATCAAAAATATATTAAAACCAAATTCTCAGGTATGACAAGCTTTAATAAAAAAAGAACCAATAGCAACACAACACGGAATTGCAATATTTTATGATGTGACTTTGCAAACATCATGCAAACAGCATCAAAATTATGCCAGGAAATATTTAAAACCTCATACAGATATTTTCCAGAATTAGTAGAAAAAGTCATGCGTTTCATGTCAAGAAGCTTAGGCATGAAAAATTTTTTGGTGTGGTCTCTCTTGCTCACAGCAAGAATGCTAACTTCATGATTCATTTTCTGTATGTATCTGATGGTTCTTCTGATACTGTAGCAATCTAAGAAAAGCAAATATTTCACTTCTTCCACAGTTAAAAATTTGTTCTCGCTAGGTTATTTTAACTACAGAAACAATATTCCAGCTAGTTCACCTAGCCTTTTACACCCTAAGCATATCTCCAATGTATATGACACATCCATTTACTTATAAATTTATAACAGATGTCAGCTATACAGAAAACCAGAAAAAAATGGAAAGGGGGGAAATCACACACTGTAAACATTGTAAACAGATCTGTCTTAGACATAAACTTAAAAATATCTGCTGGAGCTGTCATTTTAATACATAAAATTCTTTGCCCTGTAGTGTACCTCTTCTTTAATATATTAAAGAAGTTTTAATTAGCTAGAAAAGCTATTTGAAACTAAGAGGAACCTTTTGTCAGTCTAAGAAATGAGAGAAACATACTGTTTTCAAACTATTCATTTTGACATTTACTTTAATTTTCATTTTCTATTCTACAAAATTTACACACAGTGTGCCAGTGAAAGTAACAACAAAAACTGATGCTACATGCAAAGACCAAAGTCTATCCATGATGCCAAAAAATACTTGTGAAAGAACACATCTAATTTAAATCTACAACGTGACAAATTCATCTCTTTCTGTCCCATGATGCAGAACTGTACAAAATTCTGTATTCTGATGTGCTGTTTCCATGAAAACTGGGGTAGCATAAAAAGAAAAGGGAAGCATTTAAACAATCGTTTTAGCATTGTCTCCTTCCCTGCAATCATTTGAAACCTCTTACCCAGTTTCTACCAACTAAGCAAGAGTTAAAAAAAATTATTTTTTTTTTTAAACCTTTACAAGCAGAATAGCAACATAGAAGTGACAGAAAGGCTGTGGAATAAACTCATTTATTTTTCAACAGAGAATACATATATGAAAACATTTTGAACACACTACACACAGAAAAAGCTCAGAGATTACTCTATTAAGTATCAGAACACACCCTCCTAAACCAAGGATTTTCTTTGTGATAGCTAACAAAGGAAGAGGTGAATATGCTAAATGGTAGCCTTTACCTAATTAAGTTTAAAAGTCAGCCAGCTGCAAGTCAATTCATGAGAAAGCAGGCTCCATTAACTGACAGATCTGCTTGTTAGCTGCAAAAGTAAGGATTGTTCAAGTATCCCTATTGCATTTTCTATATACGGATTTAGCTGCCTAATTTTAAACAGAGAGAGGGAACTGCAGGCAGTAAGCGCTCTTGGGGCTTCAGGATATTTGGAATTTTTTCCTCTCCGTGAAACAGTTCTCAGCGCTCTCAAGAGTACAGGCTTTAGCAAGAAAGCTAAGGGTATATTCCCAAAGGTAACTGGTGAAATGGCTGGCAGTTTGTTAACATCACATTCATTTACTACCACTGACAGGCTGAATCTTTCCAGTTTTTAATGCTGGAGGATAACCACCCTTATGTTTTTGTGAAAATGATAGCATGGTACCTTAAATTACCCCTAAGGGATTTGATTTTGTTGTCTTGATTTTTTTGGCTTTAATTTAAGAAAAAAATTAAAATGCATATTCAATTCATCTTGCTCTGTGTGTGTATGAATAAAGCCAAAAAAATCTAAGAAATCACAGAACATTTTTATAAAGGCAAAATTATTCCATGCATATACAGAACAGGACACAAGTATATTCTAAAGCCTCAGGAAAGTGATGCTGGAGGAGGGACAAACTGAAATTAGTTCAGCAAAAGCCCGCATAGCACAACAGTCAGAAATACTAAGCTTGGCACTGCATGGTACACACATTAAAAAGGTAGCTGTCAGACACATGGTACGCTTCACATAATCATGATTTTCCTCTGGAAGTAAGTTAACCTGAAACTGCATATCACCCTAGGATCAAAACAAAAAGGTAAATCCTATTCAAGAATCCTCCAGCTGCCTTCCAAATCAAAGGAGCTTCCGGGTTTTATTCTTTGCAGACCTAGGAAAGGATGGTTTGCACAGACTAATCCATGAAGTATACTTTCGTCTCTTACACTGCTGCTTAAAAACAACCTCTGCTCTCAGGCAAACATGAAATTGGTAGACTTAGGGATAGAAAAGTTAAACCATATATCATTATTTATAGAAGTTTTCTATGCAGCTGAATTGCATAGCTGAATTATGAAAAACATAACTCATTGTTGACAATATAAGCATTATTTGTTAGCCTAACATTTATGCTTATCTTTTTTAACAATAAGACTATGGGGTCAAGCTCTGTTTCTTAGTAGGTTTTGCACAGTAGAAATGGAAAATAAAAGATTATTATCTCAGGGTTTTGGTGCAAATTTAGTCCTCACTAGACATAATTCTCATTAACGTTAAAAAAAAATTATTGATTCTACAGTTGTCGTGCATTTAAAACTCCCTTCAATGGGAGGCACTCACCTGTAAAAGCTACCAGGGAATAATCTAGGACAGAGGAATTACCAGCTTAAAACATGACCACTTATTTGACTACCGCAGAATTAAAATTTAAAAAGTATAGTAAATAGTAATTTAGAAAGTTATTATTTTATAGTGAAAAAATATTACTTTTAACTACAAATCTAAAATATTTTAACTAAGTAGGACTTAAAACTGTATTCCTTGTTGTACATTTACATTATAATGTAGAATGGAAGAAAAAAATGGAATTACAGAATGTCATACAGTAGAGTTTAAACAGCTGCATTTTAAACCATATATGATGATTGTTCTATGCTAACAGGTAAAATACTGAGATCTTAAACCTTCAAATGCTAGTTGTATTGAAGAAGTCATTATTTAACAGCATTTTTGTGAGATAATTATATCTCTTTAGCTGTGGTAATATGCAAATAGCTAACTGTACGAGAGCAAATGACTATGCAATGTTAAAAAAATGAAAAGCTTAAAGCAGAGCAATTGAAACAAGAAACATTTCCCACTTTAAAAAGAAATACAGTGGGAAGGGCCACAGGTCCAGAAAACAAAGTCACGCCATGCTTTAAACAGAAATCTCACAACTTGTGTTGCAAAAATACTACAGTAGAGGTAGGCAAAGATATCAAATGGTTAGAATCAACAAAAATCTGTGATTACAGGAAAGCATATATGCTGAAAATAGTCCTACAAGCTGTCTGGTGAGACATTAAACACTTCCATCATTTTAACCAATTACAAAGAATCCTTTTAAAGTGTTCTCTAATGCAAGATGTGTTATTCTATGCATAAGCAACTTAAATATGGCAATCTTACACCCAAATTTCACATCAGTTTCACAGCATGTATACAGAATAATGAAGGTAACTTTTTTTTTTCAATGTTTCACTCCAAAATGGAAGTTGATTTTAGTGTTCTACTTTCTTCATACAAATAAGTTTACTTCTGAAATAACCAACATAAAGTTACACAGCAATATTAAAGGTAAATGAGTTCCCCAGCTACAAACAATACACTCAATAAACATAAAAAAGAACTTGACATAAGTCATTGTATCAGTTATAAGGCGTTACAGTAAATTTAGGTTTTTGTATGACTATATTTTTATCCCCCCCCAAAAAAGTGTTACTCAATTGTTTAAAATCAAGATTTACAGAAAGAAATCATGATTTCACAAGACATATCTTTGTCAATAAAGACACAAGATGCTAAGCAGCTGTCAACTGGATCAAGACTGCTTTTTGGCTCTGTGAGCGGTCAGCTCCAGATGCTTTTTTAAAAAAAGGTACAAAAAAACTCAAAGTGAGCTTGGACACCTTAGTTAAAATTATCTTCTAACTCCGAACAATTAGGTACTGACCTTAAATGTGAGGCATGCACCTTTAGAGGCCGTCAGAAATGTTTTGCTAGTACCTGCTATTGTAAGTCTGATACTCCTATTACCCATATCAACACTTAAAACTTCTCTGAAATTTGCCAACTTTCCAGCTTTCACATTCTCACGTGGAAAGGCACTTCTTTGTCTCATTATGGATCTTCTCATCGGATCTTAATTTGCCACTTTTCAACTTCATGAAATGGCTTTATTCTTAAACTACAATATAGGAAAAACATTCCAATATATATTTCCCTATATCACTCAGCATTTGAGGATAATTCAAAGACATATTTTCATTAAAGAATCTGACACTCTTCAGTACCATCAGAGGTCTTCCACTTAATCATTCTTGTTGTTTTTCCTCAAAATCATCTTTAACTCCTACAGTGCCTTTTTTGAGATTAAGTGGACTCGAACTGGACATAGTATTCCAGTAAAATGATGGTGGGGATGTCCCCCCTCTACCTTAAAACCCAGGCTGATGGAATATTGGGGGGGGGTGGATTTGAACAAAACTGGACACTGAACTACAAACTTAATAGTATCCAACAGAAATCCATGATTTCCCTATTGGAAAGAAAAAACGTGAAAACAGTAATCAGAAGATACTTCAAAGTTATAATTGGAAATAGAAAGTCATATCCAGTAACTACAGAAGTAGTTCATTCAAAATACTCAGTCTGATGCTTTCATACCTTTAATGCTATCCGATTGCCTAAGTAGGGAACAAAGACCTCAGCACTCCCAAAAATAAAAACACAATTTAAATTTTTAACTCAAAATTCAAATTCTTCTTCCTGAAAAATATAGATATGTTTAATACACTAAAACTTCAAAAGCAGAGTGCAAATCTAAGACCACTCTGATTTTGAATATGGCTGATTACACTTATAGGCATACAAATGTATTTTTTAAAGAGGAATGAGCTCTCACTTCTCCATCTAGTTCTAGTAATTGAATTGAATTGAATGCAAGAGAAGTGAACAAATGACAGAGAAAAGGAATGCACACAGAAAGATGTATTGGCTGTGAAATTTTTTAATGTTGACCACACTGCACACTTCAGCAGTCCATGCCATATTCTTATTTATTACACACAGATATGCATTCTAGGTTTGATACCATAATTTTAACCATTTCAAGCCTCTATTACTAGTGCCACCTTCAACAAAAACAGACTCAATCTTGCTCTATCTCCTCCTTTGGGCTGGTATGAATGTTTGCACATCGAGCTGGATGACAGAACAGATGCAAGTTAAAGTGAGCCTCATCTAAAAAGAAAAGCTCCTTCTAAATAGAGTAAATTCAATGGACTATGAAAACAGTGTCAATTAAATGTCATTTTAAAGGGTACAGTTTTTGCTTTGGTCAGGTAATTAATCTAAGAAAATTGCAAAAAGTGATTTAATCCTGCAACCAGCAATGTAAGTTTTCAGTTCCCTAGCCGAGAATTTCCTTGTTTTCTACTACCAACTTGGTTTGGACTTCAAACATAAAGCAAGCCCAATTCATTGGATTGATAAAACTAATTTTTTGAAGGGGGGGAAAAAGACTCTTCCTATAAGTATGATAAAAGGTCTTAATATTTTCTCCAATAATCCAGAATTGGCATGCTTAACAGATTCTTTGTTGTTAATTTAATTATATTTACATTTTCTGTTTATTAAGTTGGAAGAACTTCTCAAAACCACAAGATTCTCCTAGCAGAGGCTAATTCATCTGACAAATGTTGATCTTTTATTCGTTTGTCTTCCTGCCACATGCCCCAGGCAAGTATGTAAGTTATATTCAGTGGTCCAGGTTGTTGAAAATAAATTGAAGAAATTTATTATAAAGGTTGAAAGTTTAATAAAAGTCAAAAAACTTAAATTGAATCTCCTCTCACTGTCACCAAAGTATTATGTGACAAACCTGATTATCCAGAAAGATAATTTTAAGGTTTTAATCATTTTACAAAACAGTAGACATCTGTGTGTGCACACATGCGTAAGTACTCATGCACAAACTCTGCTACAGCTTACATCTCCTGCCTACTGATTTTTTTTTTTAGTTGGGGTGAGGGGGTTTTTTGGTTTTTTCTTTTCACATAAGAGGTATCAGGGCAAAACAAGGAAAGTGCCCTTGGAGGAAACAAACAAGGATACACTAAAATTATGAATATTTGTGAGCAGATTCAAAAAGTTATTTTAAAATTAAAAAAATTAAAACTAAATAGGTTGGGAATAAATGGGCAAATGAAACCATTTTTATTTGAATCTCCTTACAATATGGGCAGATGTGGATAGACCTAGAAACAGGAGTTAACAGAGAGATAAGCTAGGAACATGACTTAAAATTGGCATTCTGTATGAACTTGTATGACAAACTGTAGACATAGACCAAAGTAGGTACAATCAGACTAGCTAGAGTCTACCTATGAGTTTACAGGTCATAAAACTGCACCTGTAATGATGCAGCTGTTTTGCAACTGTAGAAAACAACCACCAAATTGTACTTCAAAAAATCAGAAATAAAAAGGCTCAGATTATATGGAATTTCAATTTGGTTGAAAACAGAAATCAGGATATTCCACTGCTTTGACAAAGGAATTGCATTCTAAGCTAAATATTACAGAGATATTCTAATATGCTGTCATTCTCCATGGGATATTTAGTTCATTAATTTGGCCACGGAATTCCATAAGGCAAAGGCTTTGCAAAGAAACTTGCAGTGTGAAGGCCATAACAGGGTCTCTGAGCCCTTTAAACACTCAGTAGAGCAGTGGACCCAGGTCTGTAAAAAAAAAAACAGGCACAGCTGCCTAGGTCATAGCATGAGATTGATATTCCCAAATAGCAAATTTAAAAGAGGTAAGGAAAAGGACTAGATTATTGTCTCCAAAAGGCAGTGACTCAGCAGGTAGAGGAGGCTGGTCTCCTGCCAGACAGAGAAGGACATTGCTCCGCAACATGGAGGCATTCTGTGAAGTTGCTCTATCATGTCTTGCTAAAATAAAAGACTGAGTCTGAAATTTCACATCAGAGTGTCTGTGTCCTAGAAGACAGCAGAAGGCCCAATCTATTCACAGAGAGGAAAGAACAATAGCTTCTTTTAATAAATAAGCCAAATTAGATATACATGGCAGCAAGCCTCCCTAACTTGGGAAGAATTTTCTTTCTGTAAGATGAAAAGTAAGCAGATTTTTCTTTCCAAGAAACCTGGAAAGAAAGAATCTTTGTTTCATAGACTCCAGTTCCTTAAGAAACAGTTTCAAAATCTAAGTACAAAGATAAAACTTTAAAGTTTAGGTGTTTTCCTAAGATAACTAGGAATAAATAAGAGGAAATGATGTTTCAGATTTGTAAAGGGCAACTCCATGGAAAAAAAAACACATTAGTAAGTCAGAAAAAAACCTGACCTATCAACAACTTTTATTGCAAATGCCAGATAGAAGAAATTACACATAAAATGTCTTCATCTTCAATAATATAAGAGATCAATTGCCCTATTTTATTCTAAGATCAGTCTCATTTTTTCTAATCAATGCAGTATTCTCCTAAAAAAAAATTTAACTGGAAGTAGATCAAGTGCAATTGAATTCACAGGTATAAATATTCATTTATTATGATTTTTTTAAAATATGACCTACATATTAGAATACATCAGCAGAACGAAGATGGTACACAGTTCCACAGTTACATGTTTGTCTAGTCTGTGAAATTGTAGTTTACTTGCATTTTATTTTTGCGTTTTAGTGACCTCTGGTGGTTATATTTGAAACAACTTGCTGTTCACCGATTACTTGAATAAGAACTTTAAAAAAAAAAGTAAATTAAAAAATGGGAAAGCCATTAATTCTTCAAAGCCCAACAAATTATAGGCTTTTGGCATCTAGTATGTGGAAGTTAACTTTAGCCTGTAAAATGAGAATTCCTGTCTTTCCTAAAGTTTTTCTGCTTCTTCATGACTTAATGTTTCTACTATTTAACAAATTGTTTAAACAACAACAAAAAGGTTAATGGTGCAGATTCAACTTCAAAGATAGAGGCACTATCCTTAAATATCCAGATTTTAACATGTAAGGACCAGCAGTGGTCTCCTGCACGAGTCTCTATTAGGTCCTGCAGTACTTTAAAAGTACAAAAGAAATCACAAATAACTGGATGAGTGCATAATGAAGTAACAAAGAACTGCAAAAGGGCCATTACTGAGTGATAAAAATTGAAAAGAAAACTTGGTGTACACAGCATGGTACACATGGGGGGAAAATAACTCCAGAATCCCATCTTCACGAGCTCTGAACTGACTTTTCACACTTGGGAACAAAATTTTAGGGGCTACAGGAGATAGTTCCACAGAGAGATCACCTCTGTCTAACTGGGGGCAAAAAAGCAAACAGTATTAGAAGTTACTAGGAATGGAAAAGGAAACAAAATAGAGAAATAACTACCACTAGATAGATCACTCATATACCTTTAGTCTGTAAGACCTGGATCACAGAGAGTCATTTTAGATTATGTTGCTCTGACTAGCTACAGCTTGGTTTTGACATTTTCTAAATCACAGCAGCCACCAAGAAACTTCAGCTGGAGCATCAGCTGGCTCATATAAGAGGATAGATTACAGCATTATATTTTAATACAGTATCTAATGCTGGTTTAAATGGTTAGTATATGTTTTTTTTTAAAGCATCACAAAACATACAATAGCTGACAGTCCACAAGAATGTTCAACAAACTCACAGGTTCATCTAGTTCCTTTGGGGGGAGCAGAGGGGAACACAATCAGACTCCCTCCTACTTTTCCTATAAAAGAACTATCAAGTTTGTGTACTGCTTACAGTTATCTGATTTTAGATTACATATGCAAAAATAAATTTGAAGACATTAAAATTTTTCCTCATTCTAATTTTGTGCAAGCATTCTAAAATATTTTTAGAATTCAGATATACTATTTTGGGAGAAAAAACTTGGAATGAAGGTCATTACAGCAAGCACAGCAGATGCCTTTTGTACAGTATTATAACTCAGATTTGTTAATTTAAAAATAAATCCATTTTTTCCCAATGAATGCATATAAAAATTAATTTTAATTCACATAAGAATGGGGCCAGAAAGTGATAATGGAAATTAATTTTCCTTTCTAGACCTTTAGTTTAAATGACACTGGTCTCAGACTTAACACACTCTTTATAGTATATGCATATTTCTAAAAATGCTAAATTCCATTTGTGAGCGATTTTTTATATTCATATAAAAAAACAGAGAAACTGGAAACATTTTGAACAAAATAATATTATCACTTAATATAAAGCTACTTCAGTCTATTGCTTTTACATACACAAAACAGACTAGGACATATATTTTCTATGATGAAAAATGGGAAGCTTCCAGTGACTGGAGTGCTGCAATGGATGGCTATAAGCTCTTCAGAAGGGATAGGCAAGGTAGAAGAGGTGGTCGGGTGGCTCTCTACGTTAGGGAGTGTTTGGACTGTACAGAGCTACATGATTGTGATGACAAGGTGGAGTGCTTATGGGTGAGGATGAGAGGGAAGGCCAACAAGGCAGATATTGTGCTGGGAGTCTGTTATAGACCACCCAACCAGGTTGAAGACACAGATGAATCATTCTACAAACAGCTGGCAGTAGTCTCAGAATCGTGTGCCCTTGTTCTCATGGGGGACTTCAACTTTCCAGATGTCTGCTGGAAATACAACACAGCAGAGAGTAAACAAACAATCTAGGATGTTCCTGGAGTGTGTGGAAGATAACTTCCTGACACAGCTGGTAGGTGAGCCAACCAGGGGAGGAGCCTCGCTAGATCTATTGCTTATGAACAGGGAAGGACCGGTAGGAGGTGTGATGGTCGAAAGCCGTCTTAGGCTTAGCGACCATGAAATGATAGAATTCTCAATTCTTGGTGAGGCAAGAAAGGGGGTTAGCAAAACCACCACTCTTCAAGGCACTGGTTGAGAGAGTCCCTTGGGAGATGGTCCTGAAGGGCAAAGGGGTCCAGGAAGAATGGACATTCTTTAAGAAGGAAATCTTAATGGCTCAGGACCAGGCTATTCCCATGTGCCGCAAGTCAAACCGCCGAGGAAAACGACCAGCCTGGCTGAACAGGGAGCTTTTGCTAGGAGTCAAGAAAAAAAGGAGAGTTTATCATCTCCAGAAGAAAGGGCAGGCAACTCAGGAGGAGTACAGGGATCTTGTTAGGTCATGCAGAGAGGAAATTAGAAAGGCAAAAGCTCAGCTAGAACTAAATCTGGCCACTATTGTAAGGGACAACAAAAAATGTTTTTACAAATACGTTAACAGTAAAAAGAATCCCAAGGAGAATATCTGTCCTTTAATGGATACAGAAGGGAATGTTGCAAGGCTGAGGTACTTAGTGTCTTCTTTGCCTCAGTCTTTAATAGGGAGATGAGTTATCCTCAGGGTACTCTGCCCCCTGAGCTGGAAGGCGAGGATGAAGAGCAGAATATACTCCCCATAATCCAGGAGGAAATAGTTAGTGACATACTACACCATCTGGACTCTCACAAATCTATGGGACCAGATGGGATCCATCCAAGACTACTGAGGGAACTGGCAGAGGTGCTTGCCAAGCTGGTCTCCATCATCTATCTGAGATCCTGGTCAACGGGGGAGGTCCCAGAGGACTGGAGGCTTGCCAATGTGACGCCCATTTACAAGAAGGGTCAGAGGGAGGATCCAGGGAATTACAGGCCTGTCAGCCTGACCTCGGTACCGGGGAAGGTTATGGAACAGTTCATCTTGAGAGGACTCACATGGCAAGTCCAGGACAAACAGGGGATCAGGCCCAGTCAGCATGGGTTTACAAAAGGCAGATCCTGCTTGACCAACCTGATCTCCTTCAATGACCAGGTGACCCACCTAGTGGATGAGGGAAAGGCTGTGGATGTTATCTACCTTGACTACAGCAAGGCCTTTGACACTGTCTCTCATGGCATACTCCTTGAGAAGCTGGTGTCTCATGGCTTGGACAAGTGCACTCTTCGCTGGGTAAAAAACTGGATGGATGGATGAGCCCAGAGGGTTGTGGTGAATGGGGTTAAATCCAGTTGGCAGCAGGTCACAAGTGGTGTTCCCCAGGGCTCGGTGTTGGGGCCAGTTCTGTTTAATATCTTTATTATTGATCTGGACAAGGGGATTGAGTGAACCCTCAGCAAGTCTGCAGATGATGCCAAGTTTGGAGGCAGGGTCAATCTGCTTGAGGGTAGGATGGCTCTACAGAGAGATCTGGACAGGCTGGATCAATGGGCCGAGGCCAATCGTATTAAGTTCAACAAGGTCAAGTGCCGGGTCCCACGCTTCAGTCACAGCAACCCCATGCAGTGCTACAGGCTTGGGGAAGAGTGGCTGGAAAGCTGCCCAGCAGAGAAAGACCTGGGGGTGCTGGTTGACAGCTGGCTGAATATGAGCCAGCAGTGTGCCCAGGTGGCCAACAAGGCCAACGGCATCCAGGCCTGTATCAGAAATAGTGTGGCCAGCAGGAACAGGGAGGTGGTTGTTCCCCTGTACTCGGCACTGGTGAGGCCGCACCTTGAGTACTGTGTTCAGTTTTGGGCCCCTCACTACAGGAAAGACATTGAGTTGCTGGGGCATGTCCAGAGAAGGGCAACCAAGTTGGTGAGGGGCCTGGAGCACAAGTCTTATGAGGAGCAGCTGAGGGAGCTGGGGCTGTTTAGTCTAGAGAAGAGGAGGCTGAGGGGAGACCTTATCGCTCTCTACAACTACCTGAAGGGAGGTTGTAGTGGGGTGCGTGCTGGTCTCTTCTGTCAGGTGGCTGGAGATAGGACGAGAGGAAATGGCCTCAAGTTGTGGCGAGGGAGGTTTAGGTTGGATATTAGGAAAAATTTCTTTACTGAGAGGGGTGTCAGACATTGGAATGGGCTGCCCAGGGAAGTGGTTGAGTCACCATCCCCGGAGGTATTCAAAAAGCGCATAGAGGAGGTACTTCCTAACATGGTTTAGTGGGCATGGATGATGGTCGGACTCGATGATCTTGAAGGTCTTTTCCAACCTAAATGATTCTATGATTCTAAGCTAGGGAAACTATCGCTGAATATATTAGTGCTAAACTCCTAAACACCTAAAGCCAAGAGTTATATGGACATCTCAAAATTACTTCTGAGTATCTTCACTGGAACTTTTAAAAGTTAAATATCAGAAAAATCTGCCAGATACAAGAGTGCACTTAAATCGCAACCTGGAATTCAACTGACATGCAACTGTCAATACTGAAAGACTTTGACCAAACTTCAATGACTGTAACTGTAAGGACCCTTTCCCCACTTCGTAACTTTATAAAACAAACAAAAACCCTATGTAATAACAATAAGGTTTTGATTTCAGCTTTTACTACAAAATGGAAATGTTAAGCAACTTAGCAAGATAATCATAATCATTCTTAATATTCATTAAAAAGAAACCAGAGGGACCTAGAACAAAAAATTCCTTAGCTGTGTTGCCAAAAAAGTCAGCTATTAACCAATAACTACATGTTCCTACATGCCAGATCTGCACAGCATGGAGGCATATTTGCTACGTGTGTTTAGCAGTCGTTTCTCACATTCAAACACTCATTATATTCAAATCCTGACTTCACCTCATGAAGTAGAAATAATGTCACATTCACACTTTAAACAGATATTAAACAGCAGATTCTGTCAAGTTTATGCAATTTGTGTGCATGTCATGCAAAAAAAGGACAGTAAGACCACTTTGTCTAATCTTCTGTTTAAGTCAACTACTGAGCATGCAAAATGAAAAAACTATTAAAAATACTTTTCTCCCCCCCCCCCCCCAAATTACTTGTCCTTCATTACATACGTTCTTCAAAAACTGTGAGGAATCTCAAATTAGTCCCATCTCAATTACGTTTTGGAAAAAAGGATTTCTAAGAATCAATTATACTATTCTTATACTAATTATAATAATTACATTTCAGGATAACGAAATATGTCAACACTTTCTTCTTGTTACATACACACGCACGAGAAGTATGACAGTGACTACTTAATTTTCTGAAAAGGAGAGAAAAAGGCTAGAGTTTTATCATTGGTGGGTAGTTCTGCCACAGGTTAGTAAAGATCAGAATCACAACTACATAGAATAAACTCAGAATTTTATACATTTAATCAATTAAATTAATTATATTCCCATTTAGACATGAGAAAAAATAAAGCAGGGTTCCAAAAAAAAAAAAAAAAAGCTGTGAAAGTTTTTGACATAAATAGTAAAAGCATTAACACCCCCCCCCCCCAAAAAAAAGGAAAGTTACCTCAGAAACAGGTACATTTTCTCCAAGTTCAGATGTGTGTAATGCCAGTAAACCAATCACTCGAGCAACTTTGGCACGTCTGCATATCAAATAAATTTTTTGTAGGTGCAGAAAAAATATTTCAAATATATCACAAAACCAATTGTGTCTTGTTCATATTCTACAAAGATCGCTAAGGCCAGGAAATATTTGAAGTGCTATTTATAGCTCAGATTTTCTTCTTATTTCTATTTTCTTTGTATCATCAAATTGCTAAATTGAGCTGAAATACTGAAATAATAAATTCATGCATAAAGACATTTCTTTCCATTAGCACTGGAGAATGAAGATTCTTTAGTTTGTTATAGTCTCACTAATGTCATGCTCATATTCAGTTTTCTTATAACACAGAAAACCCCTATAGATCACTTTACACTTTTCAGTATAGCTGACAAAACACAAATTAAATCTGTATCAGCAAATCAGTTTTAAATGTTTCAATAAAGAAAAAAATGGAATAATAAAATCAACATTTATGAAACAGACAGCAGAGGGCACTATCACATGGAAATATTTGACAGGCATTTAAAAAAGCTACCATTATAGCTATTTTACTACTATTTATACTATTATGGTATGGGTTGGTTTACAGTGATTTTAAGCAACATGATTTGATACACTAAATTGTTTAAATTCTAGATAAAATTTTAGAGATTTTCCATAATCTTTGGCCCTGTAGAATAGCAATATATTCATTAAATGCTTAAAAAATTCAATGTTATATACACCATCATACTGTCAGTCAGGTACCACAGCAGTCTGAGATGCTAAAACACTTCTCAAATACCCTGTTAAATAATATCTTTAATAAAATTCAGTGGTAATTCCATACCTGAACAAATTAATTTAAAACAATTGTTACTTACATATCCCAGTTGGCGGCTGCACGCAGCTGCTGTATCAATATAGGAAACTATAGTTTAAAGAAGATAAATAAACATTAGTGAATTTCAGTGATCTGATATGTCCCAATGATAAACAAAATCATCAAAATATCAGCAATTTCATAAATATGTATTTGGATAACATTTGCAAAAAGTATTATAGACAACTACTGTAGATATTGTCCAAACACTGATTAAAAAAAAAAAGGCTGAGAGTAAAAATACAATTTCTTTCTATATTCGTGCCTTAAACTAAACTGCTAAACATATATCAGTGTGTTAAAAAAACAAAACACTTTTTTTGTTATGAATAACGCTATGCAGAGGAAAAAAACTCTGATATTTTCATCTAAAAATACAGAGATCATCATACAGGATTAACCAACAAGTATTTAATAAATTAAATTTATTTTGTGAGAATGAACAAAAATAGTTGGCAAATACTAGAATAATGAATGGACTGTTAACACACATAATCAGCCACTTAAGAACCAAACTACATAATTACTACCTCATTTCTAAAGTGTTCTGTTAATTGGCCAGTCACTGGATTATTGTCCCCCAAGTTCTCCAGTGATAATGGAATACACCTTCCAGCAATTCTGTTTCCTGTTTTCACAGGAATTCTATGGCATAAGACATATCATTGCTTCCAATCTGAATGTTCATGATGAGTTTTTCTGGCAGTGCAATTTTGTCTTTAATATCTCTATACCCAACAATGACATGTGTCAGAATATGACTTAGGTGCATTAGCATAATTGTAGGAGGACACGGTAGTTTACTTTTTATTAAATAAACTGAAAAGTGCACATCTCAGGATAGCCTCTGTGATGCTTTTACATAATGGGAAAAATAAGTCTCTTTCTCTTCTGCACATGCAATACCCTGAGAAATATGTTAAACCACCGCAGAGGATACCAGTAAAATTGTTTGTCTGGTAGAAAATTATTCTTGAAAGGTGAAAACACCATTCAGGTATACACTAGAACAGACTCTTCAGAGAGCACTCTCACTCTTGCAAGCAATGCTTAATCAAAGTTTTACTGCATGTTCTTTAGAAAGTTTTTCTTCCTATTCTTTACAGACATATGGCCAAATAAAATTGATCTAAGAGATCTAACAATTCAAACATGAACTTTTTTTGAGTCTTCTCTATCACTTAATGAGTTATGAAGACTAAAATTTCATTATGTTATTTCACGTTCTCCATCAAGCTTAGTTTTTACCCCAACCTTTTTACTAATACAACAAATCTATATGTAAATGTATATGAAATCTAAGAGAAATAATTAGTTTCCCTCAGCTCTTTTAAAAAAACGGACATAGAACTTAGTAATTTTTTTCATTATTTTGCACTTAATTTGCTATATTATTTTTGCCAGTACACAATGATTTCTTGAAATATAACTAAAAGCAGCTGATTTTTGCTACAATGGCAAGTATGTAAACCATGTTGATTCCTTCAAAGCTTTATTATTTACCAGCTGAGAGCTAATTAGCCTGCTTGCATTTTCCTTGTGGACAGCCACAGTAGACAGATAGTACAGTAAGTTCAGTTTAGAACGTGCTGCTCCTGTATTCTTCTCGGTGGAATCAAGCAGTGAACATACTCGTTGCAAGAAGTCATTCCAGTCCATGTCTTTCATAGATGATAGCTTCTCAGCTAACCGTAAGAAGCAAACAAGTAATTAAAGATAATGGATCTTTGATGTTGCTTTAACACACTAGAAAGTAACATCAACATGAATAAGTTCCAAAGTTTGAATCTAATTTTAGTATTTAAAATATGAAACAAACATGTTATAATTCATGTCAATATTATAGAAATCAAAAAAGAAGTAAGAGAAACAAAGCATAAAAATGTAGCAATAAAAGCATCAAAACATTTTTGAACGTGCAACCCTGCTAAGTCCTTGGACTTCATTTAAGTAAACATTTACTGGCAGTATATTTAGGAAAGGTAGTAGTTGTTGTTGTCCTTAATCTTTATTAATACTTAATAAAAAAAGTACAGTTTTCATTAGAGTAAATTTGAGGCAAAACCTAATGAAATTCAGTGAAATCTCAGAATAAACTGAAAATGTGTATAGTTATTCATGTAGGTAGGTATCCATCTAGTGGAGCCTTAGTAGTCTCAAAACATAGATGAGTTCAGAAGCAACACAAATAAGTCACTAGGACAATTAACATAAATTCAATTCATTGACCACTGTACATGAATAGAGATTTTTCAAAGACTTTCTTATCTGTCTCAGTGGATAACTGCACTCTAGCAGCCACACATTCCCTCTGTTTCTGTTAGTTATTAATAACTTATCTGCCATCCTGATACACTCCAGTACAGAATACTTAAGAGCATGTCTTCTGTCTTTTACTCCAATTTTACACTTAAGTAACAACATCTACTAATGAAAACAATTATAATTGACATTAGTAAAGGTGAAAAGAGGTTTGGATTTCAGGTATTTATCTTAATTTTTCCATACTGTCTTTAATCATTATTGATGAGCGGCATCAAATTCAGTATCTTCAAAAACAATCAGAAAGTTGTCTAGAAAAAAGCTATACCCTGGAAGTGTTATAACCACAAAAAACACTGTCCCATATTAAATAAATACTGACAACAATAGTTAAACATGTCAGAACATCAATGTGATAATTTAGCTATTTAAATGCAATATGAAATAAAATACCAACCCCTTAGGCGCTTGAATCTGATCATTTTTGCCTAGGATGTTAGCCAAATAAAAAATATTTTCTGTTGCTACAATCTTCATTGGGAGACTGTGTTTCTTTCCAACTATAAAATTTCTTCAACAAATTAACTCTCAAAAATACAAACTTTATAGAAAGAAAAAAGGAACTTTTATGTCTAGGAAGAAGTGCTACATGAATTCTAGAAGGCCTACATATCTGGCTGACATCTCTCTTCAAGCACAGTAAAGTGTAATAATACTTCCTTAAATAGAGTAGAGGAAATTTGCCAGGGGAAGAAACATTACACTCATGACAATGAGCAGCCTTTTGTTTGCAGAAATAACAGCAGCATTTCTAGACAATAAAAACTAACAACAAAAAAACAAACCCCAAACAACTCCACACTATCTTTTGGGACATGATTCCCATAACATTTCATGATTAAAGGTGGGACTAGCAAGGCTGCCTAGTTTTACAGCTGATCAACACTGCACATTTTAAGATGCTGTTTTCATTTGCCTCTCTACTTTTGTCACATTTTAATGTATTTGGCTGAATATTTCAGTTAAAGTATCCCAGTTGTTTACAAAAAAACCCCACAAGTAAAAATATGCTAATTTTCACACACTAAAACAGTGTTGACTGTCTCATTTTAAAAGCTTTTGAGCATGGGCTTTTAAGTGAAGAACGGAGAAGAGAAAGGAAGAGCATATAACTTAGCACTTGAAAAGTCTACTCAAAATTGGTCTACCTAATAACATTACATGTGCAACTTCAGTTTCATAAAAGTTAAGAGTTCTGCAACTGTGACAGGTCATCATCTACAAAGAGAGGCTACAGGTCTTGTGATAGCAACTTACACCATCATATGCACAACTTAAGTTTTAGCAACTTCAGCAGATCCATACCTGAATATGTTGGTATATGTAAAGTTTTCAAGTCCAGTCTAACTGGTACTTGCTTCATTATCTGAAAAAATAAACAAATACATTACAACTAGTTTTAATACATTTCTGGAAATCTCTAAGTAGTTGAACAGGAAAACACAAAGATGCAAAAATTGTACAGGATGGGTGTACAAAACACTGTTCATTACTGAAGCATTTTCCACAGTTTTCTGGTATGTATTTCTTCCAAGCAGATATTTGTGATAACTCTATGTTTTTAATATAATTAAACTGTTAATATTTCCATAATTTTTTTTCATGGGAATACAAAATGATAGGATTTTTTCAGTTTACATTTTTATCTTGCTTGTATGCAGAAAAATACTTTCATTTGAGCTTCAAAAGCTACAGAAAGGAACTATGCAGCTGAAAGCTCATGAAATATTTTAGTAATTCATTGCCATACAGTAAATACATATATATACACATTAGATGATTCTAGAATGTAAAAAGTCATATTATCACCAACTAATCATTCATAAGGTATGGGGTTTTTTCCCCACAACACATCATTTTCTGGTACATTGTGAAACTGGATGACTGCTAGGTGATTTTCAGTAACTAAGGCATACAAAGAAGGTAACTGCATACTGGAATTTAGCCTTTGACAGATGAAGCCTAGGTGTAACTAGAGAGCTATTTTCTAAAAAAGGTCTTCAATTCCAGAGATCTGCAGAACACAGGGAAATTTTTCAATATAAGCTGACATTTGAGCTTTTAAAATTCTGCCAGCATATAGTAAATCCCCTTCCAGGAGATTGAATTGCAAGTGCTTCAGCTTTACCAGGTGTCAGTATCATCCTTTAGTCTGAAGATCACCAAGTATGCAGTGACTCTGATTACATGTCCCTGGAATTTAGTGGGCTATTTTGCATTAATTCTGAGTCTGGCATTGCATGGTGAAGAGATTAGTCTCCATGTGCACATTAGTATGTACACTTCCCCCAATCTCATCTCTTATACTTGTAGTAAGAAGAGAAGCAGTAAAGGGCTAAGGCTTTGTGTTGAGTCCTGAGACAGAACTAAGAATTTACAGAGGTGGCATTCAAATGCATAATGACCTTTGAAATTCTCCACTGGCAACAATGTCCCCCAGCCCAAACACATTAAAAGAGTATTGGTGGGTAGTTACTTTATCTAGCTGTACAAGATTTTTAAATTTTGAGAGTGTTAACAATTCCATTAAAACAACCAAAAAAAAAAAGTTATACAAAAGCAATACAGCAACTAAAAGCTGTAAGATGCTCTTAATGAGCTAGATGCTCATTTCCAATGAAAAATGTTGCATTCCCTGCATCCACCACTTACTGAGTAAAGCTGCTAAAATGACGACCTTTTTTTCCCCACAGAAATAAAAGGAAGACTAAAAGGGGCTCTTGCCTATCATTCCTTCTACCAATACTACACGTGCCCATACATGCACATTACACTGTCATTGCAGTGCAGAGCTCTGATTCTATTTTGGTCTTCCTTTTGCTGTCAAGCAAGTGTCAGTCTCTGTTCAAGAGACTCATCGCAAACTGCTATCACACTAGAATCCCTATGACAGAAATTGGATGGACATTTCTTGTAACTTCTGGTTGTCTTTTCCAGAGAAAATAAGTTCATATTTATTAGAAACATTAACACATCTAAAGTTTAAAGAGCAACAAAAGTTATTCTGTAAAGGTCTAACTCCTAATCTAGAAGGCTTCATAGATGGCCATGTTCTGAGTATACCAAAACACAGTTTTGTGTTCATTTAAGTAACAGATAAACTGATTTATCAGAAAACAAATCTACAAAAGCACTGAACACAGCATTTAGTAGCTTCTATTTCTTGTAAGACATTATTTAATATTAGTATTCACTCCCAAAATAAATTCTTGAAATTAGCAACACAAAAGGATTATAAAAGACTGCCAAAAAATTGCATGGAGAGCTTGCCAGATGACTGGGTGGAACTGCTTTAAAATGAGAATTATAAAATACAGGAAAGGAGTTTCAGCCTGATTAAAGATATATCTGCAAAAATAGCCTCACCCACAAGGTCCTGAATTTTGTATTTTATTTTGCTGTACCTTTGGATTATCAATGATTGGTGTTATGATAAGATCAGACTCAGTGTAAATGAGCTCTTTCAATGTTGACTCCATATCCTGCTGACTTGAGCACATATTTTTAGCCTAGAATAAGAACAAAGTTTATAAAAAAACTGTTTTGCACAAAAAAAAAAAAAAAAAGAAAGTTTATGGTTACTCCCCAAATATTTCATTTAAACATTATATCACACAGTTTGGCCACCTAAACAACATATTCTACATTACTTTTTATTTATGTAGTAGCAGATAGGGCCAACTAAAAATTATGATAAAGAAACATGTTGGAAGAAAATGCATCAGGTCTAAAAAGTAGAGTGAGAAGAAAGAAGATTGCTTTATCCCTTTTATACACTGGAAAAAAAAAGGAGACTAGGCATCTTTCTTAACTCTTACATCTGCAGTTCTGCAAGTAATTTTTTTCAAATAACTTGCACACTGTAAGAACTGCTTTCCTGTTATCATTATGGAAGGATGGAGAAGAAAGTTGATTTTGTCACAGACTTCAGACTGAAATTCTAACTCTAAAGATACCACCATCCCTTAATATTATTTTTCTACTCACCTTTTCAAAGCATGAATCTCTTTGTGGAGAATTTTGGATTGGGGCAGTAGTAGAATCACTTACTTCTACTGCAGTACTAGTTCTAGGTGTGGGACGAGAACTTAAACAAAAAAAAAAAAAACCAAACAAAGACTACGGATTAAGTTTCACTGTAAACTACTTTGTTGTTGCTCTTTTGAAACTTTCATGCCATACGGTAAACTTTCAAAGCTGACAAACACAAATGATGCTATGCCTTATCCATCAACTAAAAATGAACTTCCTGTCTTTAAATATGTCCTGACAAGGTTAGGACTTGTTTCTCAGTTAGAAATAGGAAGGACTGGTTTGTTTCTTTTTTTGTTGTTGTTGTTGTTTAATCAATGTAATTTGATTATTTTCTCACCCACAGTCACTCTCCAAATTGGATGCTAAACCATGATTATCTTAATTCCTAATAACAAACAACATACCAAGACAATTAACTTGACAAGAAAATTGCAATTTATTTTATGTTATTCTCTTCTGACTGCCAACTCTTGGCTAGGTAATGAGAATAAAAAACTGCCTAATTCTCATGTATGAATGTGAACTGGGTTTACTTTTCAGTTTTTCTTTTTAAAAGTCCTGTCTGCTAATTAGAAAATGAAGAAAGGAGAGACCAGAACAGTGCAGATTTGCAAGTTTCATAAGGCTGCTAGTGAACTTGATTTTTGTAGTATACATTAATTTAATTTAAAGCATTTAAAATCAACTTTAGAATTATTAAAATTGGCAGGCCAGGAAACGAATTTAATCAACAACTTAAAATGAATGCGTTTTCTTGATTAGCAGAAAGTAATATACATGTTTAGTTGCAAATCAGTTTTATTTATTAGAAAAAGGAAGTAAACTAAAAATACAAACACCAAACAAAGTTAAAGATACTCATGCAAATCAATGATCAAATAACCAACATAGTTATTAACAAAATAAGGATAAGAATGAGAATGAGGCATCTTTTATCTATTTTCAACAGAAATTCAAATTTAAAGGGCACAATGAAGGAGTGCCGAAATATTATCTACTAGCTAGATAAAACTACATAAAATATCCCAATTCTTATGGTAAAAAAAGTATCAGGATCTGCTTGGAAGTTTCAGCACTCTTATTTCCTAAACCAAAAAAAGTATGATTTCTAGCTAGGAGGCTGAACAAATTATTCTAGGTTCCCACATGCTTCAAAACATGTAGATTTGTTAAATATTTTTTTTTCCCCAAACATAATTTGCTTTCATATACGTTTTAGATACAGAAAATCTTTCCTACTTTTCCAGTTCTCAGCTGGTTTCTCAGTTTAAAACAAGACAAGTCATTGCTGAATTGAACTAGTTGAAATGAATAAAATCTATTCCCTTTGCACATGTAGAAGAAGCTACTGCTGTTAAAAGCTGATTAACCACTCCAGCAGCTAAGTAAACTCTGGTGCCAAGAGCCAGGTCAGCAGCTTCCTTTCACTTCAGTGTTTTAAGACTTTAGTAGGTAACACATGCTCCTTTGAGAAGCTAAACCATTGAAGCAAAGAGAATTTCAGAAAATAATTTTTTTTAATTCATTGTATTACATTTCAAATTTTGTATTAAAATAAATTTACTTATCAGAAATAAAGTACGTTTTGTTAAAAATACATTTTTTTTTTCTACTCTCATTCCTGACATAATTTTGATTACATGTTGTTATACTAAGGGTTTGTAATGCCATTTTATCCTTTCTTTTCAGCAGATTCCTAGAGCAAATAACAAATGCTATTTTAAGTTACTAATAGTATAGGTTTAGATGTAACAATAGAAGTTATAAGCAAGATGAGAAGTAATACTTTATTAAAACCAACTGAAATAACTGGAAAAGTAGACACAATATCACGTACAAAAGCCCTATTTCAGGTTATGCAAGAAGCTTGAAAGAGTATTTAATCTCAAACTGGAATATTTCTGCTTGATGACAATAAGAACAGTATCTATTTTACTAGGTAATCTTGGCTTGAAAGCTAGTAAAAACTTTCAGCATCAGGCCTCAGCTAAAACAAATCACTGTTAAACAAATCACCGTTTTTTATTTAATACTAGATTGTTACGAATAGTTTGTGACGAAAAGCTGCAGGCAGAATTTATTAGTGGATCTTAAGCTGAATGCTTATTCTTGTGTATTTAAAGTAAGCATAGTCAAAGCATATTCTCATATATATGAAGTAAGAAGGAAATAAAGTTCTAAATAAACTCTTCTGTTTAGACAGACAGCTAAGAAATCAAAAGTCTACTTCCAAAAAACAGTGTAATAAAGCCGTAAAAGCATTGCTTTAACTACGCACACTGCTTTTGCAGCTCTTCAAAGGTATCTTAATGTTAATTAAACTGGTGATAGAAAATTCAAAATAGACACACTAACAAAAATGCTACAAACAGAATAATAAAATGTCTGAAGAGACCCAGGTAGGGGTGGGAGAGAGCCAAACCAAAAACATACAGGGTTTTCTAATTGTTCTGTAGGTTTTCATACCTGAGAAGAAATATGGATTCATTTGATTCACCATCAACTGCACTTTTGGGGCGCAATTCAGCCTGAGTTTCTACTGAAAAGAGAACATGAACTTGCATTGAAGTTAAAAACAAATAAAACATAGGGAATAAACATGTTGGTAAAACTGACGAAATTCACAGGACACAAAATAATTCAAAATAACAAAATGAACAACATTACCTATTTTGAAAGAATTGCTTGGTAGCTTATAGTCTTCCCTTGAGGATGACAGGTTATCTAAATTTTTACGAGTATCCACTGGCTCTTTGGCACTCCAAGACACTGATGACTCTGTGTCTTCACTACTGTTTAATAAAAGATATTAATTACACAGATTAAAAAAAAAAAGAGGGATCATATCCATTGTTTGTTGCATTATTAGCATACAATTTAGCTGTCATTCTCTAGAACAGCATACTATTGTAATATGTTACACATACTTTTTATATTAGTAATGGCAATGATGAAAAATAAGTTTACAGCAAATAACTTGGAGAATATTAAAAATTCTCTAGCTCCCTCAGTAAAACTTTCATGAAAGAAATTTAAAAAGTTAAATTATTACCCCATAATACCAGAGCTATTAAAAAAAAAAAATTTAAAAGCTTTAGAGACCATTCAGACTTCACAGGAAAAAGTCACAAACCTACTTCTAATAACAAAGTCTGTAGCCTAGATTAAGATCAATAAAAACTACTTTTTTTTTTCCCTAATGATTTACATGTCACATTTAATTGCACGTTTATTGATTATGGTTGTTTGGGTTTTTTTAATAT
This sequence comes from Haliaeetus albicilla, assembly GCF_947461875.1. Taxonomy (NCBI): domain Eukaryota; kingdom Metazoa; phylum Chordata; class Aves; order Accipitriformes; family Accipitridae; genus Haliaeetus; species Haliaeetus albicilla. The sequence goes on along the minus strand of NC_091484.1, from coordinate 24,739,976 downwards.
ACCCGTCTATTATTCGCATGGAACTGGGTCATATAACCTTCCTGAAGGCTCTCCAGGATATCAAATATTAATCAAACCCACATTGTGAAGAAAATAGATACATGGGCCTCACAGTTGGAAAAGTATTGAGCCTCTTTTGCACGTCAAACCAATGTCCTATGTTTGTCATATTCGTCAATTAGCTCATACCTCAGTGGATATTTCAGACACATTAGAAAAACCCTCAAGAGTAAGGTCAAATAGCCCAATATTTTGTAGGAGATTAAAATTCTTCTGATTCTCTGACAATTCCTCAAAGATGAGCACTGTGGTACAGGCTGACATAAGTCTTGCTAAAACCTTGAATAAATTCTTACTTTGTGGTATAAACTTTAAATCTTGATTTCTTATCTGCCTTGGTGGTGAAAGCAGTAATCAAAAGACAAAGAGCTGTATCTCAAACTAGAATAAATGTTAATAACAAAAATACTGCAGCACTGGTATCAGAAATGGGTATTAAACAACACAAGAGAGAACTTTGAAATACATAGAACACAAAAACATACAGCATTCTAAAAGAAAACTATTTTCACATTAGTTCCCTAGATTGGAACCTAAAGTATCTTTCAGGTATTTAGAACAACAGAACAAAAAAATCAACACTAAATATCCTAATTCAAAATTAAAACCAAAAAAACCAGCAAGATAACAGGAGTTTTGAAGAAGCCTAACTTTTTAATACATAGAACCCATTTTCACAAAATGCTTGGGGTTTCTGCATATATAGCAGTGTAGAGTATTACAAATTCAGAAAAAAAATCCATTAGATTAATGCTTTATGTCATAAGCAAAGAATATGGGTCAGCTGCATTTGCAACGATATAAGGCTGAACCACAAATCTAAGATGCTGTACTGATAGGCTTTGTGATGCTCTAAGCCTCATGCATAAAAACAAACAAAAAACTCACTAAAGATAAAACTGACCCATATTTAGAAGATTCTACAAAAGCTTTAAAAAAAAATAAAGCAAATTACTGTGCATCATTGTTATATAAACAAATAAATAAAAAAAGAGAGCAGTTAATTCAGAAGTAAATTTTAACACATTCTATAGTCAGGAGGAAGGAGTCTATTGAAAGTGAACAGACAGTGTAATACACTAACAGACTAATGCAATTCCTAAGCATCCAAAACTGTTCACTGAATGGTGTAAAACTCCATTCGTCAACTAGTTAACAACGTGAAAATCCTAAGCAAAATTAAAAAATGAGAAAATTCACAGAAAACCTTTTTTTTTTTTCCTTATATTCACAATGAAAAAAGTCTTCCTTAAACATGCAGTACCTTGACCTTGTGCCCTGGCTGTCTGCAGAATCACCACCACAATGGCTAAGGGATCCTTTCCAGAATGGGTGCTGCAACAGGTCTGTCCAATTCAGCCTTTTGAAAAGCAACAAACAAACTGAAAAAGCAGTGGCAAAGTACAGCTCCACAGAGAGATACCAGACTAGGTTTTGAACCCAGTGACACTACAGAGCAATTGATCCTGTTGTTCACTTTTATTTGGTCAACAAATAAGTTTTCTTACAGGACAAACTTTTTGCCTCAAATCAGAATGGATAATTCACACAACACAGAGGTATGAGACTAAGAACAAAGGAAACTGCATAGCCAATCCCAACACGTAAATTATCTGAGCTACCCTATAAATGATAACCTTATGTTATTTAACAATATAACTATATCAGCATAAATCAAAACCTCAGAAAATACATGTGCCCATTGCTCTGGAAAAGCAAAGCCATCCAATTTTAAAACTGCCCATCATTTCTGTTACAAAGTTATCTATTTAGTACCAGCTACAAAAATACAATGATATACTTAATCAAAACTTTAATTCTGTATATCTTCAGAGAAGAAAAAGCACAATTTCTCTTTTATACTAGGGATTAAATGATTTTTTGCATTCTTTGTCATCTACAAAATAATATACATACAGTACCATAGCAATTATTTCTCCAGAAGTGAAAAGAGACAATGCAAACAACAATCACGCATTAGACAGTTTACCTTTTCTGAGGATCTTTTTGAAGCAACCCATCAAGCAAACTCATGAACTCAGCAGAAGGTTTCTGAAAAGCAGAACCTGAAAATAGAAGCACTTGAGAAGTACTGGGCAGCAAAAACAACCATCACACAGTGTAGATCAAACCTTTATCTACAGAACACGCTAAAAAGTTTTCTTTAATAGTAATTTCATCTGAAAAAATCTGAACGTATGAAGAATCTTAAATATATACTCCTTGCATTTCAAAGGATCCTCAAAAAAAACCCCCAAACAAACCACCAATGCTCAGTCACCAAACAAATTAAAATTGTTTATATGTTAAAAAAGTACCCTCCAATTATCATACAGCTATTAGCAAGAATGAAATGGAGTTGAAATTTCCACAACCATGATAATTTTAAAGGGAACATTGTTGCACCCCATTATACAAAAGAAGTTTCCAAAATTCTTATTTAACTGAGACACTAATTCTGAGAGCTTAGAACTATGAAATGGACTTTATCCACTTTGAAAACAAAACCTCTCTTAGAATTGAGCAAGTAACAACAGTTTTAATTCTACAGGTCACCATTTTCACTACATTACTCTGAACTGAAAAAAGCCACTAATATTTAAGAGTCTCTATGAATACCACTGATGCCCAGAATGACTGAGATCAAAAATTCCATCCTAGGAGGTAGATCTAATTCTTAATACTAAATGATATGCCTGTCTGTCAAAAGGGAAATAAGCGTTCATCATTAACGGGGGAAAAGTTCTTATCAGAGGAAGCCAATGATACATTCACTTCGGACAACTAACCAATTCCTGCAATAAGACTCAGAAGAAATAGTGCAAAACAAAACTTTAACTTCTTAAGTATTACTCTGATTTGATTCATTAAACAATAAGAGAATGTTACCCTGTGGTCTAGGTGGCAATGGATCTTCATATAAAATCTTTTCAATTAATTCAGAAAAGCTATCTGAGAAGAATGGTGGTCTTCCTACAAGCAAACAGAAGTATATTTCACAGATTAGGCAAACTTCAAAACAGCTGTCAGGTGCAATGATATTTGATGAGCTCATTTTCCTAAGGAAACATCCAAAGAAATAAACACCCTCAGCGTGAATTCTATTTATCAAGTTCTCTTGTCAATTTAAATACAAAACTTTGGATTAAATTCTTCTATCATGAACAGCAAAAGAGACCATGGACAGAAGAGGCACCAAAGATGGCTTCGTGGAGGTCACCATGATAACCCTGTATGAATCAACAATGAGACAACAACAGGAGGTGGTCTAGACAGAAATCTCAATATCTATGTAACTATGTTGATCCAACAGATCAGCATACTATTTAAGACTTCAGAAGGTTGCACTGTAATTCTCATTTGTGATTAAATCTTCCTTCCAGCTACAGCCAATGCTAACAGGTACTTTATCTGCAGGAAACCCAATGACTCTGGTTTTATACTAGTAAAACTGTTTTCTCTTTCAAAGGTCAACACAATGCACCCAGAGTTTAATACTGAGGAGATTAAAAACATTACATTGTCAGAATTCGAGGACTGCTATAATTTTAAATCACAGTATTTAAACAATAACAGTTGGCTAGTATCACAATATTTAGATCACACTCAAAAGGACAATTTAGCAGTATTACTTCACTTGATTATTTGATAAAAACCTTTATCTTTAAAAAAAGTACAGTTAGTATATTCTTCAAGAAATCTTTAAAACCTGTCTTAAGTTTTTCTGTCTTAACTTCCCTAGAAAGTTAACAAGAGTTTACTCTGGGACCACAACCTATGTTTCCATTATCACAGATATTAAATAGATACACAAACTTACAACCTGAGAACATTTCATAAAGTAAACATCCCAAGGACCACAGATCACTGCCTTTGGAGAAGTCTTTTCCCTTTATTGCTTCTGGAGCTGTGTATAACGTAGAGCCTACAAAATACAGGATGCATAATGTACTTCAATTATTCATTCAGCATTTATCCTGTTCAACACTTCAAACTTTGTCTCCACACTTCAGTGAGTTAGGGATTATCTTCATTTAGTATAAGAAAACTGAGATACCAAATGTAAGTAGTTTCAAAGGAACTTCTCTCCTACACTTTTACTGAATTATATAGGATTATATACACTATTTTATTGTTTATTTCACTTCTATTAACTAAGCTGGCTTGTACTACACTTTTCTAACACAGTGATTAATGCAAAGAATGTTTTGATATGCCTTGACAGCTTCCAGAGCCAAGCAAATTAAGCAGAACGGTAAACCAACATAATTCTCGTGTGAGTAACAGAAATAATTATGTTACATCAGGTTTCGTTTGGGTTTTTGGTTTGTTTGGTTTTTTTGGGTTTTGGTTTTTTTTGTTGGGTTTTTTTTGGGGGGGGGGGGGATAAAGTTATCCCAAGACATAAACCTTCATGAAATTAGAAAACTTACAACAAGGTAGCTAGCCAACTGGATCACTGAACTAAACTGATTATAGCTATTTTCACACTAAAACACTATGAAAACATCACATATCAAATTATAGCAGCTTATTCACAACCCCCTTTTGTCTTGATATAGAAAAAGAAATATACAGTTCCTATTTCTACAGTAGTTCCCATCTAAACACTAACTCAGTTCTCAAAAAAAAAAAAAAATTACACAAATTGAGCAAAAGTGTCAAATTCATAGTCCTTTAAAAAGTTTATTTTGGATTCTTTTGTTCTTGGGTTTTATTTTTTTAAGTGACATAAGTTCATTAACCATACACACCAAAACAGCTGTTCTGAAACGCAACAGGAAAGAGATTAGATTTGTATTTCTTCCTGAATAAAGATCTGTTCTTGGTCTTAGTACTTCCAGTGTGGACTTTCAGTAGGAGACAGCAAAGTATTAAGAAAGCTCTCTTTGTTCCCATAAAGTATTGCCAAGAATTCCATTGTTCCTGGTAACAGTAACTGCTATGACATATCATTATCTTGGAAATAGAGGTTTGTGAGATGCTCTGAGATGATGACTAATAAAAGATTCAGAAGATTAAAACCAAATCTCTTAATTTTTTTTATTCGATGAAAAAATAACATAGTATTTGCAGCCTACTGCATTTGCATGGATCTGCCTGTTGAAACTAAAGCACGAGAACATTCTCATACTTTAGAAAGAAATGATCATAGCTCAATTTTTTCTGAGACAAAGCAGGAATAATTTTAAATCACTTTATCATACTTCCAATATCAGTTATTTCTTCATACTCCAATTACTACTTTATAACCGCAGGACAAAAGGTTCTAAGTGATTCTTTTTGCTCCTTCCTTTAAACTCTTTTTTTTTTTTTTTTTTTTTTAAATACACTGTCCTATAATCAATTAAATACCAGAAATACAATTTCATCAGTTAGGAAAGCCAGTTCTAGTTTGAACTCTGAACTTCCAAAGTTTTAGTGATCTTCTATAGTTTTCCTCAAATAGCAATTAATGATTAAGCCTCCTCAGCAAATCCAAACCAAGAATTAGTATTTTTAATTAGCTACCTTGAAACATTTCAGATCTCATTCATATACTCAATTTGGTTTGGGGGTTTTTTTGTTTGGGATTTTTGGGGGTTTTTAACTCTTGAAATTTGGCTTCTTTTTTTTCTACAAATTAAAGTCAAGAACAGTTTATAAAATAATGAAATCATGCTCAGGATAGACAGACAGTTTGTACATTATACTATACTGCAGGGATTTGATGTCAAGCTGCAAAAAGAAACTTAAAATAAGCCACCTCCACTTATGTTATGTTGGAAGTTTGTTATGCAAGTAGACTACAGTCTGTAATCACCGACATAGGAGCTTCAATCCAAAAAATAACCTGAAGTCTTTTTACAAAAAGCAGGAAAGGTCAGGAATTGTTAATATGTAATACATTTTATGATATTTTATGAAAAATACATATTTTTTCCCAGCTCTTAGTTAAATTGGCTTTGTGAAATTTGTAGAATTATTACCATATACTTGTAAATCAGAAATAGTGTGCCCAGCAGGAGCAGGGAGGTGAGTTTTGGGCCCCACACTACAGGAAAGACATTGAGTTGCTGGGGCATGTCCAGAGAAGGGCAACCAAGTTGGTGAGGGGCCTGGAGCACAAGTCTTATGAGGAGCAGCTGAGGGAGCTGGGGCTGTTTAGTCTAGAGAAGAGGAGGCTGAGGGGAGACCTTATCGCTCTCTACAACTACCTGAAGGGAGGTTGTAGTGGGGTGCGTGCTGGTCTCTTCTGTCAGGTGGCTGGAGATAGGACGAGAGGAAATGGCCTCAAGTTGTGGCGAGGGAGGTTTAGGTTGGATATTAGGAAAAATTTCTTTACTGAGAGGGGTGTCAGACATTGGAATGGGCTGCCCAGGGAAGTGGTTGAGTCACCATCCCCGGAGGTATTCAAAAAGCGCATAGAGGAGGTACTTCCTAACATGGTTTAGTGGGCATGGATGATGGTTGGACTCAATGATCTTGAAGGTCTTGTCCAATCTAAATGATTCTGATTCTATAAATACAGTTTCTTTTCTTTCTACTCACTTGCAGGTGGTGTTCCCTCATGATGTCTCTGAACAATCTTCCTTAAGAACTAAATTTTGGGTTTGAGCTTACTTAAATTCCCCACATGCAGGATACATTAAACCTACTTACAGAAAATGTACAGATCATGCTTTCCATTGTGAAGACACAGGCAAACACATTAGTCTTTACAAACGATAACACAACAGAATTAATTATTCAGTTTCTCTAGAAATTTAGTCAGCCCCAACAGAACAATAAACAACTATTTTGTTTCAAGCTCTTCTCTCCAAATTACTTCAAACAAAGGCTTTTTCCAACTTTCATCCTGTCCCTTTGGTGTAAGTTAATTTGGGGTAGTAAAATATCATACCTCGAAATCTATTTTTCAGGTATCTTTGTGGAGTGCTTTCACCAACATCTCCTTCGGCTTCTTCAGATCCAACTAAAGCAAAAAATTCTTCCAAATTTTCACCATCCACTTTAGCCAAGCAAAAATTACTGAATTTCAAAGTGCCAGGCCCTTCCAGCAGAATCTAGAAGAAAAAACAAAATCCAGCATAAGTATCATATACTAAAACTGATGACTGCTGAAATTTCCAACACAAAGTATAAAATAATTTATTAAAAAAAAAAAAAAATCACAATCTCAAACCATTTAAGTGGATAGAGATGATCACTATAAGTGAAAACACTGAAAAGTTTAAGTCAACGCCAATATTGTCTTTTTTTCTTATAACCAAAAAATACAATAGAACCCTTAAGAGGTTTAATGTGTACTTTTGTTTACTCATTATTAAATCTAAATGAACAACAATGTTACTGTACAAAAGAAAGTAAAAGTAGAGTAAAACTTTGTAGGAAAATAAAGGTGTGGTAAAAAGAAACATCACTTCATTTGAGGGGAAAAAAAGTGCAGCTTTCTAATTTTATTTAGAAGAAAACGCCAAAGACTTTGTCCAATGATGATGAGAGTTTTCTCTATGCGGTCACTGCTTATTCTCATAACTAAAAGCTTCATAATCCCAAAAATGTTGTTCAGAGAAATATATCATCCAGTCAAATGGAAAAAAAAGTAAAAAGAGAAAAAGAAGAAAAAAGGAAAAAAGGAAAAAAGCAGTCTTACTTTAACACTCTGTATTTTGTGTTCAAAGGAGTACTTCACAACAACATTCTTCTTTGGAAGAATACAGACTCATCTCCATTATGCTTTATTCATGTATTTTTTTAGTGCTTTTGGACCCACAAATGACAGAAACTGAGTATAATTGTGCAAGATTTTACAGAAAATTCAGAGAAGGGCAACCTGATCACTTATAGATCAAGGTCAAAACCAACTACTGTTAAGCAAGAATTTTTGGTTATAATTATATTCTGGTGACTACATAAATGAAAACCAAACATGGACTTTGACAAAACTATAAACAAATTTCACACATACACAAAATCAGAAACTACATAAAGATTTGTATTTTTATGAAAGAGTAAGACAATTATTGTTTCCAAATGCCATTTAAATAGAGAAGGTTATTAACAAAGAAAGTTTAGTTTAGTTAACTTTACTCTTTCATTAGCATTTTCTATAACTTCATAATATTCTGCAGCATGATAGAATAGGTATAATAACAAAGTTATATGTCTGAGGACAGAGAACTAAAATACTTCATTGATTCAAACCAGTACACTAAATTGAAAAGAATCTATCACATTGTATCAAATATACAACAGGGAAATAAATCAATTAGATCATAAAATGTTCAAGCTACACACTTGTCCCATTGTCTTCACACATATTATAAAGCTCAACTGGCCTCCAACCTGAGGTAAGCCTCTTCGAAAAAGTAAAACGGAAATAATGAATTAAATGCTGATGGCATACAAAGTAACATGCAGAGTCCCCTATAAATAATACTCCTTCTTACCTTTCCAGGTGTCAGTTCACAAAAGATAATTCCAAGCTTATGAATATGGTATAAACCAGTAATCAAATCAACACCAAATTCTCTCACTACATCTTCAGGTAGATGTTCATCTTGGGCAATAACAGACTCTAGAGAACCACCTGAAATATGTTTACATATAGTCAGCAAGTGCATATAAAGATGCCATACAAATAATTCCCAAGGACATTATATAAGCTTCTTCAAAAGATGTCAAGCAAAAATCATTATCAGTAGATATTAAAAATATTTATTGAGATTATCTAATATGTAAAATCATCTCTTTCCAATACTGTGACAAAAACCTTAATTTTGACTACCATTAACTTGAGTACATGACTCCAAAATTACTTTAACATTCATTTATTTTACAAAGGAAACAGAAGGGAGAAAAGAAACCCAGAAACTGCGTCACATCACAATGTAATAGTACCCAGTGGGTTTATTCAAATTCCTTAACCAGATCCCTGCTGCATGAGTTAAAAGAATAAACAAAACCAAGAGCAGGCGATCAACTTCTGTGAACAAGTGCTAAAGCTAACGACAGGCAATTTTCCACTGAACTGACAGACAACAGAAATAGTAAAACTGGGTTACATTCTAAGGTCCTGAGGTCAACAATATCCAACAGATAAATTCTTTGGTTTGTTCTTCGCATATAGTGTTACTGTACAGTCCTTTTCTTAACTCATGTGCCCCAGTTCTTTCATCTTCATCCTTTCCTCTCTCTCTTTTTTCTTTTTTTGGGGGGGTAAAGAAAAAAATTCAAAAGCAAACAAACACACACCCAGGACTAAACTTTCACTTTCCAGGTTTCTCACACAAACCCCAGCTTCCTGGCCCAGCAAGTCCTACTCGTATCTCTCTGGACTTCTCATCCTAACATGAGATCTTTCTCTGTCCTTCTGAAATCACCACTCTCTCTCTCTCCACTAAGTTCCAACCAACCCTTCCTCTGTTTCTGATGAGATTACACCTACAAAGCCTTCCGAATAACCCTCACATATATCCTCTCTCACCTGTGTCCCTCTCTGGGCTTCACACTCACTCTCTATGCTTTTCTCCACTGATTGTAACTGCTTCTCTGTCCTCACAAAAATCTCTTTTTCCCCATCACCTACTTCCTCACATCCCACTGATTCTCAGGTATGTCATCAGACTCATCCCATTTGAGCCACTCCTGTCATAAGTGTTCATAGGATTTAGACTTCTCCTATTCTCGTTTCCCATATCCTCTTCGCTCAAACAGTCTTTCTTCCCCTTCCTGTCCCAGTCTCCTATCCTAAACTCCACATTCCCATCTCCCCCAAAATCCCTTTCCTCAACCTTATTTGGTCCTTTACTACTCCTGCACCAAACCTGTTCCCCTGAGACTACAGTTTGTATTTCATTAATTATCTACGGGTTTCCTGTCAACACAGTATTCTTCAAATTATTCAACACTGCTGATTTAAGTTTTCTTTCTGAGTCTTTTTTATGCTGGTTAGGAGATCAGTCTTTCCTTTAAAACCAAGCCCATATTACAGAGCTATAGTAAAGAATTTTCCATCATGTTTGATTACTGTTTTTTATAATGTAATTTAGAGGACTACATATAGAATAATTCCATAATATCACCAAATACACAAAGAAAAATAATAGTGAAACCAGCATCACAGAAGTATGCTGCATCTGATAACAGAAACTATGTCACCTTGAGACAAGTGAGAGAGATCTTCCATATTTCAAAAGCAGTTTTCAAGGCTCTACTAAATTAGTAAGAAATCCATGACTTATTCTATTTATGAGTAAGTTAGCTTCAACACATTCTCCTTGCAGCAAACTGCAATACTGCAAGGTAAAAATACATTATAATTGTTCAAACTGTACTTAATAAAAGGCTGCCTGTCTAGTAACTTAAATGCATGCCCATAAGTTAGACTATGCAAATAGACCAAAGCCTCCATATGAGCCATTAACTTCACTTTTAATCATTGAAAGAATGACCTGATTTTTTTTTCCAGAACTTGTAGCTTCTCTTCTTCAGTAATTTTTGAAAAAGAATTCTGGATAGAAGAAAAGGCTGTGTGTAATATGGACTTTTACTATGAAACAAACTCCAGATACCAAAATCTTAACATGCATGACTTGCACAATTGGCCTTCTTTTCTTTCCGTGTGGAGTAAAGCACGCTATCTGCAGTTTAAAACATGCAGTCATCACAATTAGAGAAAGCTTTAAAAGATTTCTTTAATGGATTGACAAGAATCTATCAAAACTCAGTGAATCATTTAATGCAGTTTTAGGTTCTCAGAGCTCCCAAATTAACATCTTAACATAAAAGTCAAAATACTTCTACTGAACAGGAAGAAAATTTAAATAATTTACTATTAGCTACAGAATTGCCCTTTGATTAAAAAAATCATTTGAACAATATTAAGTCATTTGTACATTATAACATCATTTACTCCTTGCTCTCTTTATTATTTTGTGCCATAAAATGAAAAGAGAACGCCAAAGCTTCCAGTCCTTAGAAAACTTCAAGTAATTTTTACTTAACTACCCTCCAACTACTCACTGTCTGTTTTTAAGTTCCCCTGATTAGCCCTATCTCTTCAGCTATTAAAAATCAACATTATGTCACATCAATTAACGTTTTACATATACAGTGAAGCAGAGGAGAAATAGGATCTCAGCTGATTTCTAAAAATGTTTCCAAAAGCAAAAATATTTTTATATATAAACAGGATTCTCAAGTTTATAATCAGATAATTACTAAGCTTTTTCAAAGATCTAAGTATTTCTTGTGGAGAAACTGTTCTTACACTCTATTAAGTTTTTACCTTTCGAGCTTACCTTACCTGTGCATAATTCCACTACAAGCCAGAGATGGTTGCTTGTTTCATACCACTCGTGAAATGTCACTATATTCTTGTGTCTGATTTCATGAGTCAGACGAACCTAGAACAAAGTTTTGGTGTTTTGGTGTTTTCTGGGTTTTGTTTTTTTTAAAAAAAGCAATATATATAGACTTAAGGCAGGGGGGTGGGGGGTAAGATACAATGCAACTTTACTCTAGATCAACTAGTTGTTCTCTTATCTTTTCCAGTGCACTAAAATTATTCTCCAATTCAAATATTTTAGTTTTACATGTATGTTGAGAAAAGATAACTTTCCTCACAGACCCTACCCAACTCACCTGTTTTTAAAAATACAGGAAAAAAAAATATAGGAAGTCCCCCAACCCCAAATTCTAAGCACTATTTAACCAATAACAAACTGGAAATCAGAATTTGGAGTCAAACTTGCATTCTACTTTCTTTTTCAATGAGAACACAACTGTGAGACAGTATGGCAAACAGAGTAAAAGGAAGTAAGAAGAAATTTTTCCATCATTCTTAAACTTATCAGGCAAGAGCAATCACTCAAGGGTCCCTGGAAATCTGTATTTCTACTATACCTACATTGCCTGATCTCTACAGAAGCCTCTGTATCTTGTCAAAGTGGTACATAAGGTATCCCTAAGGGCTTTCTAAGAAGAATATGGTTCTAAGAACAAAACATTTAAATTGGGTAGATTCATTTATCACCCAATAAATGATCACTGAAACAATGAGAAGGAATATGAAACTGTATTGGGTTTACGTGGCAAGGTTTTGGTAGCGGGGGGCATACAGGGGTGACTTCTGCGATAAACTGCTAGAAGCTTCCCCTATGTCTGATACAGCCAATGCCCGCCAGCTCCAAGATGGACCCGCTGCTGGCCAACGCCGAGCCCATCAGTGACAGCGGTAGCGCTGCTAGGATAACAGATTTAAGAAGGGGGGGAAAGCTACTGCACAACAGCAGCTGAAGAGAGAGAATACGTGAGAGAAACAACCCTGCAGACACCAGGTTCAGTGAAGAAGGAGGGGGAGGAGATGCTCCAGGCACCGGAGCAGAGATTCCCCTGCAGCCCGTGGGGAAGACCATGGTGAGGCAGGCTGTCCCCCTGCAGCCCATAGAGATCGACGGTGGAGCAGATATCCACCTGCAGCCTGTGAATGACCCCACACCGGAGCAGGGGGATGCCCGAAGAAGGCTGTGACCCCAGGGGAAGCCTGCGCTGGAGCAGGCTCCTGGCAGGACCTGTGGCCCCGTGGGGGACCCACACTGGAGCACTTTGTGCCTGAAGGACCGCACCCCATGGAAGGAACCCACGCTGGAGCACTTCATTAGAAACTGCAGCCTGTGGGAAGAACTCACAGAGAAGTTTGTGAAGGACTGTCTCCCATGGAAGGGACTCCACACTGGAGCAGGGGAAGAGTGAGGAGGAAGGAGCAGCAGAGACAATGTGTGATGAACTGACCCCAATCCCCATCCCCCTGCGCTGCTGGGGGGAGGAGGTGGAGAAAATCAGGAGTAAAGTTAAGCCAGGAAGAAGGGAGGGGTGGGGGGAAGGTGTTTTAAAGTATGGGTTTACTTCTCATTACCCTACTCTGATTTGATTGGCAACAAATTAAATTAATTTCCCCAAGTCAGTAATTGGTGAGTGGTATCTCCCTGTCTTTATCTCGACCCACAAGCCTTTTGTTATATTTTCTCTCTTCTGTCCAGTTGAAGAGGGGGGAGTGATAGAGCAGCTTGGTGGGCACCTGGTATCCAGCCAGGGTCATCCCACTATATAAACAGAATCTATGTACTAGAAAAATAAAATATTTAAAGTGTCTAACTGTATCAGTTACAGTTTATATTCTGGCAGGTATTATATGTGTAAAACTTTGCCAAGGTTTTACAAACCAGAATTGATTTACCTTAAATGCTATTCTTTCATAAAAAATATTTTTTCCTTGGTAAGTAATTAATTGATTATTTACTGGAAGATATGACTACCACTGAATTTGCAGAACTAATAAAAAAATAAAGCAAACCATTACATGGTAGTAACTGTTTTTACAAGTTCTCTGAAACATCAAAGAAGGAGTAAGCCTGTAAACATGGGTTTATGCATGTGATTTAAACAATAATAAAATCAGATGAAGAAATAAATACATTAAAATAAGACTCTATTTAAAGTATAAGAATTTAAAATCTTAAGAAGCTGATCTAAATGGTGACAAACTCCATCTAAAGAAGCACATGGTATTTTTCTTTTATATTACCTGTGCTACAAGGATTTTGTAAGCTGTATCTTTTCCCAGATTTAGCAGGAAAAAAACATTACTTACCCAGTTTGTTATTTCAGCTCTTTTGCATTTATCAGTGCAAAGAACGGCAACAAAATTAATTGTCCCCTTTCTTCGTCCTTTATAAACAACTGTCTTACTTCCTCTTCCGATCTCCTCATACAGAATGAAGTTCTCCATATTTAAGGATGCTTTACAGGCAATGGATCGGAAACATGGTATTAGTCTTGTAAACAAATAAACCTTTAAAGAAACGAGGAGGAGGGGGAAGCATTCAAATTTAATAGTCATTGACATATAGTATTTACCCTCCCAATTCTCAAAAACAGGGATTATCTACTTCCAGCAAGATCAAACATAATTACTTTACAGAAGGCCTCCTCTCATGAAATGTGATTAAAATTTTGAACAGGTGATAGAATTTTCCACTTCCAAAGCTCTTAACACATTCAAAAAGTTACAGGTGGGCCAGTAGCTACAAATTCTAAATATTTTATCTGTGAATAATCATACTACCAAACTTAAAATTGCATGTCCTACATAAAACTGCTGTCCAAATGAAAATATTCTATACTGAAAGCCTTGCCAAATAAGATTGCCATTTCTGCCCAAGGGCACTTCAGGCAAATGTGTCCCTGCAACATTTCACAATATAATTTAAACCTGCCAAATAACTGATTTAATCAACGTAACTGAAAAACACAGGACTCTGTGAATATTAGCATTCCTACCAATGCTAAGCTGAATGTAGCTCTACCAGGACTCAGTGTTCTTCATGGATAGAAGCAATTCCTTGCAGATAAAAGCTGTGTAAATTCATTGGCAAATGTTGCATTGCGGGCACCAGGCAGTGCCACAAGAATTCAATTTATATTTGTAACTATCTTCGTCTCAAGAATTCTATATGCTTTAATTTACGTACTGAAACAAATGAAATATTTGCCATTTGTTGCAAAGCCAGCGAGTGGCATTTGTATATTTAAATAGTTAAATGCTTTTCATAAAAGTCTGTTTGATTCTTTTGTTCCATAATTATTTTCTCTGAGAATCTTGGAGCAATGGGAGAACTGATAGTAAAACATTGAAGCAACTATAATACGAGTTCTGCATCAGCTTTCCATCCGTCTCCTCGGCTATTCCACTGGGTTAAGGAGAGACACACAGAATCCCAATACCAGTATATTCCGGAAACAGGGTATACTGCTAACTAGTCCTCAGTGACCACCTTGTAATAAGTTCTTCCAGCTTCAGGACAGCTTCACATTCAATGCCCAGTTCTTCCAATTTAATTAGTTCTAAGACATTTGGAGTTGCTCTTTCTCAACTCTACATGACTTACTCAATTTCGTTTATAAAACTGTTGTTTTTTCTTCAACAAGACCAGTTCCCAATGTAATTATCCTAAAACCACAGAAAAGCAGCATACTGGAGAGGGTAGTGCAGCAATAGGAATGATAAGCAAGGATGGAGAGGAAGGGCTGCTTAAGTAGCATAGCTGCCAAATGCCTGATCACAAACCACAAACTCAATTTCACTTTAACTCTTTCATGAGACACAAAGCTCCCTGAGTGACAAATCAAAGACCGAAATGAAGACCAGGGAATCCCCACATTTTCAGACCAGACTTCAAATGAAAATACAACAAAGCATTGGGCAGCACCAGACAACAAAATGCCTGTCACTAAAATACTGGTTCTTGCCAGAACACCAGCCGGGTGCCCAGATGATCCAGAAATTAGAACATGTCTAGGAACTTCATGATTCCAGAATTTCCTTTACCGAAGATAGTTACCCAAGACAGACATTTTCTCCCCAAAAGAAGAAAGAATCTCACCATCACAATTCAAAAGCTTTCAGATTAATACTGTAAGCTAGTTTGATTTTATCTAGCACTAAGCAAACAGCTAGGTATGGCCAATATAACGTAGGAAGACTTTTTTTTCTACAGTTATCTATGAGAACAAAGTAATTATACAATTATCAGTGTGCCAAACACCCCAAAATAAGGCACACAGATATAGCATCAAAACAAGATGGGGGTCTCCATTTCCCTAGCTCTCTTTTCTGATTCATGCAGATCACACCATTCCTTATGTTCTTTTTCTGGACAGCTGTCATGGTTTAACCCCAGCCAGCAACTAAGCACCACACAGCCACTCAAGCTCTTCCTCCCTACCCAGTGGGATGGGGGAGACAATCCGGGAAAAAAAGTAAAACTCACGGGTTGAGATAAGAACAGTTTAATAGAACAGAAAAGGAGAAACTAATAATGATGATGGTAACACTAATACAATGACAAAAGTAATAATAAAAGGATTGGAATACGCAAGTGATGCACAATGCAATTGCTCCCCACCCACCAACCGACACCCAGTTAGTCCCCAAGCAGTGATCTCCCCACTCCCCCCAGTTTATATACCAGACATGACATCACATGGTATGGAATACCCCGCTGGCCACTTTGGGTCAGCTGCCCTGGCTGTGTCCCCTCCCAATTTCTTGTCCCCCTCCAGCCTTCTTGCTGGCTGGGCACAAGAAGCTGAAAAATCCTTGACTTAGTCTAAACACTACTTAGCGACAACTGAAAACATCAGTGTGTTATCAACATTCTTCTCATACCGAACTCAAAAACATAGCACTATACCAGCTACTAGGAAGACAATTAACTCTATCCCAGCTGAAACCAGGACAACAGCTTAAAACAAAAACCAACCAAAAAACTCATAATGTCCTCCCCTACTACACAAAGATTCCAGAACAGCAATGCTATAGAAATGTATCCAGCAAAAGAAATGTCCAATCTACAGCCCAAGCCCAAAATTCACACAACCACAGCCCCTTTTCTGTACTTCTTTCCCAAGAATACTTCAAACCTGACATGTGCACCTCATCACAAGACTGAAACATATACACATTAGAGAGATGGAAAATACTTTTATGTTGGTCATATGAAAGGCATTATCATCCACTCATGCAACAAACCATACAAATGTAGGCCGGGCTCAATGACAAGTACAGAAATATCTGGTTATCTGGCAAAAGCAAAACCAATGACACACAAATGCACACAGGGACAGAGTAGTCATAGTCAGGGGAAAGGGAAGCCTTCATTGCTACTCATGACTGGCAGTACTTGCAAATAAGGTCTCCATTAGCTGCTCTGCAAGAGGCTACAGGGAAAAGAGAAGCATCTAGTCTTGCATCCCTGAACCTCAAGAGTAACGGCTATGCCATGGTTTTGGTACACAAACCAATGGAGCATGGCACAAGACAGACTTTCAACAGCTAGAATACATTCATTAGTTTTGACATAAAGTACAAAGAGGTCAAATAAAGCGACACAAGAAGTGAAAAGAAGTATCTCAAGGCAAGATGTAAGCCTGCCACACTACCACCTGCAACGACAGAAGCACCCAAAGCAGCAGACTCCAGTTACGGAGGAAACGGCATTTGCTCTGGGCAGGATGCAGGACCAGGACACCAAGGAGACATGGTTCCCTCTCTTGGTGAAAGAATGGCCAAAAACACTCTGAAACGAGCAGCACCTGCACGACCTGAGACCTCCTGCCGTCAAAGCTCTGTCAAGAGCAGGTAGCCCGGCAGGCCCGAGGGCTCTGTACCGCAACCCCTGGGACACAGCCGCCTCCCGGCCCACCTGCAGCAGAGGTGAGGATGCCATGAGGAAGCCCATCCCCCGGCCGAGTCTTCCGCCCCCCAGGAGACCTTCGTTCGAGGCTCCCCTCAGACCTAGGGACAGACTACGGCCGCGGGCGAGTGACCAGGGCGGGAGCCGGAAGACGGTGAGGGGGCGACGGCCTGCGCGCGCCCCCCCAGAGGGGGCGGGGGAGCCCGCCTCGCGCGCCGCCGGGAGCCGTTAGGCACGTGCATGCCCCGCTAACGGCCGTTAGCCGTCCGCGGGGAGAGGGGGGAACGGATGGGAAGCAACAGCCGTACCTGTGAGGCGGGGGAGAGGGGGTGGGTGGGTGGACAAAGACGCAGCGTTACTATCGCCCCGCCGCCGCCATCAACCGAAATCGGCGGAGCCCCGCCCCCGGCCGGAGTCTCCCATACCCCTACGGGAAGGAGGGGGGGGTCGGAAGTGTCCCGACGGGAAAGTCGTCCCTGCACGCCACAAAATACAGCCAGCGGGAGCGATAGCAGCACAATAGTCAGAGTAACTCCGGGAACTGGGTTTTTTCCCCCTTCCTCTAGCAAGAACACACCGCCCGGTGCCACCCGGGTCCGTCCCCTCTCCCCCCCACGCACTGCTCGGATGGTCGCCACCGCGCGCCCGTATCCAGGAGACGGAGCCAGACGCCGGAAAGAGAGCAGAGTCGCCATTGGTCCAGGAGGCGCCAACGTCAGAGCGGGTGCCTCGGCCGGAGTGCGGTTCCCGGATGCTGCGGGAGGGGCGGGGCGGTCCCTCCGGGAGGGGGGCGGTGCCTCGCTGGGGAAGGGGGTGGGGAGAGGGCAGCACGTGCCGGAGAGGGTGGGGCGTCAGGGGCGCAGGCGCCCGTTTGCCAGGCAATCGTCAGTGCCGCGCTAACAGTGGGGGAGGCCGAGGCGCGGCGGTCATAATGGCCTCTGGGGCCCGGGCCTTGCTGAGGGTAGGCCAGTGCCCCGAGCGGGCTCCAGCAGCGCCCGCCGCTTCGAGCCTGGGTTGTTGGGGCTTTTAAATTAAACCTCCGCAGGTCAAAACAGCAGGTAGCTGTCGTCAGTCCCGTTAACAGTGATTTGTAAACACCTAATTGAGGGGCACTTTGTTATGACAAAAATCAGCTTTTGAAACAACTGTTTTCCATTTTTAGCACTGGAGTTTTCACTTTATTTTTCATTCTAGGGTGGTCTGGTTTTGGGTTTTTTTGTTCCGCTGGTTTTGTTTTTCTAAGGCCCTTGAAAATGTCAAATAAGTATCCTTTTCTCTTGCATGACAAAACATTTAACAAGATTTGGTCTGTCTTTCTAGAGAAAGTTGTAAAGAATTATGTTTTGTCAGTTGTCCCACCTTCGTCTTGACTCCCTAACAGTTTTGAACCCGTTGATCCGTTTCAACTGGATCTGATAAAAGAAGTAGTATACTTGAAGGATTCAATATTTCTTTAGGCTGTATGATAACAGGGTCAGGTTTTTTACCCCCACTGTAGGAAAGATTTCAGTCTGAATTTAAACCCCCCTAATACTGAAAAAAGGGAGGGGAAAAAAAAAAGTCCCTATTTGGGAGAGGGATGTTAGAAAGGTGTCAGCTTTCATTTTTGTTTCATACCTTCTCAGGCAGCAGAGGCTGTAGACACAAAGCACAGTTCTGGAGGAAAAAAAGCTTCATTAGTTACACAGCTTGCCAAACATTTTGTCACAGTTCAGCTGTTGTGGGGTTTGGTAGAGAGTCTACAAAACTGGTAAGACGCCAGTGCTGCACACAGGTATAATTTTTGCTGGTTTATTGGATATCCACATAGAATTGACTGGACTCCTAAGTGCTGAAAAATATTGGGTGCATATGCATGGCAAAATTGCTCACTTCTGAACAAGTTCAGATCCTGTCCCATTTTGCAGCATAAGTTTTCAGCAATTGCAGAGTTTATCTGTCATTACCAATGAAGCTACAGCTTTGAAGCTGCACAAGCAAAATAATCTTTCCATTTCTTTTAATGTAAATGAGTAGTTGCCTAGATATAAATAAACCAAATACGTAAGTAGACATCACCTAGTTTCTTTTAGTAAGCATAAGAAAAGTATGTCTTGAAGAGGGATTTATTTAGATTTTAGAAAACCATGTATTTTGTCTTTGGCTTTGATGAGGGTGACCGATATAAAGAAGAAGGAACAGAATATTAGCTCAATTGCAGACCAGTCCTGACAGCAGTTCGATCACAGATCTTAGAAAAGTCACTTAATTTCATTGTCCCTCTCCAAGAGGACACAACTAAGCCACAATAACTATCAAGTTACTGCCTTTGCTTCCAAATTTCTGGTGTTTTGTCCTATGTACAGCTTTCTGTTAAATTAGTCCAAGTTAGGGATTGTTTTTATGCAAAGGGGAGTAAATATCCCATTCTGGGGGAGTGAGATGGTATGAACTTTAACATTAACAAAGTCTGTTTAAATCTTCATATAATAGTGGCAATAGCATTACAAAGTACAGAGAGAGAGAGACAGAAAAATGCTGTAGTAACAAACAAACCAGAGATTCATAGCTTTTCAAATTAAATGTCTCCACAATGAAGAATTTCAGTGTAATTAAAGGCAGACACAGGGGGACATGTTGACTTATACCCCTCGTTTTTCCAATACCTCTTAGTTAGGAACCATAGCACTTTTTTATTGTCGATACACACATCATTACATGTCTGTATCTTTCTTACCATCTGGGTGCACAATTTCAATATACTCCAGATGGGGAATTTTCCCTTTGATTCAGTATAAGAATCAGGAATTCTCTCTTCAAACATGTCACTTGCTTCCAGTACCAGAGTTATCTTGAAGAAATAATCTAAATACAAATATAGATCAGGTCTGTAATTATAAGACTCTTATCTTTGGCCTTTTTCTTACTGTTTTAGTCTGTTACTCCTTTAGTCTGTTACCAAACATGAGTTCAAGCATTGTACTAAACTGCAGTAAACTTTTCTGTGGGAATATTTTCAACATTCAAGAACGGAATGCAAAATACTCTCTCTGCTGTTTGCACCATTTCAATTCTTTTAGCAATCTCTACAGCAAACTCAGCCTTGCTCTTTGCCTGGCTGTTATATGGGATGGTCAGATGTAATCAAGTTCTTGTTCTCAGATAAATATATGGTCTAATTTGAGGTAAACTGAGATCTTGTGATTGAAACCACATAGCTCAGGAATGCTTAAACACTTCACTGCTCTACCCTCAATGGGTACTACAGAAGCCTCTGACATTTTGCCTGGTTCCCAAAGGTCTGACAAATAGCCTATAATTTTAAGGTATGTTTCCATGTTTTGTTTTCCTTTGGTAAGATCTGTTCTTTAGTTTGCTCTAATGCCTGTTGAAGATGCTATACACTTCTGTTTTATTGTGCCGCATGTACTAGGTTTTCTCCCAGCTATCACAATTACTCATGCTTCATCCCATCTTGCTAGTACATATTTCTTTCTATTCCAGACTGACCCCATTCTCAAGAGACTTTCTATTCTCAGCCTCCTCGGTATGATGATTCAGTTGCTCATATGTAATATTTTTATGTTCCATTTGCCTTGACATTTCTGTCATTCCTGGGAAGTACACAGGGCCACTTTTGTGGTCTTTGACCATTTTGGAAGAATGATGAACATAAGCACATCTTTATCTTGTGCTTTTTATTCTCAGATTCTTTTCCAACATCCTCTTGAAACTAGCACATACTTTCGCTGTTTGAGTGAAACTTTGTGTGTTTTTCTTTATTTTTGCATTTCTGTGGTAACACTCAGGTTCTCATGATTTAGTCACCTTGTTTTTCTGGTACAAGGCTGTATTCACTCATCCTTCTCAAAGTCGTTAAATAAATTCAAGTGTTACAGTTTCAGTATCGTATGCTGCTGATATTTGGGAGTAGCAATGATTTTTCAAATTATTTGGTAGCTTCTGGGATTCTTCTGTTTGGATATTTGTTTTCTCAATCATAGAGTTGACCTTTTCACTGCAGAAACACTATTGCAAAATAGTCCTTGCCAATGTGTTTGTTTCAGCGGTGAGGCAAAAACTACTAGTGGTTTCTTTTACAGGAACAGGGCTCTAAATCTCACCTCACTGGATCAACTTGTAAGGTCACCAGTACTGCATGTATAGCATGCTTGTATTGCCTCTTCCTCCATTATGGTCTCAATGCTTTGCATATGTCTAAGGTTTGAAAGAGATGTGGTAAGATACTCTGCAAATTTTAATACTCTCTGAGTTAATACCTTTCAAGGTTGGCATATTACCAACTACTTTTACCTTCCCAAAATCACTGGGTTTCCTCGGGAAGTCAGCAACTGTTCTGTAAATTATACTGAAGTAAAAACCAACTTCCTCTTTTTCTTGTTTGTTTGTTTGTATTGATTTTTATCTGCTAATGAGATGGGGTTAATTGTTATGGAATACCACAGTTTCTGCCAGGCATTCCTCATACCACATTCCTGAGTATTGTCAGCTCTGATGCTGATTTATGAGCCTGGCTGGGCAGAGCTGATACTCTTCTGCTGCAAGGTTCACAACTAACAGTGTTCTCAACACCTAAGCCTACCCGCTGGCTTCCAAAATATGATGAGATGACCACCTTGCTTATGCAGGAAGGCTGAATAGGCCTTTGTCAAAATCTTGCTTTTTCAGTGACTATCATGCTGCTTATGTAATTTTGAGATTATGTAAAATTATTAGTGATGCTTTCTTTTTCTGCGTATTTCAGTGTTCAGACTATTCCTTAGTCTAATGTAATAGAACGTGTGTAAAGCAGATGTTGTACTGGTTGAATTATTTTCATCTGTTCTAGGTATAACATGTTGGAGGAGATCCCATTTTCTTCAAACACGTTCAGCAGTTTGGACTCACAAAAGAGTCAAATGCTTTGTTACTGAGTATACAGATTCATTGTTTCAGCAGAAAGCAATGGCTTTTATGTTGCATATTCTGAAGATTCAGCCTGTATACTCAGGGTATCCTTTGCATCCTGATTAGAATTCACAATGTCTTGAAGGTACTATCATCATTCCACAGTGTTATTTTCATTTGGCTTTGCTTGATTGCACTTTTTTTTCCTTGTCTTGCAAAATGCATGCCTAGCACATTTATCATTAGCCCACTATCTTGCATTTAATTTCCTTTTTGTTTGTGTACTTGTCTTCACTTCTAATGCTAATCTGAGCTTTACAAACTATTTATTCCAACTTCCATTTCATTAATGTCAAATATGTGCAAAACCCCATCCTCTGAGTCACTGTTTCCTTTCTTCATGTGTTTTCAGACTGTAAGCTCTGGAATAATGCTTTCTTTTGCCATAATTATTATATATGATCCTCTATGCAGGACGTTTTTAATGAGTTTTCTCCTTAAGACCTCTTTATCTTCATTTTATTTGTCTCCTCTGCTTGTGTTTATGCTTTCACTTGTCCATAAACTTTCACTTTTTTGATTTAGCCTCTCATTTTCCTTGTGTTCTTTTTAAAATTACGTGCGTCTGCTCTGCTTAGGTCACAGTCACAGTAACACTTCAGACCAATGCCATAAGCTGGTATTGCTCCTGAAAGAAGCTGCCCCTTTACGGGAAAGAAATTTCCAGTAGAGAAGCAGTTGAAGGAGAAAGCATTGCTACTGGCTGATGCTAGCTGAAGGAAGCATAGAGCTCTGAAGAAGAAAAGCTTTTCTGCTGATTTGATTCTTCCAGCAAAGACAGCATTGCATACCTTGTTGTAAAACAAAAATGAAACAAAAAACCTGCACAAAACCAGAAAAAATCCATCAAAAGTACTCACATGCTTAGTTTTCACATGCTCAGGCAGACAACTTGCAAGAATTTATGCGTTTTGATATTCAAGTAAAAGCAATGATAGCTTTACAAAAAAACACCATTTAAACAAGAAAAGATGGTGTACAGACAGCATTATGCAGACACTTCACAGATCTTTTTAAAGGACTTACAGCATTACTTAGTCCATGCTGATATAAAAGTGTGAGAAATGGGGCCAGTAGCACCAGGCACCAGCAGGAAGAACAAAAAGAGGAAGCACCCCAACTCCTTTCTTCTTAAATCCACAGCACAGCTTAGGCAGAAACACATTGGTGGGATATGTTTTAGTGATTTTTTTTTCCCTCAGTTCATTTGTTCATGCCTGTTGGAATGCGCTTGTTCTCTGAGATTAAAATCATCTACTTTACAATCAGAGCTGCAATCGGGATCTTCAGCTGGCAAACTAACCAGAGATTTCTGAAACTGGTTTAAATGCTTTGAAAGCAATATTGTATTCTTTGGTTGTTTCACAGGGACTATAAGAGAAGTTCTAGAGACAGCAAGTGAGGAACATGCAAGAAAAACAAGAGCACGCTCACTGAAAACTGTATTTGAGAAGTCTTCTAGTTTAGCAGTGTGGAAATAAAAAGTCTCTTCTAGAAATGTAATCAAGGAAGGAAAATTGAGAATTAATGTGCTAAATATCATGTGATAATCAAGAAGAGAGAGGAAATAGAGAGGATAATGAAAACAGAAAGAGAGCAGAGAAATCTAGTATCTGGTTATGGTGTCAATGGCCAGCTTTGGAATTGCGAGGTGGATGAATTGAGATGGTGGTAAGAATGCAATGGAGTATGCTTATGTGCACTATAGCACCATGCAACAAAAACTCTTAAGGAGAATTTGGTGCAGCAACCACCAAACAACTGCTACCGTATCCCATGATCAGTATACAGACACGCACTTTGCATGTGAGGGGCTGGCAATCCCATCACCCCAAGTTCTCTCCCCTGATGTACTCCCACACAGTGTTTGTGTATAAATAGTGCATGTCGTTGCCATTTGTCCCACTGTGAAGGACTTCTGCTCACTCTAACGACTCTTTTCAGTCTCAGCAGTACATCTCAAATCCTTGTTCCTCACAGATGTGATGGGTCAAATGGATCTTCTCAACAAGAAGCCTCCAATCACGTAGACTTGTTTCTCTCTGTTGTTGGTGTGGATCTTCATGTTTCTACTTCTTGGTTTTCTTTCTGCTTGCAGACAATTTCTGCCTTCTGTTTTTTTCAGCATTGGATTTTTTTCCTGGGCTCTGATTCCAAGATGCCTCTGTTGTGTGTCTTCCTCTGTTTCTGTGGAACTGAAAGCTCTTTTTTTTTTTTTTTTAATCCCTTACCAGCCTATCTTTGCTTTTTTTCTTGCTTCTTATTGACATTCTGTAAAGCACAGAGCAAACTCTGTTCCTCAAAACTACTTCTCCTTCACTGTACAGACCCTTCCTCCTCACTGCTGTCTTGGGCTTATGTTACACATTATAACAAGTGCCTAACTGCTGCTGAAAGGCTCTATCCCTTGTTTGCAATCGCACAGGCTTGTTCCCTCTCTTGTGCAAGCTCTGTCACTCATCTGACTCCACTGTTAGCTGTTTCAGGAATTAATCAGAAAACTATCCTTTTTTAAAGCCTCCTGATTTAGCTTGCTCACTGGCTAACCCCAGGGTCACACATATACAAGACTGGGCACAAAGGAAGCAATGGGAGGACTCAGCTGAGGGTGAGAAGTGGAAGGGACCAACCTTTTTAATGATACCTAGGTGTTAGACTTCCTAGCAGTAACATGAAGTTTTGATTTTAGGGAGAAGTTAGATGAGACTACCAAGATGATTTACCAAAGGGATGGTCCTGTTCCTCCCAGATGAATGGTCTCAACTCTTCCTGTGTGCTCACTCCTGATACTTTTATGACCTTAGGGTGAATCTACTCAGTTCCCTAATCTGGCAGAAAACTGACAAGAAGAAAAATATAATTAGTTCTGCATCGGGTTAGTAAACTGAGCCACTCACTGAGGAATCCTAAGCAGCAGAGCCAGCCCTTGGGAAACCCAGGCTTGCCTGGCTCTTCTGAAGTGGGGAGAGCAGCCTGCTCCTTTTGGCAGCAGCAAGCTTTCAGGTTGACTCAGATGCCCCATCTAACTGCACCCTTTGTCACTTCCAGGGAATCTGCTTTAAAGACATGCCTGTTTGGCAGGCACCTGTGAATCCTCTGCTGTCCTGTAACCTTTCTCCTCTCTCTTCTATCACCCCAACACATCCCCACTGAGATTCTCTTTGTTTGCATCTGTGAAGGGTTGGATCATCTCTTTTTATGGGTTATTCAGGTTCAAACCCCAAATCCATTTGCACTCGCTCGAGGTTAACACGCATCCCACGCTTCCGGAATCCTGTCACCAGCACGACTGCAACTTTTTTCTTTGTCTCACCAGCTGTAACCCTGGACACAATTCTGTTCTTCCCTTGCCGGTGAACAATCAAACCCTCCTGCAACAAATAGTTCTGTGAGCTGTAGAAATAAGAAGTTGTGATTTCCGCTGGATTTTTTTTTTTTTTAATTAAGAACACGGACTGAAGCTTTTCTCTGTAGGTGGGACATTAATAATAAATCTTTCCGTTTGGGGATTTTGTGGTGTCTAATATATCTTGCATACTGCAACTTCCCTCTCCAAGATTCCTCTCCTTCGTTCCTGCCCCAAACTTGAAGAAACACGTATTTTGAACGTCCCAACTTTCACCAAGACCCTC
This sequence comes from Haliaeetus albicilla, assembly GCF_947461875.1. Classification (NCBI taxonomy): domain Eukaryota; kingdom Metazoa; phylum Chordata; class Aves; order Accipitriformes; family Accipitridae; genus Haliaeetus; species Haliaeetus albicilla. Next base: position 24,714,097 of record NC_091484.1, on the reverse strand, counting down.
TCTCCTATTCCCACGTCCGTTCATCTGTCCACCAGCGTCCCTGCAGCCTGGCTGGGTGCTCGGCCAGGGTTTTGTTCAAGCCTTTTTGCCCGGCTCAGGCAGGCAGAGCTCTCGCATTCACCGTGACGAACGCGTGAGGAACAGGTCGCCGCGGCAGTTAACTGGCTGTACCAGCCCAGGTCATTCAAAAGCCAGACGGCCAAGGTGGCAAAACCGCAGCCCCCTTCGCGGGCTACACGGCCGGCAGCTGAGCGGTGCTGCGCCGCGCCAGCCCTCCCCGCTGGCGGGGAGCGGCGGGGGGCCGGGGGGAGGAGAGAGCCGGGCAGACCGGTCCTTGCCGCCCGGCGAGGCCCTCACCGCACCGCCGCCGGTCCCTCCGCGCCTCCCAAACCGGCCCGGGTCGCTTCGCGTAGCCGCTACCGACCCAGCTACACCTTCGCCAAGCCGGGGAGCCGCCCGCTGGTCTCCTGTGGGAGACGGCCCTGTCGGGAGCCCCGACACTCCTCGCCCCGGCTGCTCTGCGAAGAGGACCCCCCGCAGCCACAGTGCCGAAGGCCGGCGGAGAAGCGTTTGGCCAGCCCTGGCCGAAGCAGCGGTGAGTTACTTTCGCCCAGCAGCAGGCAGCGCAGCGCAGCTCAACGCAGGGCATCCCGTCCCGCCGGCCCGGGCCGCGGCAGGGGGCCGGTTGCTGGGCGACGCGCGGCCCCTCCTCCGCGGCAGGGCTGGGCCATGAGGTAATGGCCGCCGGGGCGGGGGGGAGTGCTGCGACTACTGTGCCAGCTGCCTCCGAGGTGGCCGGCGCCGCGGCCCCCTGGGTGTCCGCCCCGCCTCCCGAGAAGGCCGCGGGGTCCGGCCCGGCGGTGCGGGTGAAGGCGAGGGGAGGAAGCCCGCGGCGGAGGAGAGCGTCCGGCAGCCGCCCCACGTGCGCTGCCGCCCGGCGGGAAGGGTTTGCAGCGCTTCCCCGGACGCCGTTTGAGAGCGAGGCGGAGGGCACATGAGGCGCTGGCAGGAGGAGGGAGAAGCAGCAGCCAGCCGGCCGCAGCAGCAGCAGCAGCCGCCGCTCCGCTCCGCACGCCGCGGCCTCTCCGCGGCGGGGGCCGAGGGCGAGCCGTGAGGGGAGAAGCGGCCCGGAGGTGGCCGCCGCCGGCAGCGAGACTCCCCCGGCCCGCGGGGGCGGCGCCGCCGCCCGCTCCCCGCTGCCGTTGGCGGCGCGCGCGCCCGGGGGGCCCGGCGCGGGGTGAGTGCGCGGGGCGGGGCGGGGAGGAGGGCAGAGGCGCCCCTTTGGCGTCTAACGGTTCGGCGGCCGGGGGAGGGGGGCACGACGGGAGACGCACACACACGCGCCGGCGTGGCTGCCTTTGCCCCCCGCTCGTCCTCAGGTGAGCGGGCGGGGCGGGGGGAGAAGCCTGCTTCGTTCGCCGGAGGAGCGAAACGGGTGGCTGAGCAAGGTGGAGCGGCTCCTCCTCCTCTTCCTCCTCGGGGCCCCGCCAGCCCTGTGGCAACGGGGCGACCTTCACAGCCGGCTTGCTGGCGGGCGGGCGGAGAGGCCTGCCTTTGCTGCCTGTGCTCTTTTGTCCCTTCCGCCCCCTTAAAGGATAGAGGCAGTTGGGTGTAATTGTTTACCGAAGGTCAAGAATCGCTTGCCAAATTTGACCTGTGAATTATTTACCGGTCGACTGCTGCTGTTGTCAGTGAGAAGGACCCCCCCTTATAGAGGTCGCTTTCCTAGCTGTTGGGGAGGGACATACAAATACTAACTTGGTTTCTTCACCGTCAGGGATTATGGATAGCTTTTAGCGGTATACCTGTATTTAAAATTACTAAAATTCCCATTATGGTTTTTAGCAGGTTTGTGCTCTCGGTGTCTGCTTTGGTTTGCAGCTGACGATTTTGAACTTCGTGTTTAGATGAGCTTATTTTTAGGTAACATTAGGGAAGAGGAGGAGATGTCCAAAAAATGGAACATCTGTTAAAGGGTGGGAGCCCAGGCATCTTGTTCTCCCTTGCGCAGTCTGCGGGACAAGTTTCCCGTGTGGACACTTTTCTCTCTTGCAATCTATAACCTCATTTGAACCTTTCAGTCCACTGAGATTAAATCGTGGGTGTAATGGTTTTTGCAATCAGGAAAGCAACAGCAAAAAAACAAGCTAAAACCAAACCAAACAACAGTTACGATGACCAGTTCGCCATATGTGCGTGTTTTACTGCTGTGTGTTACACAGTTTTATGTACTGTAAGTAATGCCCTGGCTTCTGACTATACTGGAGCTGAACCGTGTTTAAATCTGGTTGTTCCTAGTAGGGCTCTTCTGGAGTTTCCATAAGAAGCCTGGAGGAAGGAGTATTGTCCCCCAGCCCAGGAACCGTATTCACAAAGCTGTGCCCTCTCTGAGGCTCTATAACCTGTTTTAATTGAGCCAGAGCAACCTGTGATGACAACAGATAAGAAAATCATTTTAGAAGCATGTAAGAAAATTGTATTAAGCTGTGATTATAGCCACTACTACTCTGTTTTTCAATGAGCATCGTTATAAGGGAGGAAAAACAGAAGGGTAAAAATCCTAAGGGAGAGCAAGAGTTTTCAGCTTTTGATGTGAGGTACTGAGTTAAGTGAAGATCAGGTGTTGTATGTGTGGCTGAAATTTAAATTTCTATTGAAGTAAAACAAAAGTTTCTGTCACTTACATGGATGAACTCCCACTTGCCAGTAGATTTAACAGCATGGTGGATGACGGTAGCAGAAATAAGTAGAGTCTCTCTGGATCCAGTGCAAAAGAACCCCTAACCAAACAAAAATCTTGTAGTTCATAACTGAGCTTGGTGCCTGTTCTAGAGCACTGGGTAGCACACCAGTATGCTGAGGAAGCATTAACATGATTAGGCACATACATTTATATATGTGGTGTTCCGTGTTTGGTATGTGCATGCATAAAATCTCAGTGAAGTACGAAGCTGTTGCTGCAGCCTCTGAGCATCTGACTAGTTTAATCCAGAGTCCTGACTAATGAAGCAGTACCAGCATGTGATCTGCAAGTTTTGCCATGTATATTAATGGATGTTAACTTGGCACTCTGTCAGTTCGTGGAATGCAGGTGAGAGTTGGTGGGAGTAAGTGAACTTGCAGGTACCAGAGAGCAGGATCAGATTGAAAATATTTGCCTGGAACTGTTTGGAACTCCTGTTGTTCCTTTCTGCTGCAGCTCACACCTGAGCTCCTTGCTGCTTCACATGTTCTGTCTCCTGTAACAGATTACCAAATGCTTTTGTAGAATTAATTTGATCCTAACCTTTCCATGTCCTCTGAGGGTTTACTTTTGAGTTTTGAAATATTCTATCCCATCTTCTTTGGGATAGAAGAATGAGATGAGTATTGTAGAAATTAGTGCAGGTTAAATATTTTTGGTTTAAGTGATCAATATTATTGTCTCTTACTGTTGTCACTGTATAATGCTGGAAAGGAAGAATGCTGAAACTTCCCACTGTATCTGCTATGATAGACTGTAAACTGAATCCATGATAACTTTTTTTTTCCTAATAGCTCAGTAGAAAGAACAAGTGCTGTCAAGGCAGCATCTGCAATATTGAAAGGCAAGAAGTTAAAAACAAACATTTTGCCGTTTCTAAAAGCTGTACGTGTTTTTCTTCTTAACAATTTCCTATGTTACTTAAAAATTTCCTTGGGAGAGGGGAGATAATAAGGGGGAAGGCAGTGTATGAGTTATGTTTGTTTGAAATCTATTTCTTTCTGAAGTCTCTAAAATAGTTTTCTTTGATTTCCAGAATTGAGGTGGTTTAGTGCTCCTTCTGCTAGCATCAGAAGTAGTATTTGTGGGACATCATTTGTTTTGTGTTGTCTGGATGTTGTACGTTGCGAGTGGTACTCAAGTCAAGGTTGGTGGAGTGTTTCTTGTTAGTTTGCAGAAAATGGCATGTTCTTTGTTTCAAATTTTGAAACAGGTACCTTTCCCCCTGCCCCAGTAATGACTGTTCTGTTTGCAAAAGTGGGTGCCTCCTCTTAATAAGTCTCCAGTGTTAGGCCGGGTACTTCATCGGTGTAACTTCTTGAATAACTCCATTTTAACTCCCACAGAACTGTCACTTGATTTTATGCGCTGCTTATTTCACAATACCTCCATATTAATGCAAGAACAGACAGACCAGTATGATATGAGAAGTCCTCATAACTACAGTATGGAATTAGGAGCTGTGTTTTAGCCTGTTGGTCAGAGAACAATTGCTGATAGGTAGACCGTTAACAACTGGTGGCTTTCAGAGTTGCCATAAAAACATAGTAAGTCAGAGAAATGCTTTCTACTCACTAAATGCCAGCTATTGCATGTCAGTTGTAGGCAGCTCACTTCATGTACAAAGCTTTGTAATGCTGGCACTGTAAAACTGGCTTGTGATGTACAATGCCTGTGCTTTGAAGGTATGTTTCTGTGTCATGTTTGTATTGTTAAAACTCCACGAGCAATGCCATTGCCTCCTTGGAAAGCTGCACTTGTATGGAGGGCTCAGTTTTGTGGATTCAGTTGTGGGATCAGTGCTAGTGGGAGAGAGAAAAATCTTGAGAATTAACTTCCTGTTAACGTCGACTTTTCAGGATACCAGTTGGTGTGGGATTCAAAGCCTTCCTGCTTACTCTGTGGTTTGACTGAGATAGCTGTTTGAGTTTACAAGCGCTCTTATTTTACTTTGTAGTGAATAATGCGATGTCTCCTAAATAAATTTCAGGAGTTCACTGCTAATATTCTTTGTCTAAAACTGTCCTTTATTTGAACTTTGATTCATCAATATTTCTCTTTCTATTGGAGCCGATTGATTTCAGTGCAAAAAGTCATGCTGTCTAGTCATCCTGCTTATGGTTGTCCAGCTAAGAGGCTTATTGATAGCACAAACAGATTAGCTCAGAGATAATTCTTAGATTCAATTATGTTGACAGATTTGCTTTAGTTAAATCAGTTAGTGACTGTACTGGAGTCGATTCTTTGCCTTGTCTTATAGCTTCTCTGGACAGGATTGTCCAACCTTGCAGTCCGTTAGATGCTGTAAACCCAAATGACGCTACTACTCCTTAACTGTCATATTGCCTTGTGTGGTTTTGTGGTTTTGTGTTGTTTTTTTTTTTTTTGTTAAGTATTCTGATGGATTAATTTATATTAGAGCCCTATGATATTTACTTGCATCTATAGCAGAAGTTCAGAACACTGTAGCAGTCAGGGTAGTAGAAAGAAGGAAGGAAATGTAAGAAGTGCTTGGTTTAAAAGCTCTTGCAAAGTTTCATTATTGGCTTGTTTTCACATAAGACCATGTTGCTGCCCAGCAGAGCAAATTTCCCCCTGGCTGTGTATTCCCTCTTCTATCCCCTTCCGTATGATGGTGCTGGGAATCAACTCTGTGACTTAGCCAAGAACTGTTTTTTAAGGTTAATTTTCAATCAGATTGTCCTCTGGGCAGCTGAGCAGCTGTTAGCAGTGAGGCAAAGGAAGCAATAGGAGTAAGTGGCTGAGGCTTTGGTGTCAGGAGGGAAAGTCTTCAGCGAGCATAAGCTGATTTTGAAACTGTTGCACTCTAAGCTCTGATATAACCAACACCAGTTGTGTGTTAGTAGATGAGATGCTAATGCCGAGGCTGACAATAACCTGCTACGTATTTGTGTGCTTATGGAATATTCTTGACTCTCAGCACCTTTATGAACAGAGGAGAGAAATGAGTGGTTGATGTTCTTAGGCTATACACAGCCATTATCCTTTATGATACAGAATGAGAATATACTTAAGAATAAATTTGAGTATTTTTATTTCGCTAACTTGAGGTTCAGTCTGCATTTCTGAGTGTTCTTTCCTGAGCAAGATGCCCATGAATTATAGTCTCTATTGTGAATAATTCAATCCTCAAAACTTAAAGTGTAAACCAGTATGATTTTAGATTTATAAAGTAATATGAACTAACCTGGCGCGGGAGGGAAGACTTGTTTTCCTTCTGCCTTTTTCATTTATTTGTTCTTAGCAGACTTCTTTGGAAAGGTTTTCCCTCTTTAAAACTTGTACAAAATCAGCAGAGCTTTTTTCCTTAGGTTTTGTGATATCAGCAGGTAAATGTTTTTCTTCATAGACCATGAAACCAGAAAGGACAACCGGGTGATCTAGTTTGATTATCAAAATTATGAGCTTATGGCTCCATCCCGAAGTGTTTTGATCTGAGTTAAGACTTCTATATGTATTTGTTATCACTCTGGGGAAAAATTATCCAGGTATTTTTCATTAAATGTTGCTTTCCTACTGAAATAGCCATGTGAAAATTGCTCCTGCTCTTTTTTTTTCTTTTTTTTTTTTTTTTTTAAACTTTTCTTATATGATGTGTTCTGAAGGATTTGGAATGTAGAAGTGAGAGATTTTATTAAGACAGTCATTTTTTTTTTTTCCTATGGCTTTTGATTTGTGAATCTCTTGTAACTTTGCAGCAGGTCTGCAAATACCTTTAAGTCTTAATGTGTAGTAAAGCATGTAGAAGTTATTTCCTTAGTTTCTTTTTGCAGAGCCTTTAAGGAAATCGGTGAGCACCAGGATGAAAATGACTGGCGTAGAGAGAGCACGCAAAGAAGAGAAATACTAAGTGCTTAAGAGTTTGTAGTTCTGGAATTTTATAGGCAATGTGTTGTAAAAGAACAAAGGCGACTGTATGTCCTGTGTGAAGATAGGAGCTCTGTGGAAAGTGTGCCACTTTGGTGGATCATAGCCTGGTTGAGGTTGGAAGGGATTTCTGGAGGTTATCTGGTCCAACCCCCCTGCTCAAGCAGGGCCACCTACAGTCCACTGCCCGGGATCATGTCCAGACATCTTCTGAGCATCTCCAAGGATGGAGGCTTCACCTCCCTGGGCAACCTGTGCCAGTGCTTGGTCACACTCACAGTGAGAAAGCGTTTCCTGATGTTCAGGGGGAACTGCCTGTGTTTCAGTTTGTGCATCTCGCCTCTGGCCCTGTCACTGGGCACCACTGGAAAGAGCCTGGCTCCATCCTCTATGTGCCCTCCCTTCAGGTATTTATGTAAAATCAGTAAGATTCCCCTGAGTCTTCTCTTCTCCAAGCTGAACAGTCCCAGCTCTCTCAGCCTTTCCTCATAGGAGAGATGCTCTGGTCTCCCTTCTTTGTATTAGTGGCTCTTTGCTGGACTCTCCAGTATGTCCATCTCCTTTTTGTACTGGAGGGCCCAGAACTGGACCCAGTACCCCTGGTGTGGCCTCACCAGTGCTGAGCAGAGGGGAAGGATCACCTCTCTCATGTAGTTTCCCACCTGTCTTACAGCCATTAAAGGAAAAACATAAGAACCCACCCACTGCTCTGCTATGTAATAATTACAGTGCTTCAAACAAAACATGGAAAAACTGCTTATCGTTAGCTTTCAATTAAGTTTAAAATAATGCTGAGTTGACTTGTCCCATTTTTTAATAGAAACCAAAGTTTAACAAAATGTTCATACTGTGGAAACATTTATAGGCTAGAGGGGAAGAATGAAAAGTGTGGATACATTGAAATAGTTATGTGCACCTCTTTGAGGAGATTAGTTGACTACTGTAAGTTGGAACCAATCCATGCACTTCTATATTTTGTATGTTCACATGTATTGTCCTTTTTAAAGGCAGGTGCTGGTAATGTCATATTGGACTTGAATTTCATGCAAGTCAGGACGCTGCATGCCATAATTTGGTGTCCTAGAGAATACTGAAGTGCAGTTTTGTTTGAAGAGAGGGGTCTTTTTTAAAAAGTACATCAGTGTCTGCTGCTTGTGGGAAATGGAGGCTTTTACACTTACTGTCCTCTATAATGTTTGCATAAGTGGAGCTTGTATTACTAACAACATTGCCTGTCCCAGAAAGCCTAGTTTCACTGTCAGATACTGCACAGATGCATGCTTTGCCAAGGGGCACTGTCAACTCCTCCGTAGTAAGCGGAAACCTTGCAGTTCAAATCCATGCAACCTATTGCCCCAGTGGTACCTGTAAAATGAGCAGAACTGGAAGACATTGGAGCAATGTCAGAGTCCTTAGACTGTCCTTTAAACCTGTCCTGAATGGAATTTCTTTCTCTGCAGCTGTGACTGATCGTACTATGAGGAGGCATGCACTATCAATGTAAAGTGATGAGAAGGAAATCAATCTTTCTGGTAATACGGTTTCTTCTTATAGATCTTCTCCCATAGTCACAAATTGCACTGCCTTCAGAAAGGAATGGTAGACTTCTGTTTTGTTGTGGTAATATTACAGTAAGGATCACTTCCAGGAATTTATGGAGAGGGTGGAGATCAGTGTTTACCAAAAACATTACCTTCTTAGAGGCTTTGGTCCTGTAATGAGTTCTGCGAACCTGCATGTGTGAAGGTCGTAGGAAGGTCAGCCCTTTATGGCTGTATTTCCTGAGGGTTATATAATCTTGCCGGGGGGGGGGGTAGGTAAGGATGTTATGGTTTGACCGAGTGACTTGTGGCTGACCTGAATGCCACAAATTTGCAATATAAAGCAGTCTGAACTGAAAATACTGCTTCTGATTGTATGAAATGTTTACAACCTTTGATTACTCTTGTATTTGTTCCCTAGACTTTTACTCCGTAACGGCTTTCTCGGAAGTCTTATTTTGCAAGACATCCAAAGCTGTTAGAATGAAAAGACTGAGAAAGTTTAGATACCGCACTTATCTGGCAGAATACAATCTTGCCCCAAAGCCGTCTCTACTGTCATTCTATTGGATGTATGTTATGCTATCATTTTTCTGTAGAGAACAGTGAGTTCTCCATGACATTCACTTGTCTAGGAACTGTTGTACCTCAGGCAAATGCAACTTTCTTAAATAGTTTGCCCTTTTACATTGCAAAAGCTACCAGACATTCAGTGTAAACTTCTAATGAACTGAGTTTGTTTAAGCATTCAGGAGTCACAAAAATCAGTCTTTTCTTACTTTGCAAAAGATGAAGGGGCTCAGCAAGATCAAAACATTTGACTGAGATAATTCAGGAATTGGTGCCAGTAGTAGAATTAAATCCAGTTCTTGTGAATCTCTCTTATAAGCCTGTTGGTCTCTTAGGATCGGTGGGTTGGCATGCTCTGTGGCGTTAGCTGTTTAGGACCTGACAAGGTAGAGTATCTGAAACAGGCAGCCTCCTCAGTAGACGCGAGTACTACGCCTGCACTTTTTTATTTACAGTACTAACGTTGATAGTGTATGTTACTAATCCTATTACAAAAGAAAAACTCCAGATGGGCCAGAAGACTCTCCTTTCTCTGAAGAGTGTATGACTTCAAGTAATTTGAGTGCATTTCACAAAAGTTTTAAATACATGTCTGGCAGACAGGTTGTTGAGGATAAGGTGGTGATACTATTACAATAGTGATTTTATGGAAATTTCTATGTTCTTTTTGCCTTCAGTAAAACTGATGAACTATTAAACTAACCATGGGGTATTGCTATGAAAAAGATCAGTGTTCAAAATGGGAGTCTGGGATTTCACAGGCTGGGAACACAGCACGTCCAAGACACAGTGCCATCTCGCTTTGCTCACTGATGGCTGTTCTAGGTAAGTCAGAGTCTCAGAGCTTCTTGAGCCTGACTTACTAAGCTCCCCCCTCCAAGAGTAAACACTGCACCCATTTTGTACTATTTATCAACTTTCAGAGGACACCTGCTGTATGTTGACATAAAGAAAGAAAAATGGAAAGTTTTGTTACTAATGTCCCCCTGTGCTGTTATACTGCATAGGAGGAAAGAGAAGAAGAAAATAAGGTGGTTTTTTTTTTTTAACTTGAAGTGTCTGGATGGGACTCTTTTTTTGTTTTGCTCATGGGGGTATTGCTGTCTTTTTAAAAAAAAAATAGATAACTGCTTTTATGGAATAAACATAGAATTAACAGTTCATGGTATATACCTAACTAATGAAAAGCTTCTCAGCCCTGATGGAGCAGGCAGATTGATGCCACTGCACATTGGGTATGGATGCTGAATGTATCTCCTAAAAACAGAAAGTGGAATTGTTAAATTCAGCATTCGTGATTTTATTATGATCTTATTTCACTCACTGAGGGATATTTTGTATCTTATTCCTGTTCCCAGATTGTTGTTGATGATACCTGATGGCAGGAAGTGTATCTTAATGATATATGACCTTAAATGATATGCACAGAAAAGTTGTGGATGCCCCATCTTTGGAAATGTTCAAAGTTGGGTAGGACAGGGCTTTGAGCAACCTGGTCTAGTGGAAGATGCCCTTGCCCATGGCAGGGGGTCGGACTATTTGATCTTTAAAGGTCCCTTCCAACCCAAACCATTCTGTGATTCTATGAAGTGTGGCCATAAATGTGTTTTTTTGATCCAAAAGTAGTATGAATGCACTATGTTGATCTATATGAATACTTATAGTAAGAATTAAGAACTGGAATCAATTTCATGTATTTACTGAAGTAAAACTGATGATTCCTTAAAAAAATTTTCACATGACTTGTCAGCTGGTATTTAGACAGAAGTTTTAATTCAGGTGGCCAAAACTGTACTTTTTAAATGGTCCTTGCTGTTCATCATAATTAATTTTTTTATTTTAAAAAATCTTGGGATTAAAGCTGACTTTTCTATCTTTCTACCAAGTGGCAAAATGGATTATTTCTTGGATTTGTAAATTAGCACAGTTGCTCTTCCAGCAGGTATGAATTCAACAAGAACAAAAATGTTTCTTGGCTCTTCAGTTGCCAGTCAGTTTCTCAGCTTCAGTTTCATGTAACAATTGAATTGGTCTGGGTAAATTGAAACTGAAACCTCATCTCTCCATATCTCCAGGAGAGGCCATTGCTGTTAAGCCTTGGGTTAATGCTTGTGTAGGTTCTGTAAATTCTGGCTCCGGGCGCTCACCTAGTGGTTTTCTTCAGTCCTGTGGTGGTGTGTGTAAGCACATGCAGCAGTTAATGGAGACATTGGTGATTTGAGTCCCACCAGGGATTGCTGTTCTCATGGCAATGAAGCTTGGAAGATATTGGTGTTGCAACGCTATTTGAAAATCCTCAAAACTGCAGATAAAAGTGGGGAAGTGACTGCCTACAAGTGGGTGACAAGTAAAGCCAACAGAATGTCTTGGTTTAGTGGTTTGACTTTTTTTTTTTTTTTTTTAAAGTGGTTTCCTGACAAGCAACTGAAGCTGCAGAAGAGGGCGGTCTTCCTTCCCCACCCTCATGCACTGCTTGTATGGGCATGCAGTGGCCCAGCTCTGAGAGCTGATCTACCTGAAAAGTACTTTATACCACCCTCTGTGTGTTCTCTCCTGTCCTGCCTCCCCTATCCCCTTGGCTTAGCCTTTCAGCCATATTGCGTCCCTGATCACATTGACATGGGGTGGTACAAGCACCAATGTCCCTATGAGGAAAAATAGGGAATATTCCCATCCTATGAGTGATGGGTATATATTGCTTCAGCGTAAGCATGCAGTAGGATGAGGGTGTTTTTTCAGGACAGCCTACACTAATATTAGCTGGCGATGACTGGGAAAGTGTGTGCCTGAGGGCTGTGCTTTTGCAGCCATGTTAGCCTGGTCGTAGAGTTTTCCATCTCTGGTGGGAATAGTCCTACCTTGTCATCAGCTATGTGTTGTACTTCTTTGTCCACAGATCTTTCACATTGACTGTTACCCAATGGGAAAATAAGCCAAGGAGGCAAATTGCAAAAACATGTGAAAAAATTGTTTTATTTCTTTGGTTTTAGTTTTGCTAGTTTGTGTTTCTCAGGGCATTAGAAGAATGTTGCAGATGGCACAAAGGCAAGGCGGGAGTGTGCAGGCAAGACCAATTAGTGTTTAGTTTGCTTTAGGTGTATAACACCACACGGTGTATTTAACATGTGTGCATTAACTTACATAGCTCTCTTTAAAAATGAGAGTTAAATGTTATCAAAATTGTATCATTTGCTAGTTGTGTGGGAGGTTTGGGGGGGGTGGTTTTTTTTTTAATTAAAAAAAGCAGCAAACATCATTTTAGTAATCTTGGTTAGCAGAATTGCATGGGGAAGATTGAATACCCTGTCCTATTTCTGTTATCTGAGATGGTAAATTAGCACTAATTACCTCGTCAAGAAGGCTGAGAGGAAATTCCTAAATGCACCTAACAGCAAGCCTATTGTTTTGATCCTATGACCAGCGGGGATAACTTGAAGATAAAGACATGATATAATACTGTAGCAGAAGTGACTAAGAGGAAATAGGAGCGGCTGCATAGTCAGGAAAATGATCAGCTTATGACATGACTTGTTACAGCAGATGTAACACTGTGTTCTCTTTGTTCCTCAGACCTTTCTCTGGAAAAGATAAGCAAGCAGTTGTTACAATATGGGCAATAAAAGATTTTTTTTTTTTTTTAATTTAGTGAACTCTTAGACTGAACAGTTATAGAATACTTATTTTGAACTCCAGAAATTGGGAAGGTGTGAAATTACAGGGCTTCAGCCTGTTCTGGCTCTGATGTGAATCTTAAAACAGGTAATTTATTTCCCTTCTGAATGGGAATTGTTGGTTCCTGATTGCCCTGATTTCTAACTGGAAACTGTTGTTTGTTTTGTGATAGAAAACTTACAATACAGCTGTGTGGCAACTTGGAATTGAGTATATGTGAAGCTAAAGAATAGACTTTGGGAGGGACTGTTCTGGACACTGTATTGTTCAATGGTACTGTCAGTTACCACTCGAGAAGTGAAAGGATTTTGAACTCATGGCATCTCAGAATATGAAGGCATTGGATGTTCTTAAAGGGCAATAAAGACATTTGCAAGCATCTTCTATGAATTCTGACATTTTGGCTAATCTTGTCTACTCTTTCTCCCTGCTTTTGGTTTTTTTTTCTTTTATTTTTTTTTTAACCATATTGTTTCTCTGGCTTTGTTTTGTATGTCAAGTATTAGAGATTTTCCTTTATCCTCCTTAATTAAAAGCTCAAAGAGATAAATTGGCAATCTCCTTTACTGGGAGTCAGTTAATGGTTTGTAAATTTCTTGATAGCAACTAGTTACATGGACGCATTTGAAAGAAATTAACAAAGAAGGTTAAATGGAATAGATAAAATGCAAGTGAAGGTCTTGTTTTTGTAAGAGGTAGATCTTAAATAAGTCCCAAATTGAAATAATTCTTTTATAATTTTATTTTCTAAATAACTTTTCTCAAAAGTTACTGAGAAGTTGCTGTCTAGGAAAACTTATGCAGTATGCCAGATTTTATAAGAAACCCCAGGGATGGCTGTGGTGGGCAAAAGAAGTTATGCTGCCTGACTGTATTCCATGTCTAACAAAAACTTCATAAAGTGCCTGATAAAACTGATCTGAAAAAAAGGCATTTCTGAGCAAATGGGCTCACTAGCCTCTTGGAGAATAGATTTTAATAGGAGTTGGAAACTGGTATCTATAGATCTAAATGCCTACCAATTATGAGAAGCAGAATATGGCCCTGTAACTCAGGAATGGTTCCTTGAGTGAAGTCCAAATTGTGAGGTTGGTGGATTACTGATTTAAAAGGGTTGATTTGGTTGGTTGGGTTTGTTGGTGTGTTTTGTTTGGTTGGTTTTGGTGTTTTTGTTTTGTTTTTTTTGTCTTGAGGGTTATCTTTGCTCTTTTGGGAAATAATTGCGGGAGCCAATAAAATGAGTCTAGCTGCAACATAGTTTACACTCTAGAACAGCAAAACCAGACTTGAATGGCAGAGGTTAAACAGGTTGTTACTTGTTGCTTTTTGTGTGAAGATCACCCTTAGGGTGTCTGAAGTGAAAAAGGTGGAGAAGGAGAAAGAAACATAGTGATTGGGTGGGTGGGCGGGTTTTCGGACAGGAGGGATAGAATTTGGAAGGATCCATTGCATTGTAAGACATGATGTTTGGTCCAAACTGGCTAGTGTTTTGTCTTGGGAGCTTATATTGACCTCTGGGCTTCTCTGCTTTTTATTAAAAAAAAAAAAAGTCTAAATTACTGTTGTTGGATACAGTAGTGCACCTGACTGAATATAGTTAGTATATACAGTACCTCAGCTGTGGGAGGTAGAAGAGTCTAGAATCCTTGACACCTCAAATGTGTCTCTGAATTACAGTCTCTTGGATCTTGTGTGCTGCAATATATGGATCATGTCAAAATGTCAGCAGCTGCTTCCACATTTGTGGTGCTGACAATATGACCTTCAGGTTAAGAGGTCTCCACTGATGTGAGCTCTGCCTGGTGTATGTTTGTTTTACTCTGTATGGAGCTATCTTTGCACCAGTTCCCATTTGCACCTAGAAGGGTGGGTTTGCAAATGGGGGATTTTGCTTGGGAGATGGTGTAAACAGAAGGGTAGAGTTAATCTGTTAACCTGTCTCAACTCAGTGCTGGTAAATGCAACTGAGCATAGTGATGCTGTCCTGGGTATTTTGTCCCAAGTTTTGCATCTTGTCTACAGAGCATGCCCAACTCAAAAATCGTACAAAGTTGCAGTAATGTGAGTGTGCTATCCAATTCTGTTAACTCTTGCTTTGGTATTTATTCAAGGTGGGTATATCAACTGGCACAAGATTCAGACATAGTGAAATAGCTTATTATTCCATGGCGTATGTTTCTAGGGTTTGTTACTCTTTGAGCTAAGTTTAGCCAATTGACTTTCACGGGAGTCTATCACCTCTTTATATACAGTGCTCAGCTGGTGTGAATCAACCTGTAACTGAATATTAAGGCTGTGTAAGGTAGGAGACTGTCTTGTTAACCAAGCTCAATTGTGGTTTGGAAGGCCCCTGGGCTACTCTATAGCTGCATATGTCTGTGATCTGATGTTATTTATGAGCTTTGTGATTAGTTTAGAGTGTTAAAACTGCTCCCCCATCCACCCCCAACCTTCTGCAGACTGTGCTGCAGCAGTACTGTCAGAGACATATTTCCAGAAAGATGGGAATCGGGCCAAGCAGGAATTACTACAGGTTGTGGTAACTGCGTCTGTCAATGACTGTACTTTGCAGTTATACAATGTTTGCATTGTGTCTGTTGTCTGACGTACTCATTTGTCTTACACCCCAGCCTGTAGTTTCCTGAATAGCAAAATACAAGTTCTATCAGGACAGCTGCTTAATAAGGCACATGTTGAAATATTTGGAAAGGGAAGACTGTTTTCTGGATAAACGACAAATCGCTGAGAGGAAGGACATAGCATGCAGATGGGCTAGAAAGCATGCAGGTTAAGATTCCTGGCCTTTTCCCTCTCAACAGCTTGATCTTGTAAGTAGAGTAAGGCTGAGCACTTGTAAATTGTATGCAGATACTGTATTGAATGAAATAGTGCCACTGCAGTGTAGATGGCCAGGGTCTGTCTCCTTCTCTTTGAAGTGTGGAAGTACTAACTCACTTAGAAGGACTCCTTGTCTCTACCTGCTTTCTGTCACATGGGACTTGGAGCTACAGCAATGTGGCACCAGGAAGAAGGGGAAAAGCAGTTTGCGTCTGTAGCAAGTAGGGGAACAAAATCTGGAGACAATAGTAGTTATGTGCTCACTCTGAGCCAGCAGTTGTGAGCTGACTTACGCAGGAGAACTTTCTTAGTTCTGCAAATTGTTTGTGCCTCTGAGAGATTATGCTTGTTTTGTGAACAGAGGTCTTTTCTGCCAAGTTGAAGGGCATCATGTGTCTTATTTCTAGTTACTCTGTTACACAAGCAACAGCACAGCAACAGAAGACTTCTTTAATGTGTCTGATGTCAAATTTATTTTTAAAAAGCAGTGTAATTCATTGTTGGTGCCAGCCCAGATCTTTGCCACAGTCAACACTTGTGACACAGCTGTTGCTGCCATTGCATAGTTAGCTCCCCAGTTGCAGTTAAAGATGGGAGTGAAGGGGGTTTGCAGTCAGAAATCGACAGCATGACGATGTACAGCCTTCTGTAGGCAGTTGTGTTGTACAATTTTTGGTATTAAGAATTCATGATCAAACTGATGTTTTCTTTTCTTTTGATAGATGCTCTTCTGCTGCAGGTTTTTGTTTCTCCTTTGACCTAGTTCTTGCTGATGTTTAGATTTTGGTTGAAAAGGTGGGACAGTTTGCCTGGTTTCTTAAAATGTACTTTTTTCATAGTGAAGTCAGAAATAAGAGCATGTGTGTAGTTCAGTAGCCTAATTGTGAGACTCAAGGAAAAAATGCTACCTAAAATGTATTTTGATCTTACAGCTCAGAGAAGTTACAAATAAGATAGAGGGCTAGCAGGGGAGTAAGGCATATAACTGATGCATGACCATAAGTATGTTTGTCACAGCCAAATTGATTACTGTAACTGGGCTGATCTTGTGTATTAGCCTTCCTCAGGCATCAGTGCTTTTACATAAAACTGAAAAGTAACTTGCTCTGTATTTTCTCTTCTTTTTCCCTTTGTTGTTCAGTGATGTGGTGCAAATTAAGAAAGATTATCTGCTAAATGTCTCTTATTTTAAAGCGGGCCAACATCATTGGACAGTGTGGGAATTTATAAACCGTTGCCTTTATCTGCTTTTGGTTTTTTTTGTCCCCTCTCTCCCTCATGGGAAATGAGAATGAAAACATTCTTTGATGAGGATGTTAGTGTCACATTATTGGTGTTTTATAGTAGACTGATTAAATGGGTTGTTCATGGAATCTGAAGCTCAGTATTCAGTCTGTTGTTACTGTGGATACAGCGATTTGCTAAAGTAGCCACCCCTTCGTGCTTTGCCGGTGACTGAACTTGGCTGTGGAATGTTTGCCTCTCCTGTCTGTGCTAGAGACACGGTCAGTTTTTGGGCCAGGTCTAGCCTTTCATGGGTGCACCTGCACACATTATATTAAATAACAAACTGAACTCATGCCTGTTGACTGCTGGAAGCTACCTATATTTTTGTGTAGATGGAAGAGTAAAAAAGGTGGACTGAAGCGTAATGGAAGTCTCGGGCGCCTCGCCCCTACCCATATATTGCTTTCTTTGTTCCCACTTCCACAGAGTACTCATACCGTTTTGCTAGCCCCATCTTTTGGGCATGGGAAATTGCAGACATTTCTCTAAAACATCTGTGTAATAAATATCTCTTAATGCCCAATGCTGACTCTGTGTGAGCTAAAACGTAGTTCCATTTCCTGAGTTCCTTGCTCTTCTGCTTTCTTTTTTTTTTTTTTCTCTTTGAAATAAAGTATTTCTCCTCTATAAACCTGCCTTTGAACATGCTTAAAAGAAAGTGAGTAGAAACATTTATTTGTAAGTAAACTAAATGGACAGGAATAGAAGATAGTCCATGAGTTTGGGGGAGGGGAACCTAACACCTCTGTAATACAGTTAAGTGCAGTTAAAAGCATTTTATGTTTCTAACCCTGGATCACTGAGACTTGCAGTTATTTTCTTGAGTAGCTTCATTTTATGGAATAGGGAGTGCTCTGCTAAACTGGAATTTAGTGAAAGGAGCATGGGGAAATCCTATGGAAACAGTGACTGTTGAACTGCTTGAAATATAAGCATTTCAACTTGCTTTCTGCATTGGTTCTTTAGTGAAATGTAAATTGAGTTGAGAATGAATGAACGTGTCCAACCTTTGAGTGTTTCTGCTCTTTGCCTGGGTTGGGGGCCAGGGTCAGGAGTGGTCACATGAGTCTGTGCTGAGATCATTAGACTGGGGACACCAGCTGTGCTATTATTAGGGGTTTTAAAGTCTGTGGCAGATGTTCTTAGGCTCTCTTCCAGCCCCCACATATGGTGCAGTGGAGTACATGGAAAAAGAAACGCCTGACAAATTGTTTTTCCATGCAACAAACAGATTTTTGTATTTTTTTCTCCCATGCAACCAGATAAGATATTTTATGTTAACTTGCATGTATCAAAAACTAATCTGAAGTACTTGAAACAGAAGACTGAAAAAAGTGATAATATAAGAATAAAAATACAAGTACTTTGCTTGGAAAGTAGGACTTTGAGATCCAGCCAGGACTCAAGTCTGTAGGTGCGTGTGTTCTGCCATTCATGTATTTGTTTTTTATTTTCTTTGATACTGCTATTTAGACAGGACCCTTGTTGTATTATTTTTGTGTATGTATATAATGTAAAGCTGTTCCTGCAAAGACTTTGAATGTATGTGATGAGACATAAGATGAGATGTAATACACACAGAGCAAAGAGCCATTGATAATGTGGTGATTAGAACTACTGCTTGTTTTGTTATGGTGATATAGCATGGAGGAAAGCATGGGTTTTCTTTCTTTTTGTCATAGTAGGAAAAGAGTATGTGTGTCTTGTTTTGAATGTGTAATTTGTGTCCCCTGTGGAAGACGGCTAACCAGTTTAAGTATCCTCAAAATATAAGTTACAAGGTGCTTAGTATTCTGTGGACTTCTGACATGCTCTGTGTTGTACAAAACGCAAAAGTAAGGTATCTACCAGGAAGATGCAAGACTGACTAAATGGCAAACCAAAGGTACATGAGGAGCTGAAGAATGTGAACTATTAATAATAGGTAACAAGTATGTCTCTCTTTATTTCTTGTGTTATGGGTTTTTTAACCGATTAAGCGTGTTGTTGCTAAGCAGAACAATGAATTTGTAAACAATTCACCGTGCATCATCTTTTCCTTTCTGTCATTAAAGTGTGTAGTGGTTTTTGAGCTACACCAGCTGAAAGGCTGCATGAGTTGCCGTGTGTTAAGCACAAAGGGAAGAAAATACACCACTGGATAACTTTTTGTTTTTCTGTGTCCATCTCTCAGCTTCCTAACTTTAATCAGACAGCTAACTCATACAGAGCTTTTTAGTATGATTAAAGAGAAAGTACTCAAAATAATCTAACATGCAATTCTTTTGGGGGCTGTCATGCTTTTTCCATGCATTTTCTTGGCACATGTTCCCTTCTGGATGTTATAGCTACAGACCATACAATTAATCAGAAAATCTGAATGCTCATTCTCTGCATTGTTTTATCTGACACCAAAAAACCAATGTTGGTGACCTAAAGGATTTTTTTACTTTTTAAGTCAGTGAAATGGGATTTTAATCAAGTGGTAGGACCCACTTGTAGGTGCATATTTCTGGCAAGAGAGAGATCTCTAGAACTAGTCTGAATGTGATTCCCTTTTTTGATCTCCCCATCCTCAAACTGTTAACCTTTCTCCTTTCTAGTAATGGTGGTATTTCAAACCACTAGAGATGCAGATAGTTCTTCAGGCCATTCCCACAGTACAGTGTAAAAGAACTAAGTGCCTCCATTTACCGCAGTGTGGAGAGCCATGGGATGTGATCCCAGAAGTCTTTGATAGCCCATGTGGATGAGTGCTGTTTTACAACTTTTACCTACTCATTTGAGGGTACTGCTGTATGATTGCACCCAAAGGAAGCTGCTTTGTGTGCTGAAACCTGGCTGTCGATTACTCAGGTTGATAGCAGTGAGGAATCAATTGCTCTTTGAATAAGATTGTGACAGTCCACACAGTCACATAGCTCCTATGAAAAGAACAGTGTCTCCTGTGTTACTGAGATTACAGTGCAGGACCCAGAGAAAATTTAAGAGGATTAGTCATGGCGTGTTGCATTAAGCCCGACTGCTTAATCAGAAAGATTTTTTTCCTGAAGATTATTTTGTTGGCAAAACTGAGAAAATCAGGATCTTGATGAGCGCCAGGGGTTTGCTCTGAAAGCTTGGAGCAAGCAAAGTCCTGATGTGCTAACATGACTGGTTAGAACATGTTCTTCCCAGGTAAGAGGTGAACTGTCATGTCTGCATGATGGGAGGAAATTGTGGTAAATGTGCTTGTGGTATTATGCTTGCCTTCATAGGTGGCAGTCCTTGTTTGACTAGAATCCAGTTTTTATATAGCTTCTTACAGTATCAACAACTTTCTAACTGGAAAATAATTGCTTGGATTAAAGTGGTTGAGTCTTGCTCTGAGAGTATTAAGCCCTGGTCAGCTCCTCTCCCCCCGCCAGTTCTGAACTTCAGCAACCTGTCCAATTTTCTGTGCATGAGGTGGGAGGAGAGGAGAGGAAGATTTGTTATGTTTCAGAAATGTATTTTCCCCTCCACAGAATGTGCTAGAGGAAGTGGTGCTTATTAAATCTTAACTTCCAGGATTCTTTGCAACTCCAGTGATACCATCAGTGATGCTGGTTCACGTACCTCTTTTGGCAGAAAACACTTCCATGCAATGAGTTCAAACTACAGTTGCCAGTTACATTTTAATTTCTCTGTAACTCTAGAATGCTTTAGGCATACAGATTCTCATGGGGATGTGTATCTTTGTGGGTAGATGGATCAACCCCTTGACAGTTGAAAATCTCATCCTCTCACTGAACATATGTTCTAAATCTGTCTTCTGAGAGTGTACGGGAGCCTACTAGCTAATCTAGCTAACTTCACTCCCTCTTCAGCCTTAATCAATATATTCTAAATAGTGTGGTAACTGCCATGTTAGGTGTATGTGTGTATTTGTTTTATGAAGGTTCATTTTGCTAATTGACAGGTTGATAGATTAATGCACACTCCTACTCCTTGGGTGTATTGCGGATGCGCTGTGACTTTTTTTATTTACTTATTTTTTAAAAAAATATCCTCCCCTCCCCCAAGCCTGACACTTCTTTTTGTTGCTGTCTTACAGTACTGAGCATGTTACTGCTTCAACTCAGCAGTAAAAAGAGAAACTTAATTGTGTTCTAAATAAGTGAAGCTCTGAAGAAGCAAATCTCCCACTTTCTTTCCCTCCTCCTCGTTTAAAACTAGATCTGTTGGCCCATCAGGAAGGGGCTTATATTTCTTGCTCATTTTCCAACTGTCAAGCAGAGCATGTAGTCATGCTGAACAAAGCAGCAACATTCCTGGATCCTTTTAATGGTGTATTCAGAACTCCAGTGCCTCCTGATTTAATGAGTACAGTGAATGTATTCAGAACTAACAAGAGCATGCTCATTAAACAGCAGTAAGTTAACTGTCCTATTCTCTGCTAGCAATCCAGGTCATAATTAAATGGTGCCATATCTGAATACAATACTGGGCTGTCAAATGGAGAGGTTAGATGTTCTGTGGGTGTGTGTGGTTAGATAGGATTGTTGGAGTATAAGTAATTCAGCTTAGCTTGCCTCACTGATAGGGCCACTTTTCTTGGTGGGTACTTGGTATTTACAAGTCCCAACCAACCAAAAAGTTTAAACTTAAGCAGTTAGCCAAAATGTTAATTTAAATTGTCTTTTAGTTTGTAGCTTTCAGTTTTATATTCTACTGCATTGTACTGTTACTGTTGTGTAAATCTAAAGTAGCACAGTTGTACTAACTGGATTTACTGCACTGTAACTGACGGCAGAATTGGACCCTTGGTTGACTTGACTGCTACATAAACTCAGTTGTACAGTCCTGATGGCCAGGTGGAGACATTTGAAAAATGAAGAGATCAGTTTAGCATTTCAGATTGGCAGATGGGAGCTGAACAAAGGGTTATCCTGCCTAGAGGCATACGGGAGCTTGTTGGAATTGTCTTCAGTGATGTTAAAATACAAGTAGCAGCTGAGTGCTCATGCAAGATATTTACCCCCAAAAGCACACTTATCTTAACTTTTTGTGCAATTATGGGTGAAAGCATAAATATTGAATACTTGTCTTTGCTTTTAATCTGATGTCTATTCTGAAATGATTTGGTTTTAATAGTTACAAGCAGTATTTAATAACAGATTTGGAGGCAGGGGGAATTTGGGCCTGAGGGAGGGATGGTACCTGTATGCTGTCTGCTTTTCTACTGGCAACCTCCTGACACTGTTTTGGGGGCTTTTAGCATAATCAGGATGACACCAAGCCAATTTTTATGTAAAACCAGCTGACAATCTAGTCAGTTTGTGCTGTCTGTCTTTAAACTGATTTCAGAAAGAACCCATACAGTCCCTAGTACCTGTTTGCCATCTGGAACAGCAGGCTCCCGCATGGATAGAGGCAGATGTACTGAATGTCTGATGTAGCCTTCTGCAGCTGCTGCCCCTTACCACAGGCTGGCTGTACCTGGCTCTGATCTTTGTTCCTCAGCCAGTCCCAGCAGGTCCCTGGCATGGGTGCCTGTGTAAGTCTATCAAACGTATGCTTAATTCTCTAATAAATAATCATTAAAGTTTCCTTCTTTCCTCTTTTCCTGAAGAGCCATTTTCATTCAGATACACTGAGTAAGCGTCACTCCTTGTCTTCTACATCTGTCCTTTTCCATTAATACTGAATGGTAAGTTTCCTTTTAAATGTAAACTTACCGCTTTGTTAATGCTGGTATGTGTTGTAAAACCTAAGCATGAATTGTTTGATGTAATTCAAAGGAAGAAAACTTGCACACTCCAGAGTAAGGAAGAACTTGTTCTTTCCACCTTTAAATATAAAGAATGAGTCACAGTGGTTGATCCAAACTGGAAACCACTTGTTCGCTTGGGGCGTCATGTGGAGACACACTAGCAGCTACTGGTGTCTTGTATAATGTGGGGATGTGTGTAGTGAGCGCACTGCTTGTAGAGAAAGAGGACAGAGGTGGGGAGGAGACTTCAGTTTTTCTTTGTTTGGCTTGTTTTCATTCTCAGTAGAACTTTCCCTGCTAGTGTCTGGAACAGGTGAATTCACCTGCGTGACCTTTTTGTGTAACTTGTTGATGGAGGTGTGATGGGTACTGCTGTAGGGACACCATATGAAACTGAGGCATGGAGTGAAGTTTTGTAATCTGGTGCTTTCTACTTCTGCCCTCAGGGTTTTTTCTCTCTATATTATGCAGATTGGTAAAAGGCCTATGTGTTCTTCAGTGTGTGTGTTTGGGGGGGGGGGGGTTGTTTTGAGGTTTTTTTGTGGTGTAGGATTGCCAGGGCAGAAAAAGACTATTGGGGAACAAGCTGCTTTCATTTTATTCGTATTTCTGAGGTTGAATTGCTTTTCACTTTTTTTAATTCTAGACCACTAATGTGCATTAGATGAAGAGGGAAGTGGAAACAAATCCTATTTTTGCAAGATCTTAAATATTTCTAAATTAATTCTAAACTTTGTATTGTGGCTTATAGCTTTCTTATAGTAGCCTTATAACTTTTAATATTAAGACAATCTACTACTCTGCCCATTTGCTCAGAGAATAATCTGCTGTTTACTGACTGTGCCTGGGTATCTGAAAAGCTGAGACACATTTCAAATGTTCTAGTTCTGAATAATAACTTATCCTGCCTACGTACAGTGTTTTCAGAGAAGCTGCAGGGGAAGGATTTTGGATTGAACGCATTTTTGCTTGTGTGGGTGTAAAAGGGCGGTGCAGGGGATGTTTCTTCACTGGAAAAATGATCCACAGTTTTCTATGTAAACTCTCTTGGCCCATCACTTCAGTCTGGATCTTTATACCCACCATGCCTAATAGCAGTTACTACAAAGGACAAACTTTTGTTACCTTGCATTAGTAAGACACTGGTTATTAGCACAGACAAGCTATTCTCTTCCTCCAACCTCTCTTCAGATTATCTTTAGAGACCATGACCTTTTCCTTCCTCACCATCAAGCTAAGATGGTAGTGAAAGTTATATTACGAACTTATCAAATAAAATGGTTTAGAAATGTTGAGCTGCAATATGTTGCAGGTAAAGGAAATCAAGAAATTTTGTGCTTTGCATGTAGGCTTATTATGAGTGTCAGATTTTTTTGGTTGGTTGGTTGGTTTTTTTTTTACCATAGCAAATGGACTATCAAAGAATAGATGTGCCAGATGGTAGTCTTGAGGTACTTCAAATACCTCTGCAATACAACCATGAAGCAGACAGTCTTGAGGATATGCAGTGTGAGTAGATGGATTATGTAGGTCCTGCAGCACTGGATTGTTCCTGCTATGATGGCATAATGTTTTATGGGTGGGCAGGAGACATCTAGTTAATGCCTTGAAGCTTTGGAGGTCTTATAGTATCAGCAAGGTGACTCTTCATAAAAATCTGTGTGTAAATAGCACCAAATAACTGTTTGCTTGTTGCTTATACAAGTCCTAGGTTTATATTTTGCAAAATCTGGGGTGATGCTCAGGTGTCCAAATCTGTCATTTGCTGTTCTCCCTTTTGTTGTTGTCTTTTTGTCTTCCCATTCTTCAGGAGCAGGACTCATTGCACTTCTGTGAGAATTTCATCTCTCTGCATGTACTGCAAGTACCTTGGGTAAAATGTGCTTTGGGATTTACACATGCCTTCTGTTCTTGTAAATTAAGAAAAAAAGTGGGGGCAGAGGAAGCTGATCATTCAGTAACAGTTTACCCACGTACTGCTCAACAGTGTCTTGATGGAAATTACTTTTCCCATGTGAAAGTCAGATAAATAGTTGATGATTCCTTTATTTAACAACAAATCAATTATTTAAATTGGAATGGAGTAGAATGCCTTGAAGGTCTGAAGTACACTGATCTGGCAATTCACGTCCACAGTTGCATACAACACAATGACTTGTGTTTCAGAATAAACTTTGCCAAATAATAAACCCAAGCAAATCTATACAATGGTTAGTAGCCAGTCAGCTGTAGAGTTAAATCCTGATTTATCTCACTGGATATTTAACAGTGACATAGTCTGGCAAAGGATAAATAATCTTACTGTCAGTTCATTCTTGATTATAGTGTCAGCAAATCTTGCTGCTGCTGAAGATGCGTGGGCAGGACAGATGGAAGATGACAATTACATAGACTCATTGGGAAACCTAAAAGAAAAATGTTGGTTGAAAAATTCTTAGTTCTCAGAAAAAGTAAATTTTGTAACTGAAAAATGAATGAAAACAAAAAATGGATTTTCACAAGATACTTTGCCTGTTGTGATTACAAGGAAACATCTGTGGAAATCCCAACTTGTACACAAGGGCTATGAAGAGGAAATCTTTCAGTTCTGCATGTTGGTGAAAAGAAACATTTTTTTCCTCTGCAATTTCGGCCCTTAAAAGAGTATTTTATTCCCTTCCCTGACCACTAAAGTGCTGTATTTGCATATTGCTGTGAATGTTAGTTCTGGATTGTCTTTAACTGATTGCTGAAGGCCTACTGCTGTATTTCCTTCCTTCTCTTTTTCTTTTTTTCACTCTTGGAGAAGAAAGGGAAACTTTTCATTGTTGTTGTAAAATTATTTTTCTGTATCTATGTCTTTTAAAGTTCCATGGTACTGGAAAATAATTATCTCCCTAACAGTGGAACTAAGTGGTATAAATAACTTGGGGATGGGAAGGTGTTGTCTTTGAAATAGGACAGGTACAATATTTTTCTCAGTGAAAAGTTCTATGTGAAAGATTTTCATTCGTTATTACTTTAAGTCTTGCTACTTCACTCTCAGGCTTAAACTTCATTTCTGCTATTGCAGGTGTTTGTGTTCAAGCTTAAGATGAAGTATAGAAGTGCACATGGGAATAGAATTATATTTGCAAATGTAAATCACCTCATCAAATCCACCATTCACCATATGGTGAATTTCAGTCTACTGTAATCACAGCCTGATATTCATAACAGTTCTTGCACTTTAATACGTTAAAACTGCACAAATCAGGACTGTTGTGAAGCTGGAAAACAGTGGTGTGAAAAGGCACTGGGAATATCTGCAGCTCCACTGATAAAGTAAATGACAACTTATGTATCTTAAATGCTGGGCATTATCCAGGCATACAGTTATGCTCACTCTTGAACTGAAGAATAATGAGATGATTGAATGCAAATCAATCTGAAAACATGCACGAGTTTAAAGGATTCATATAGTAAGAAGACAGTCCAAAATGAGGAATCTTCTTTTGATTAGGGTTGGGTTGTCAGCATCCAAAAGCTTGATGCAGTAGGAAGCACTGTAAATAACCATCAATATAGGTGTGAGCCTTTTGAATAATTATAATTGAACTTTTAAAAAATCTAGATAGACATGAGTGGAAAGGTAACTTCTAATAAGATCAGATGAGAAATGCTTAAAATTGCATTATCCTTTATTTTGTCTGAAGGAGCATCTGGTTTTGAAGAGGTTTTGCAGGTAGGGAGTTGCATTTCATCTCTACAAAGATTCAAAAGTTTGTCATTGGTATGGACTTACCCTTGGAAGAAAATGTTTACGCACCCTTTGTTTTGACACTAAGAGTTGGATCAGTCCACAAAGAGAATTGCTACTGGGAGAAGAGGTGGCTGCAATTGCAGTTTGTCCTGAATGTGAGGGGGCAGGAGGCTGTTTGAGAAGAACTGTTGTGATCTGTCTTGGAGGAGAAATTAAGAAAGGAAATTGCTCAATAGTTTTCTTGAGGAATGATAAATTATTTCCAAATTCTTAAAACTCAAAACGTTGTTGAGGTGACAGCTCATGCACTATATAAAAATGCCATTTTGAGGAGGGCAAAGTTCGTGACTGGCTTTCCTTTGGAGAATTTCAGTGAAATGGGGTTTAATTTGTGGGAGTACTAGTGTGATTGCCAGATGAGCTCGTAGCTCTGTTCTCTCACCAGTGTTTCAAGACTTGCAGCAGAAAGCCTTAGTCTTTGGAAATGTGTGCAGTTTTAAAGTACTACTTTGTTTTGCTCTATAGATAAATCTTACTACTTTTGTGAAGACTCTGGAAACATTTTTGTAGTGTTTTCATGATGGTATACCCTTCCCTGTTTATGCTTTCTATGTGATGTTTAAGAGGAAAAGATTTGCTAACACCTATTCTGTCGAGAGGATGTTTGCGTACAGTTGTCTATACTGGTCTGTGCTCAAACTAAAGATTTTGGACATGGTTAGGAATGTAGGCATTGTAAAACACGCTCTAAAGATTGAGGTTTTAATGCAGCAGACTGAAGAGAGGAGTAGTCTAACCCTTTCTTTTTCACTCAGTTTGGTAGTTTGTGTAACTGCTCTGCCAAGAGAGGGTGAGGAAACTTGTGCGTGAGCCAAAGTTACAATTGCATTCAAATGACCTTACAGCATCAAGAGCTGTTCATGTGAGGGAAACGCAAATAGAAGCGACACTTACAGTGAGCCTGCTAGCCAAATGGTGAAATTCTGGAGGGGAAAAGGAGGCTCAAGAAAAGAAGAATGCTCTGCAGATGATCAAGAACAAAAAGAGTTGAAAACCAGGTACAGCAATGGCTGCTACGGAGCTGTAATCCCCCAATACTGTTTGTGTCTCCTTAGAGCTTAGCTTTGAATGTGGTATGTATGTAGTGTGTGTGCAGAGGCGTTGCTAGCCATGTTTTAAATTGGCTCAGACAAGGGAAGAGAACATGGCAAATGCTGCTTTAGTACTTTTTGGTTTCCCTTACTCCGCTGTTTAGTTGAATGCTGTTTTTCAACTATTGCACTGCATAACTCTGCCTGGCCTCTTTCTCCAATAATGCTGAGCTGAGCTGCTGCTGTGTTGTCAGATGCGGGTTTTGTTCTGGTGGGGCAGGGGAAAAGACTTATGCTTTGATGTGCAAAAGTAGGGCATCAACAGTGTACTGTGCTTGAATGGTCAAGGATCACTGTTCACTGTGGCTACTTTCTCCCTCCCTGCCTCAAGGTCTAACGTTAGTCCTAGTAAACTGCCATGTTACTTAAAATGCTGCCACCATAAGATTATTTTGAGAATAAACCAGAAGGAATCTGAGATACCTAATATTTTTAAGGTTACAGATGAAACTGCTTTGGGCATCAGGTATCTTAAGTTGTGATATTATTATTATTAAACAAGTGTTGGGGTGGGAGCAGGCAAATTGGTGCAAACAGAATTACTTGCATAGTTTTGCAGGCTTTTGACTGCAAAGAAACTGCAGTTATTTTTGTCCTATATGCCTAGGACAATTTGTTGGTCGCTGATTTCTATTGGTGATCCTGGGCAGGACATGTGTTAATATTTATATGCTGTGTGTATTAATCTTTGTATATGCTGATAGATACTTTGGTAACTTTAAGCCTGTTTACTGAAGTATGCTCTTAGTGATGCCTGTCTAACTGGTATCCTGGACTTCATTCTATTGTTAAAATGGAAATTCCTACAATATAAGGAGCTTAGACATGAGTGTTTCCCTTGAAACACAAGATAACTTGTGCTGGGGATGTCATTTTATGAAGCTCATTTTCTGGATGTGGTCTGAGTTTGCTTTTCTTATCTGTATTTAAATTTGAAACTAGAACTTTAAAACAAAAAAGCAAAACGGTTAAAAACTAATGCATGAGTTTTGGATGGTATGAACTATTTTCTTCATAGAACTTTTCGTTAAGAATAATTTTTAAAATCTTGATGGCTCTGAAATTTGATTGCAGTTGGAGAGTTATGTTCTTGTGTTCTGGTGGCTGGAAGGTGGGAAAGCTATTTGGATATCCCCCCAACATTGTTACTGTGAGTTTCTTTGCTTACCAATTACTTTTAATGTAATAATTTTCATTGCTATAATCAAATGAGGAACAACTCTTTATAATTTACTAATTCTTTTTAATACTCCACAACTTGGCTGTGTCTGAACTCTGTTAAAAGAATGAGTACATTTAGTGAATTTTTAAAAAATTTGCAAATGCTTCTAATCAAGTTAAAACAAGAAATCAAATTTAACTTTATTTTTTACATGCTCTTTGTTACAAAACCCATTTCATCTTAGAGCCAAAAGAGTTTAAAGGGCTTTTCCATCTTTGGGAGCTTTTTAGCTTTGGAACAATGTCCATAATAGCTGTTTCTTGCTCTGTGATTGACTGACTTGAAGGAAGCAGACTTTTCTTAATAAAAAGCTTTACATCTTAAAACTTTGGAAAAATGCTTTGGACTGGCATTACCTGCCCCGCCTAAAATCCTTAACACACTCAAAAATCTCAGTGCTACATTTGTTTTTAGACTATTGTAGGAAAGCAAAGGGAAGGAAATGGGACATTTTTGTAGAATTGTTAGCATCTGTAACGTGACTTTGCAAATTATGGGAGCGTAAATGTAGTTGGACAGAGATGGAGTTCATATTGGGCAGAAAGAATACCCTTCTTGTTAGCTCTTTTTACTCTCCTCCTTCTCTGTCCCTACTAGTTCAGGTAGGATTACATTGGAACTGAAGGGCACTTAAATTCTAGTCAGAGCCCTTTTCCACAGGGATTAGACTAAAAGAATCTAAAGCGTTCTTGAGTGAAATACATCTGATGGATTTTTCTTGTTCATTTTCGTATGGCTCACTTTTTCCTCTTGTAAATTCCTGTTTCAACCCCTGATAAAGAACATAAATGTACAGTGAATAGAAAGAGTTTGTATTCTCCCTGTTCACTTAACTTACCCACACTTCTTTTTTCTTTCTGTTAAATCTACTTCCAGTGGGGCACTTATATTCATCACAGAGTGGCTCAGAATTTGTCCCCACTTCTTTTATTTATCTCTGAAATACAGAGGGACACCTGCCTTGCACAGGTGTCAAGCTATTTTCAGTTCTTGTGGAGAAAGTCTTTTTGAAGGAATATGTTAAAATCAGAAGTATTTTCAACAGGCTTTTATTTCTTCTCAAATCTCCCTGCCCCTCTGCCTTTGTGTATCCCCACATGTTGCTGTTTAATGTAGGTACTGCTATGGTACGGACTGCAGTGGAAATCAGTTTTGTTTCTTTCTGGTGAACTGTGTCCCAAAACATGGTATTAACACAGATACTAAGAAGAAAAGTTGGAGGTAGAGGAAACTTATGTGAAAGGTCCTGTTAGAGACTGCCCTGTAGGCCGGAGGTCTTGTTCAGTGAGCGGTCTGGTTCTAAAATATTTGAAGGGAGCTTGGATAAAAGCAAAGGATAGGTCTGTACTAAAACCTGCAGTCTTTGCAGACTAGAAAGAAAACAGAATAACTTAATCTTAATTAAGGCTTTGAACAGAACTGAAAGTAATGGGACTAATTTATAATACATTTACTAGCCTTCCTAATTAGATTTTAGTTCGAATTATTCTGAGACAACTTGTTTCAAATGTGAAATTAAAGACTGAGGTGGATATGTGGCCTTTTAGAGTAGTACAGCTTGCCTTCAAATCATCATGGGGCTGTACAGGAATTACTGGAAAACCTGAGGATTAGAAGTGATAGGAGTGAATTTTACCTTGTGGTTTCCATGCTGTTAGATTTTTTTAAATACTGAAACTATTTCCTCATCAACTGTGATACTGTTCCCTTTGATCCCACCTCATTCTGAAATCCTTTTTCTCCGAAAGAGATGAAATATGCTTCCTGATGTCATTTGACTTCACATGTATAAGTTTTCATCAGAAAGCTGGAACTGAAGGTGAAAAACGTAGCTGACCAGAAACTTTCAATACAGGAGCTGCAGAAAGAATAGCTGCCTAGTTAGGCTCTAAAAATCATGTGAACTTTAAGCCACTCAGGAGCTTAATTTAGTGGAAGACTGGCCCGAGAAGCTTAATATAGATAGCTCAGATATCATGTGGAAACTCTAATTTAGACATGTATTGATATAAGAGACCTTGAGCTTATTTTTATTTGTTCCTGGCCAGATTGTTTGTTTGCTTCCCTCCCTTAACCCCGCTCTTTATTGTCAGGAAATGCAGTACATTGGCAACTGTCAACTGCACAGCTACACCTAGCTGTACCAGGGAGAGTGAAGGAAAATCGGCCTTCCTATACTGGCACTTGGTTTAGCCAGTTTCCAGTGTAGTCTTGAGTAAGCTTGTTTGGTCCTGCTCCTGGTAACTGTGACTGGGAAGGTGAAACAAGTAGTGGCTCTGGTCAGGGTATCCTTCTGCTTGCTGAGAAGTGTTGGTGACTTTTGAACATGGCTTTTCCTTTTCTTCCCATAAGTGAAGTTCTTGAAGTGGTGAGAGACAACAAAAGTGGTAGGGAAAATGCTTGTCTCAAAGTTCAGAGGAAAGCAGGTGAGGTAATGGAGATGCATCACCCTCTCAGTGCCCTCCTTCCAATGTAAAACAAAAGAAAACAAACTTAAGTTTAAGTGTTTATCTTGAAATGGTAGTCTTTAGATCAGGCAAATTCTTTGCTCTTCTCTGCCTCTTAAAGAAAGATGCAAGTTCACTGGGATTTTTAGTCTTTTTCCTTATTTTAAAGTTATGCCTAAGCACTAGTTTACTTGTATGTTTCCCAATACTGTAACTTCAAATTATAGCTATTACACCAACAGCACAGTAATTTTTAACTCAGTTTGGAAAACCTCTTGTTTCTGGCATGGTCATTAACATAACATCAGTAGGAAGGTCATAGTGTGACTGATGTGACTTGCCCTCTGATGAAAGTGTCGTGGGAAAAACAAATGGATTCCCTGTATGTTTACAGTAGCCATGGAAAGTTCTGCTTTGCTAAAATCTGTATTAAGCTAAGGAAAAAAAATCCACCCACACTCTAAAGCTTTACTTTAAAAAAATTTGATGTTTTCAAGTATCACTTCAATTCTCCACAGGAATTTATTTGGGGTAAAATCATATTGTTGGTCTGGAAGCAGCTGGGGATTTTAACTGTACAAGAAAAAATATTTCTGAAGCATGTGTTCAAAGTCTGGAGTAGGTGTTTTTGATATCACTCCCACACTTCTTAAAATTACAACCCTTAATGCAGTCACAGTTTATGACATGTAACTGTACTTATGGATCTGTAACTTCATAACCAGAGGTTCAGTTTGGGAGGTATCATGAAAACTACTGTTGTCTTCCATAAGAAGAATTAAAATACCTCAACATCCTTACAAAAAACAGAGATGGAGTAAATAGGACACCTTTATGTTTAAAAACTTTTTAAGTTGATGGTGAAGGTTTCCCTACTTAAATTCTCTGTAAATAAAGCTAACTTCTCTAAACCATATAGAATAAGGTTGTGAATAAGAGTCAGACCAAGGCTCTTTGTGGTGGGTTGCCCAGTTTTTGCTGTAATGACACAAAAACTCTGTTGTTCCATCCATTTTGAGTAAGTCACAGTACTGTCCTCTGGTAGCAGTGAGTGGTGGAAGTTGCAGAAGTTTGTGGTCTATACAGGGAGGACAGTTTTATGTAAGAAGCTTCAAAGTCTTGCTAACTTTTTCTATGTCTTTCTGAGAGATGGCAAGTTCCTTTTGAGTTAAAAAATCTCAAATACAGGTGCTGTGAGTCAAGGTGATTTTTTTTAAGATGTCTTGAAAGTTTTGGATGGCACTTAAGCATAGTGATACAGTGCAGAATGCCATTTTATGCAATATCTGAAGATGACCTACTTCTTGTCATGTCTCCATTACATTTGCTTTTACCATAATTTAAAAGTAATTAGAAACTTGGTTAGCATAAAATTAACTTTGTGAAGGGGGAAGAAGGGAAATATAAATATTTTGTCTTTACTGAACAATATTGCATTGCTTTGCAACTGACAAATGACCATCTCAAGTATTTGAGTGAACATCTATATGAAGGATAGCCTCAATCGCTATGATTCATTTGTATTAGAAGTAGGTTGCGCTACAACTACCTCCAAAAATGCAAACCAAATGTTTTTATGTACTTTTTTGAACACCAGACCAATCCCTTATTCCATTAAATTCTAGCTGTTAAACTAGAGAACTTGCTTCTAGAGATAAAAAGGAGAATAAGCAACTGGGTATTTTTGGTGCTAAAGCACTCTTCCATTTCAGGAAGTGCTATCAAAATTATTCTCCCTTCTCAAGGTTTGATGGAAGCATGCCTAGCACACATTTTTGAGGCTCTTAACTGGTCTTTAATGCTGTAGCTCCAAACTTTGGGTAATGAAGGATCTCATGTGCATTTTTCCTGTAGTGATCATAGCGTGCAGTGAAGCAACAGAACCCACAACACAGGTATCCACACAAAAGTGACCTGGGCAGGCCTTTTAATCCCTCTGTCTGCTTTATTACTGTTTTATAGTGAGGAAAAAAAACTTTGAGTGTTGAGAGCATTGCACTTGCCTACAAAAGGTCACGTACGTTATTACACATTGCTTATAAAGACCTCCAGAGAAACAACCATGGAAAACTGCTGAATTGCAAAGTAATATGTATTTAAGTGTACTTCAGGTTATCAATGTGTTTCTAGCATATTCGGATTTTACAGTCAGTGTTGCTTATAATGCAAAAAGACATTTTCAATACAATTTTTTGAGATTACCTGTAAAGTAACTGTCACCTGGGGGGGGGGGACGGGGACGACACACACCACGTTCTGTCTGTGATGGGCATGGATGGGCATGCAGTAAAGGCTTCCCTAACTCAACAAACCATTCTTTAGTCTGCCTCTTCAGTCTCTCATGTCATCAGACTGAGCTATGGGGCTGTTACTAGGTCTGCAGAAATGTTTTCTGCTGATAATGTACATGTCTTGTAGTTGAGAAGCTATTTTTAGCAGTCTGGTTAGACTCTAGAGTCACTGAGGGACAGAGTCCTGGCAGAGAGCTGTAAAAGGGAGCTGCCAATGGTTTAGAATGGGAAAGAGGAAAAAAGGTACCTTTCATTCTCAGTTGTTTTGTGTATTTTTGATTATGTTGTTCTGTCCTGGTAACTTGTGAAGAAAAGGCACATTTCTCAGGTTTGTTAGCTTGTGTTCGGCTAGGAATCATCTCTTGTGTTACTGAGGGAAAATAAGTAGAATTGCATGGGTGGAAGCTTGTTTTTCAGTGTGATGATGTTCAAAGGCTGTCAGGATCTCAACAAACTGACACATTTTAACTAGAGTGATCTGAGAAGTGCTGCTCTTCACTATGTGTTAGCAGAAAGGCTCTGACCTGAGACAGTTTGGATGAAGTGAGAGTTACTAATTTGTGCACTGCATTTGCTTATATGCCAGACTTTTTCCTGATCGCACAGTAACCAGGGAAGGGTGATGCAGACAACAATGCCACTGAAAAAGGACAATGTTATAAATTGTGGAACCTTTAATTTGACCATGATACTCAGCTACAGGCAGCTTTTTAATATTTAAAATTTGATATTTAAAATAACTCTTGTGAGCTTCAATTTGATCTACTTTATTCACAGAACTGTTACACAAAAAGACAGCTGAGGTAGAAAAATAGCACAAAGCACAAGAGGGCCTACCAGTTTACAGGTTTATGTGCTGCATTATGAACTCGGGGCAGAAAAGCTGCTATTTTTTCCTGGTGGCAGAATAGCTGGTGAGACTCCCCTAAATTGCATTGCTGTGCTTTTCCCCTTCCTCCCTTCCAACTTGTTTTTAATGAGTGTTTTGTTTTAGTGCTAAAGTCAGAGGTCATCCCCAGTGTTTCAATCTCCACGTGCATGGCTGAGTGGCTGTGTTTTTCTTCACTTTCATGTTTATCTTTGCAAATAAGATCTGCAGGTAGAGAATTTAAAATGGAATTCAAAGCTGTTTGAGATTTCTCTAAATGACATATCTGGGAACGCTGCCACATAGCAGAAGGATTTCAGTGATGTGTATTTCATTGCTGTGGTGACACCAAAGATAACTTAAGGTAGGCTGTGTCTCAGTTGTTTCATAAAGTAAAGTTCCATGCAGTTGAAGGTTTGCAGGCATGCTGAAGTGAAAGATCAACCATCTCTCTTCTTACTATTTATTGTTAGGTTTTATATGTTCCACCATACTATCTCTTCAGACCGGGGTAGTGTCGTCTACCTCATATTGAAAAACTTTTTTTTTCCTTTTCTCTCAGTTGAAAATAACTTTCAAAATGTTTGTCTTTCCTCTGGCCAGTCAGAATGGGTTCATGCTGAACGTCATCTTTCTTCATTTTGGCTGGTAGGTGTTGGTCCTCTTGAGACTTTTGTATGGTGGCTGACTTTTGTGCTACATGTGCAGTCTTGCAGATTTTGGGGGGCTTAATCTGGTGGTGCAACTTTGCCTATGTAGGATGTTTATAGGAAAGTGCTATGGCACTTCAACTTTGTTGGGTCAAGTATTTTCTGCCCACTGTCATGTAGAACATGTGAGATACTCTGGGTAATTTACAAACTTGCTAAGCTAAAGTTCAGTTTTATTTTTACAGCTGTTTGTAATTTGTCTAAAGAACAGAGACCATAATGGTTAAAACCTGGTGGTGATGGTGGTGCCCCTTGTCTTGCAGCAAGGGGAACTGACAATGAATGCAAACTGTACTATGGTAGCTAACCATGAAATGTTTGAAGACTTGATGGCATACATATCTCTGTTGCTAAGCCTGGTGGCTGTGCTAAGGAACATCAGAATGATGTGGCCAGTGTCCTCTCTAGTTGCCTTTTTCTTTGCACCGTGAATGACCGGGCAGCACTGTGCAGCTGTGTTGTCTGCAGGTATGTTTGGAACAAGGATAGAGCATGCTCAAATTCTTTTCCTGACTTCATCCTGTAGGAAAATATTCTACCACTGTGCACCAATGTACATCTACATTATTTTAACCAGAATTGTAAAAAAAAAAAAAAATCCCAGAACTAAGTAGAATGGATTAATGTATCTTCAGTGACATAGTTGTGATGCATGACGGCAAAACTAAGCTTCTTATCTAATAAAAATAAACTTGTGCAAGGGGAAAGAGAAAAAAATCTGCCTGAATTCAGAAACCTGCAGCTAAACACCATGCCAGTAAATCATATATACACTCTAGTAGCAAGAAAATGTTGTTCTTTGTTCTAGCTATATGTCTGGGGTTTGTATGGTTTCTTAATTGCACTGTAAATTGGTATCTCTATATAGAGGCCTTTGAAAAGCTAATGAACATCTCTGGTCTTTGCTCAGTACCTTCAGGTCTGAACACAATGTAAAGATTGAGGAAGAATGGAAATCTGTGAAAAGACACTGTTATGCAAAAGTTCAAAGGAGAAAACTTGCAAAAATCCCCCCAAAATGTAGTGCTAGTTGTTAAGTGATCTGTTGTCTGTTGCTGGATTTGGTTTATGTTGCTTTTTTTCCTACCTCACTGTAGATGTAGCATGGATTATCTGAAACCAGTGGGAGTTGTAAAACACCCTTCTGTTCCATATCGATGTGGCTGTATGAGCACTCATTTGGCTGTGGGAGACTCTATAGGTGTATGCCATGTTGTTTCCATGCAGTTTCATGGGATGTTCTGGGACAACCGGTCTCTTATCTGGCCCTTCTGGCATATTGTGCAACTGATTTTAGCCTAGAAAGTCATGGATCCAAGTCAAGTTGGTGGCCTTTTCCTCCCACTTTATTAAAAACTTGTGTGTTTCTGCTGCAGTTGGTTGTAGGTAGAGTGAGGCTGAGGAAGACAGCATTTCGGCACTGGTTCATCCCGCTGAGGGTGGTGGCATGCCTTACTCGAATTTCACAGAGATTGTTTGGGCTGTGGCCAGGGGCTATGCAGGTGTCTGGTGTGGATTTTGGTGGCTGTGGAGTCTGGACTGAACAGCAGCTTTGGAGCAAGGGCACGAGCAGCGGAACTGCAGACCTACAGTGAAAACCTGTGGATCTGTTAAAAGAAAGAGAAGGTCTAGGCAGATTCTGGTGCAGCTTGTCACTGCCAAGACGTTCACCCCAGAGTGGCTGTGCTAGACTTACTGCTGCTTAAAACCTGTCTGCCTTTTTAAACTATAGGACAGTGGCTTATTTTGGCCATGACATGTGAGTTGCTGGTGTTGGTGATGATGGAAGTTTACAAGGGAATTATTGCTAGGCCTGAGTCATGGGAAGCTTACTGTGCTTCCTGTTTTGGCCATGGAGATTACAGCCCAATGCTGAATGTCAGTAGGGTATTTTGATGATGAATTTTTATTTAATAATATAAATGAAGTATATGCATGCTATTTTTTCTTCCTTTTCTGTTTCCATGGTGAGGGTCAGGTGTGTGAAAACTGAGCTTCAGTGCTGTGGACCATGGGACCTTACAGAGACATAAGAGCACACAGAATAAGAATGGAATATTATAAAGCGACAATTTCAAAGTGATGGCAGAACATTTTACTGAGGAGAACAGGAAATGGTTCTTAGTAGTAATTGGGGGTTGTGTCTTTGCTGAACCCTGCAGTTGGTACAGGTGAATAAACAGTATGTTTCTGAAAACTGAGTCTGGATCCAGAACAGCAAGGGAAGTAAGGGTGGACTACTGTACCCATGTCTCTACTCTGCAGTAGGAATAACTACAGTGTTTAATTCCCTGCATCCTGGTAGGAAAAATACAGCAAGTTTCTCTTGGGGATACAGTCTTGTCTTTTCATTGAACTGTTGCATGAACTGTTTGGACTGATACATTCTTCTGACCAAACGGATGACCAAGAATTTGTTAAACAAAGCCAAAACTGTTATTTGTATGGGGCAAGTGATGGCATGGGGATCTCTGCTGCTATTGGGCAGATACACTGTAATATGTCACCTTGCTTGTGCTTAAAGCATGACTAAATTTAAATCAAAAGCTTTTCTACATGAACCATAGAAGGAGTTAAACAGGTTGACTTTGTTTCAGGGAAGTCAGTTGTAGAATATAGAAGTATCTTTCTTCTCTTTTCTAATTCTCTTTTCTAATGATGTGATGTGCAGCCCTTTCCAAGCAAGTTCATTTTTTCCCTGTCCCACACTTAAGTTGCAAGTGCTCCCCAGACCTTCTTTAGTAGCAAGGAGAGTTTCATATTCTCTTGACAGTAAAAAAGATGTGATAAAGCTTTGAGGTCTGATGCTAGAACATATTGTACAGAGAACCTAAAATTAATTAAGGCTAAATAAGGAAATTAAGGGTGCACAGTCTTAAAGCACTTTTTAATGTTACTGGCTTCAGCTGTCAAATCTTGGCTTCTTCTTACCTTTTTTATCTCAAATAACAGTTTGTATGTCAAATGAGCAATCTACACAGAGAATTTACAGAGTAGGTAAAGAAGTCTGTTCCTTTCAGGAAATCCTGTGTTTATATTTAGGATTGTACTTGTAGGCTGTACTTTCTATTTTGCTTGTTGATCTAGAAATCTGAATCTTCCACAACTCCCTTGACAGAAACTTGCTTCTTTGTGCACAAGCAAAAAGTGTGGAAGTCTTTAAAATAGTCAGACAATTACTTTGGATACTTTCCTATGGTGTCAAAATTTATCATTTTCTTCAAATGTAACTGTCGGTGCTGAAAGTCCAGACCATGTTCCAGTCTTAAATCTGAGTAAATATTAGCATTATTTTGAGGAAACTGGGTATTGGGAATGATAACTTTGTTTCTGATAGAGTATGTATATGAGTCGAGGAAAATGAATCCTAATTGTGGTTCTGAGGCTGATAGGACCTTTGCCAAATTTAGATCATGAAAAAACATTTTGAAGGAAGAAATTTCTAAGAGTGAGAGGCTTTCTTTTAAACTGTGCATGGGGAACATTAGTGATATTTTTATATTTTTTCAGTTGAATGAAGTGCTTCAAATGCTGTGTTTTCCAACCTTGTAAACCTATGTATTGTTCTGTGCACTTTCACCTTTACCATGTGTCTGGACTATTTTACCAAATTTGTCCAGTTTCTCCTATTGCCCGAGCAAGGGTTGCTTTTGATGCTGTAGTGAGAGTTTTTTTCACTTTCTGAGAGTTTTCAGAGAAATTTCAGTCTACCAATTAAGTTGTAGAGTACACACAGAAAAAAAGTCCTCCACATACAGGAATAAGGCTCGTCAAAGGACTCTTTCCCCTTACTGAGAGCTGGCTTGGTTGCTTGCCTGAGGCTTTTGGTATACTCAGAATGCTTTCTGACTGGGTGCTAAGGTGTGAATAAGTCATGAGGCATGCTGATAAGTGGGAAACTGAATTGACCGATTGGTAAGCAGGTGGGCTTGCCTAGTCCACTTGCAGTAGGTTTAGGTCTCCATCAACAAGGACTTGCAGTGGAGCAGGAGGTGGCAGGCAGCAGTTTGGTCAAGAGCTTTCTTACTGCCTGTGCCATGACTCTAGTGAGTGAGTGAGTTCAATGTCCAGTACTATCTGTTACGCATTTTGGAAAATAGGTACATGCATACAGGAATTTGTCTGAGGACAACTTCAGGAAGTGCCATGTTTAAGGGTTATTGCAGTTATTTTCCAAGATCAATTTCCAAATGTTTGGAACCATTTGATCCATCAATATTGAGTGACTTGAGATTTTTATTTTTGTGGTCCTTTGGGGAAAGCCACAATGCTGGATTTCAACTTCATTGCGTAATTAAGTAAGATAGTTTAGTCTGCAAATGAAGCAAAACCAGAGCATGTAGTACATTTAATTTGCATTTTTGCCCCTTAGCTTGTGCTCTTGTGTAGTTCTCCCTTGTAAGGAGACCTTCCCCCCCCCTTTTTTTTTCCTCCTCTTTTTTTGTATAAAGACTGTATCACAGTGTTGCTCTTGCCATGTTCATGTTAGTGCACCAGGAATTTTCTAAAAAAACTCTGTTCCAAAATCTTTGCTAGTGTGACTTTGACTTTAATGGCACTAAGCCACGGATAACTGGCTCAGTTTCCTAAAATTCCACAGCCTGTTGTTAAGATAAACATTTCTAGGTTCCCAAGAACACAGACGCATGTATATGGTAATGTACTGGGTATACAGAGCAACCTTTAAACAGCAAATTCTTATTTTCCTGTATCATTCTTGATGTTTACACAAACTTTATAAGTAGAAAAATGACATGACAGAATAATTGTCCCAGTTTTTAAACTACATTATAGCACTTTGAGAGGGGCTGTGAAATGTCTCTCTCTTGTTCTATCTATTAACTTCTACAGAAGCAGAAAGGAAGCAGTCCTGCATTGGAATGGTATGTGTTGAGATGCACCCTCGTTAGTCACCAGCTCATGTCTCAGTTGCTGGGAAGTCCATGTGACCAAGGCTTTGGTATAAGGCCCAGGATTGCTGGTTGTTTAGGAATTTGTAGTCTTGTTATGCTGCTCCTCAACACTGGTACCTAAAGTGACTTGTAAGGCCCAGATATCCACAAGTGTTGGAGGTCTGGCTTTCTCTTTGCTGGAAGGGGCTGTGATCTGCATTCCCCGCAGCCGAAAGCTTTAGAGAGGGGCTATAATTATAGAGCTTGTGACAGAGCTGGGTTCAGTTCACTCATGTCCTCTCAAACATGATAGTATATGGTTGAAAGTGTCGCTCCCCTACATAGCTACTTAAAGATGACAAAAGAAAATGGATATGAGGCCCAAGGATATTAATAGCCAGTTAAGAAATTGTGGGATAGGTTCTGAGGAACTCTGTGCACGTTTAGGGTTGTAAGACAACCTTGAAGAGTGAGTGAGGTTCTCACTGGATCATGCCAGTTGCTGGAGCACATGGGGAGGATTGCTGCCAGGGAGTGAGGGCCAATGATGCTAGTGAGCCAAAGCAGATCTTCTTAGCATCTTAGAGCAGGAATTGGTGGTCTGACTGTCCTTGGAGGTAAGCTTTCTAATAGTCGTCTTCAAAATTGCTTATAGCAGCAATAGGAAACTTTTAAGTTCTTAATTTTTGCAAAAAAAATGAGATGTTCTTACTCAACAGGTTGGTCTTTGATTTGTTGGGGTTTTTTTCTTTTTTTCTCTGTCATCGTTTTATATGATTATTCAACTTTAGTCCAAAGCATAAACTCAGTCTGAAAGTAAGTGGATCAGGACACAGCAGGTATGGTGTGGGGTTTTGGTTTTTTGTGGGGTTTTGGTTTTTTGTGGGGTTTTGGTTTTTTGTGG
Source organism: Haliaeetus albicilla (assembly GCF_947461875.1). NCBI lineage: Eukaryota > Metazoa > Chordata > Aves > Accipitriformes > Accipitridae > Haliaeetus > Haliaeetus albicilla. The sequence continues at coordinate 24,673,639 of NC_091484.1, read as the reverse complement.
GGTTTTGGTTTTTTGTGGGGTTTTGGTTTTTTTAGGGCAGTTCTCAAGGAATTTTGTTCCTTTTTTCTATCAGCTGGTTCCTCTCACCACTGCTCTCACTGTCTCTGTGCAATAAGAAATAGTAAAGAAAAGCAGCAGTCTTAGTTCTCTTATGTGCTATTTTGTGTAAATGTTTTCAGAAGAATAGCTATTAAAATTTGAAATAATGATACTTCTCCAATCCTGTGAAACAGTATTTTTTAAAAATTTAAGTTATACCAACTCTATGTAGAATCTTAAAAGTAATTGTGGAGGGTGAGAAATTAAAAAAAAATCCTCCTGCAATAGGAGAAAAACAACAATAATACAGAACAAGATTTAAAATCGCCCCCCCCCCCCAGGTTTTAAATCATGATCAATACCTGGTTTGAGTCAGTCTGTTCTTTGGTTACGGTTACTTGACTAAAACTCTTGGCCCTAATTTGTTGGCAGTTAGGTTAATTGTATCTTTGTTTAAACAGTAGTAGTGGGGGTGAGGGGGGAACCACCATTCTAGCATGGTCTTCCAGCTGTTTTCACTACTTTCCCTTGTTCTTTCATATTGTCCTGAGGAAGAAGGTATGGCTTGGCTGGCTGATCAGGGTTTTGGCTTGGAATGGTAACGTGTTTTGAATATCTTTACCTACTGCATGCTGCCTTAGGCCCAGGCACTGTTCAGTAGGGTTGTTGGGGGTTTTTTGTTTTGTTTTCCCCTTTCCTAGTAGCTAGTTTGTGGGTGTCTAGTGCATTTGTGCCTCTCTTCTCTGTTCTGCTTCTGGTCAAGTGCTCTCGCCGGTTCTTTCTGTGGATAGGGAATGAGCTCAAGACTCAGAAGCGGATAGAGTGGTGTTACCTCCTCTGCTGCATTTCAGAGAAACTGTGGTCATCCCACAGCTCTTCCCAACTAGTGGAAAAGCAGTACCGAATACTTACCCAGCTTTTGAAAGTCTTTGAGGCTTATGGAGAAGTGAAGAAGTGGGGAGTTTAATGCTCTTGTGGTGTATAAACAAACAACACTTTTCAGGTTGCTGTTACCACTGTTCCCATCCATCCTATTGGAGGACTGGTTTGCTGCTGGTGTAGTAGTTTCCCCCATACCTGAACTGTTTGACAAATTTTTGATACCTGACTTTTTTAGTGGTACAAGTTGATGTGCTGGTAGGCTGAAGCTGATGTTCACGTAGTCTAGCTTGTGTATTGGCTGTGTACAAGGCAGGAGTTCATACATGCTAAATACAACAGCAGCCTAATCCCAAATGATTTGGAAATTTGTTTGGTTTTGTGGGGGTGGTTTGTTTTTGTTTGGGTTTTTTGGTTTTTGTTTTTAAGTCATTGGATCCTTTCCTTCTCTTCAGCAAGTATTGGACCTTGCCCCTTGGACCGATCTTGTGTTGATCTACCTCAGTGAGCACCTTGCACGTGCATAGGTGTGAATAGAAAGTACATATTTGAGGTGTTTATAGTTTGCATTGCCCTACCTCTGAGCTTTTTTCTGTTACCTGATGAATTCCTCCTTTGACTGCACTTGCAGTTCTCGTACACTCTGTACTAGTGGTGGTGGTTGAACAGCTTTCCCTTTCCCAGACAGGTAGCAGCATGTCCAGCTAAGATCTCCCAGCCAGTAGTGAGATGCATTGCCAGAAAGGGGATGCACTAATTTTTAACTGTTTTCAGTTTTATTTCTGAAATATTTTTATTTCATATTTTTTATTCACTGGGGCAGGGAGGCCAAGTTTGGTGGCCCACATTAAATAAAAGGAGAGGGAGCTGTTAAAAGCTCCCACTGTAATGCGAGCCTTACACAAGGAAGAACTATTTATAGACCCCTGCAATACTTGCCGCAAGGAACTTCAGAGCGGAGAGGGGCAGTGTTAAGTAAAGCTGGGTGAGAGCACGCTGTGCACTCTGGGCTGTGAAGGTGGAACCCAGGGCTTGTCTTACAGTATGCTTTCACTCTCCCTTGGCCTGAGGGGAGAAGAGACTGATGGGCTCCTTTTGAAGGCCAAATCCTAGTGGTGAGAAACTTTGGTTTGTGGAGAACAGTGGGGTGTTTTTCTTTCTTTCTTTCTTTCTTTCTTTTTATTTATTTTTTCTTTTCTTTATGGGGCTTTTTATTTGTGGTGTTTTGACTTGCATTACTTTTTGAGAAAACATGACTCTGTCTTGATTGATGACTTAATGGTCAAACAAGGCCAAACAAGGTCACAGCAGCAGCTTTGGGAACCTCAGGAGTGAGGTTTTATGCTTAACATGTCTGTGCTATCACTTAAGCATCTTTTTGGTTATTGCTGCTGCTATTCTGTCTTTTGTTCTCTAGTGGTGACTTCTTTGTTCTAAATGACATTGCCATGCCACTGGCAGTTAACCAGGTATTGTTCTGGTTTTGGATGCCTTCATCTGCTTAGTACTTGTTGGTTATGAGGCTTTATAAAAAGTGATCCTAGAAACCCTTCAAATCTTTAGCTTGAAAACATTCTTTAACAGTTTCATAGGCAGAAGACCCCCTCTTTTGGGAGGCGCATACATTAGAAGATCCTTCATAGCACGTGACATAACCACTGGGTGTTGATACCTCTCTGAAAAGATTGCAAAGAGCTCCTAACAACCCTATGAAGAGGAAAAAAAAAAGCATGGAACATAGTCTAAACGTAATATAAGACTTGAGTAAAAGGAACTGTGTGATGTTGGGATAGCAGACAGCTTTGATGTGACTGCCTGGGTCACTGGACACAAAAGCACTGTTAAGAAGGTGAGGCAGTGTTTCTTCCAGGGTAATCTAGGAGAGATGTTTGATTAGAAGGTTCTTGAATGGCTTTAAAACTTTGGATAAGGATGTAGTCTAGAGTTGTCCAAGATCCTGGTCCTTTTAATTTGCTGTAAAAATAATGGATCTCTTCTAACATGAGAAATGCAGTACTTGTTTTTATGTAAAGTGTTTGAAGGTAAATGAACTGCTTGTCACATTCTGTCACTCATTTATGACACTTTGACTGTTTATGTCCCTCTAGTTAGAGGTTTAACTAAGCAGTCAACATTCTGCATATTTAAAAGCTAGCTTCTGCGTGGAAAAACCCCATGGTTTATAAGAGGGTATATAATACAGCACAGGATTAAAACAACCCAGTAAATAATTTGGGATCAAATTCAGCCTTTATCTAAAAGTTAAAGAGTGACTGGGAGGTAGAGGGAGGTCGGATGTGGTGCATGCGTGTGTGTGTGTATAAAAGCCAGACCTATTGCAAATAGTTGTTTCTTTATGGACTGTCAAAGTGTGTTTAAATGGTTGTAGGCATTTTGACGGGCTTTTCAGTCCACCCACTCAGTGAAGAAATGGTTTTTAAATTTTAAAAAAATGCAAACTTTTGTAGATGCAAGATGTGAATTATGAAAGAAATAAGCAAGTTGAGTGCTTGAAGCAAGTCTTAATAAGTTGCTTTGGTCAATTCAGTGATTATTTTCCAAAACACAGACTGAAGACTGTATTCTGAATTACTGAGGGTAGGCCAGTATGTTAATCTTTTTCACAGATTAGACAGACATATAAACTGGCTTTGATTTGCTACAATGTCTACGTGGGGCATTTTGCATCTGAAGAAAATTTTTCCATGTAAATAAGAAGCTTGAGGGTTCTTTTTAAAGAACTTAGTAAAACTGAGCAGACTTCGTAAAACAGAGGTGTTTAGTGGATTTACAAAGTGGTGTACAAAACAGGGAAGAACATTTCTGGTGGCACTCTTGCAAGTACATAAAAGGGAAGAATTTGCACACCCTAAAACCCTCTGAAGTGTTTAACCATCAGTTAGTAAATGAGAACTAGTAAATGAGAATACAGGACCAGAGCTGTGTAGCTCCAGGTGGATGCTAAGAGTGGAAAGCTTTCTCAATCCCTTGATACCCTGAGGTTCTGTCTAAATTAGCAAATACTTTGGTCAGTAGGGGTGGATGGGTAGATCAAAGTTGTTGGCACTGAAGCTTCTTAAATCTTTATTACTGATTTGGGTGGTTACTTTAGATTACATTTAGCTTGGCACCTTGGGCTGTATGTCCCCACTTACCTGTGCAGTTTGAAGCTTCCTGAAGGAGAAAAATGTAGTAGGTACACACCAGATGACCTTGCAGTGATGGAGCCCCCAGGGTTATTTGAAGTCTCATGTCCCTCTTTGGCAGCAGGTTGCATGTGAAGTGCACCGTGGAGCAGGGTTTTTCAGGTTCTGTTACTCAAAAAGGGAATTCATTGTTCATGTGCACCAAAGTTGTTCTGAAAAACCTGCTGGCTCAAAGTAAATGGTTTTGCTTGAGAACTGTGCTACTGCTCTAAACCAACTAGCATAGTTAAATTAAGTATGAGAGTATGTATAACGAAAGGATGACCTGGAAGAAAGGGGAGGATTTTAGTCAGGGAAGTACTAGAAAGATATTTTCCCCCTCTTTTAATGGAAGCATTTCTTTAAATTTGCAGATGTTTGCAGTGGTCAAACTGCTATTTTAGGCTGATGAATAGAAGTGTTATTTGAAGCACAAAACCTGAACCAGATAACTAAAATATTGTTCAGAATTTAATCACCATAGGGTGCAGCGTGTGGCTCTTGAGTAGCATGTTATTTGTAGGAGTTCCAGATGTTTTGTGACTACAGTAAATTGCTGTTGCTGCAGTCCAAGGTGGTGATGAGAATAATGTTACAAGGTTACAAATAATGTATTTGTTGGCATTGCTGGGCTCTGGGTAGGCACATGGCTGAATAGCTCCCTATCTGTTACTGCTTTTGGGGGAGGAAAGAAGGATTACTTAAACTCATTTGTGTCTTTAGATTTGCAGTTAAGTTGTGTTTAATCCTGAATGCAGAAACACTTTATCTCAAATGACTGTAAAACAGCAAGGGGTTTATTTTATTTGCATTTGTATGAAATTTGTGCTGTATGAAACCCAGCCCCCTCCCCCCAAACCACACTGCAAACAAAAAAAATGAACTTTTTTTTTTAATGGCCAGAACCCAGAAATCACTGACTGATGTGGAGATTGATTTTTTTTTTTTTTTTTTCTTTATCTCAAAACCCTCAAGTCTTGGCTGTTGTCTGATGTAAATGTTTCTGTTAGCTTTGAACTGCTTTGCCTCGGTACTGGATAACTTTTTTTTTTAACATGGAATGCAGTGCTGGCTAACCACAACTCAATTTTTGACTTGGCTTTTGTAATCTGGGCTGCCACAGGTACACTGCAGTCAGTAGCCAATGTACTTGATCAAGTCTTAGTTACACTGCACTCATAGTCCAAACTGTTGTGTAGATATCCTGTTAGATGACAGTGGTGTTTGGTGTATAAAAGATTTAAGCTCTTCATATAGTAATCATGCAAACACTGTATTTTAAGCATTTATTGGGTTAGACCAAAATCTGGGTATTGTGCAGAGGAGGTGTCAAGTCTTAGTGCTTATGTCGCTGTTATAAAGTGCAAGGTTTGAATGAGTACCCTTAATGAACAGCTTACAAATAAGGGTTTTTCTCAGAGTAAAATGACCTGGTTAAAAACATTTTGATGATAAACTTAAGGGAATTGTGCTCCTTCTGTGAACAGCTTTACACTGAAGAATTAAGTTAAAACATTCCAAATTAAATATTTCTTCAGACCCAGGTCTGTGTATTGGCCCCAAACTGTCATTGTATTTAGACTGGTAGAAATGGTGCAATACATCCACTGAGGCAAAAGATGAATTATGTCGTATTAGGTAGAAGAGTTATTTAAATCCTGTATGCAGGCTGCTGTTGACATATACAGTAGAAAGAATGAAATGCATGGAATTTTCATCAAGAAAAGTCATAATCTGACTTATAAATTGTGTACTTGTTTGGATGTCAGAAGGAGTAAATATAAAACACTGCAATAACAATTTTTGTTGTCTTTTGGATATCAGAAGGAATAAATACAAAATACTGAACAATTGGTATCATCTTCTCATGAATACTGTATATTCAGGTGAGACTGACTAAAGAATAATATTAATGTTTTGTATTTCATGGGTATAGTAGCTACAATGTCTGTTTCTCTTCATGGCTGTTTTGGCAATCTGGTAAATGCTGCCCAGCTGTGGTTTGTTTTTCTTTTCTGCAGCAGAAAGGTTTAGATGAAACTTTAAAGGAAAAGTGTGTGCCCCTGGATTAAGTGGTAATATTTGCCTTGCAAGAGAGGCCACACAAACAATGCCTCTATAGATTTGATGGATAGAATCCGAACAACATTTTTCCACTGTATATATGGAAATCGAGGATATTAAATAAGCCTGAAAAGAAGCAGGCATACACATTTATACCTGCTTTCTTCCCTCCATGAAACAAGGTTTTAAGAGCAAGGCACATTCTCTTCCTTAATCCAGAACTTGACTTTCTTGTGTAGATGTTACATGCATTTCTGCAGCAGACCAGGCAGACTGACTTGTGGGGATTTTTTGGGGGGTGGGTTTTGTTGCTTGTTTGGTTTTTGAAGCTCTATTTGTTTGTAGTTTCCATAACTGCCAACAGTGAAACAGCTTGTGTGCATGAAGACCCTTGATGACTTTGTGTTTCTGAATGTGTTTCTCTAGTTCCTGACAGTGACAAGGCAGAAGCTGTTGGAGTGCAGCTTATGGGAGGGGGAGAACTGGTTCCATGGTAACTCAGTGGGGCGAATGCTAAGCTGATGAAGGCAGAGAGGGAAAAGTCATTCAACACAAACTTCTAATGCAACTTGCAATGTTGCGTTCTGGCCAAAAGTATGTTTGGTGAGGACTGTGTGGGAGATAGTCACGAATCAGTGAAGGTGATCACGTATGTCTGATGTTGAATGTCAGTGTGTCCAAAAACGTTACAAGATCTCAGATTCCCAAAACTCCCTTGAAGACCTGTACACGCAAACCCCACTTTGGTTATCAGTGTTACTTCATTTGGTAGTGTTGTTATGTTGCTGGCTTCCTGTAGTTGCTAAGGCAGGGCATGGGGAGGAGAGGAGAGGAGGGCAGGAGAAGCTGAAGAGTTCTGCTAATGCTTTCAGTTACTTACTCCCAGACATGCCCTTGTTTGTAACAACAGACTTATCTAACAGTTTCCCCAAACAAACGTGATTCACAGATGCATGGTAGCAACTAGGACAAAATGGAGCCCTTTTAATCAGTCAGTCTGTGCATTTCCAGTATGTTTTCTTGTTTATAGCTTAAGCTGTTTCTATCTTCAATGCAGAGGGGAAAATGAAGATTTGCATTTTAATTCCAACTTCATTTGAACATAATTTCTAATATCAGTAATCTCCATCTTGTTATTCCTAAAGAGCCACTTGAAAGGGGACCATTTTAAAAGTAATCAGTACAAGTAACCCCATTGTTCTTTTCAGCATGTACTGTGATAGCGCAGGAATAATGGATGCTCTGCAGGGGAACTATAAGATTTTCTGTTAGAGCACTCAAGTGAAACTTTCTCTTCCTGCAGCTGCCACAGTAAAGTACCATTTGTATGAGAGTATGGCATCGTAAATTCATCATTTGATTTAATCTGTTCCTGTAGCTATGATGATCATTACAAAATACAGTTTTTGAGCCTCTGAGTGTGAGAACTATTTCCAGATTAAGTGATACCATGCATAAATAAGAATGCATGTAATTGAGGAAAATTTAATGAAATGTCATTTTATATATGAGGGTGTTTTTTTCCCAGAGTTAATATTACACATCCATTCTCCAGTTGTGGTGTTCTGATTTCAGTGTAAGCACATCTTCGTTGAGACCTTCTGAGAGGGGGAGGGAATTTTGCTTTTTTGTTCTTATGCCAGTGGTGAAAGGGAAAAACAAGTTGAGAAAAGATGGTGTTGGTACAGTGTTACAACTTTGTTGCAAGGTTTCTCTGAAGCTTACTCTCAGAAGTTCTAGAATGCATCATCTGTGTCTTGACAGCTTAGAGACAGATGCTCGAGTCTTGCAATGAGTTTCTAGAAATACTGTCATTGCTTTGGTGAAGCGATGATGTTATTTACTAGAAATACCAAACAATAAGGTGCCAAAATCCTGAGTGTAACTTTAACAGAAAAATAAGATTATCTGGACATGTTCCTAGAGTTTAAAGAGAACCTTTTTCATAGGATTCTCCAGAAAACTGTTCTATTTCTGGTTCTCAGTGAAGCACTGAGCATAGCATGTTCTGTTGCTGCACATGCATATTGAATTGCATCCACGCCTTCTGCTTGCATTTGTGTCTTCTTGCTGGCTGTCTTTTTGCTTTTCCCATGTAGTCTGGGTGTTCTTGTGTGGCCTGTTCCTTAGCTGCTGCTTATGCCTTGTAACTACTAAGTATATAAACTCTTTTTTTCCTGTCCTTCAAGTCCTTTCTCAAGTCTGGTTTTCTGCAATCCCATGACTGTGTTTTCCTTTTCTAGCAGTAACGAGCATTTGCATCTTCCCTCACACTGCTTATAACCAAGAGCAGTACCATACCACCAATTATTGCAGTGTCTTTAGCCCTTTATCCAAAAGGTTCGGTGAAGTTTTAGGACAAAGGTGCTCTTCTTCATTCCTTCTCTGGCCAATTTAATCTTGCTGTGGGCATTGGTATCTGTCTTTGAGGGACTTTGTTCCCTGTTTGAGGCTGAAGCACTGGGGAGCAGCAACAAGCGGACACCCCCTTAATGCAGTGCACCTCTAGTTCTGTTCCCTGTGTACTCTGTAAAGGGAGCAAAGATGCCAGCTGGCAGACTGGCAGTGAAGGTCTGGGCTGTGCAGGGTGGCCCAGTGGAGAGGAAAGTCTAGCAGAGCTGTGGGATAAGCTCCTAATCATTTCTGTATTGTTTGTTATCAGGCAATTTCAAATGATGATGATATTAAAGTACCAGTAAAACAATCAGTGATGCGTATTCTGTCTGCATGGCATGGCTCATGCAACACTCTGGGTTACAGAAAGGTTTCACTTGGCTGACATGAGAGAAAGTTAGGTGATGAATGAGCCAAGGTGGATGGACTGTGCTTACTTCAAGTTGGGCTAGGCAAAAATATGTTTAATCAGCCATTGGTAAATACCACTGTACAAGGAATAGCACTTTTCTACTTGACACGACTGTGCAAGGTGCAGATAAGCAGCTGCTCTGTGAAGAGTACTTGGGTTTTAGTATTTGCTGAATTTGTTAGGTTAAACTAAGGAAAAGAAAATTACCTATTCTGATTTATGCTGTTTGGAACGGCTTGAATTGAACATTTGTTTCTTTTGTGTTTTGCAGACTTCTTGAAGCCAACTCTAGCAAAGAGAAAGAATTCTGTTTCTGCCAGCCAGACCCAGTCTCCAGTGCTGGTCCCCCTGATGGCAGTTTGTACAACCCTGTGAAACCTGCCAAGCTGGACGCCACAGCTTTGCACGACTGCACTTTGGCCACCACTGTGCCTCCTTCAGAGCTGTCGAATCATGCAGTCCTAGCCTGTGACACAGGCATTCACGAAGAGCACTATGTAAGTGAAGCAGTGGAAGATGATGTGCCAGACTGCAGAGAGTACAGAGATGCCTGCACCATTACTGGTAAGTAGTCAAATCTGTTATCTTGAGAAGGATGTGGAGATGTATAATTAAGCTTCTGCTCTTAAGCTTTTGGTGAGGTACCTGGTTCATGGACAATACTGCTGCTGATCTGCACATTTTTGCTTGTTTAAGAAGTGATTTCACAAGCACCTGAATTTTCAATGAAAGCACTGTGTAAGGCTTAAGACTCTCGCAAGTAGGCTAAACCAATGACAGCTGTGAAGCTAGGATACTAATGTGCTTGGGAAGTTGAATCATTTGAAGTTTGTTTGGAAAATAAACCAACTGAATATCAGGGATGAGGGGAAGGAAATACTGCAGCTTAAAATATAGAATGGTTGTCGTAATGTTCAGCATAATTTACATTTTTATCTCGATATGAGAATTGCTTTGTGGGAGAAGGGGTTGGAAGAAATAGTGTCTAACATCATATTTTGACTGTACATCTTTGCTTTTCAAAACCATTCTATTTTTGTCACATTAGTTGTGGAACTATAGAAGTTAATGTATAAGGAACAGCTTTTCTTGCATGCTTGTATGAAAGCTTAAATGCCTTTTTATGAAGGATTCATACAGATAAATGGAATATTGTGTTTAAGTATGGTATTTTAAATAGGATTAGATTCTTAGTGATGTGGTCAGCTGACCCAATTTTTTTGTGTTTGAATAATCATTGTAACTCGGTTTAGTCATGGATACAGCCATGAAATGACAGGCAGTTTCCATTCCAAATGCATGGTTTGTTGGCTGAGCTGTGAGGCTTCTTTTAGCTTAAAGTGACCTTGTCGGTTCCAAGGTCTTTTGGTAATGTTTGAGGAATCAGCTGAGTTTTCAGGAGGGAGAAATGAGAGGGCTGAGAAAAAAAGAAATAAGGCTGGGGCCATTCTAATTGGCTGCCAGATACATTTATCCTGAGTTACTTCCAGCCGTGTCTAGAATCGTCTGTAGGTCAGAGAACTAGTTAATGGTGACCATCGGCTGATACTTTTGTAATATGCTTTAACTTAGCTCAGCCCAACTGCTGTGTAGTTACTAAGGGTTGATATTCTGAAAAAATAAAATAGAAAGAAGGGGAGAGATGCTGTGCAAGTCCATCCCAATTCCCTTGGGAAGACACTGGATTAACACTGAAGTCACTTTCAGTCAGGTATGCTGCTACATAAAATAAATGTTTTATTAACAGAAACTTACTCCCTACCCCTCCTCCTTTACATTTATGGGTTTAGAGCTCTTTAACTGTTACTTTATAAACAGGTCACTCTTTTGACTGCCATGTAAGGTATCTGCTTGGTAGAAACTCTACACATTACATGGATGCATTCCTGGTAGCATAAGTCTGTTTTCCAGGCCCCTTGTAGAAGGATCTTTGTTGCAAGTTGTTCTGTTGGCCGTGTCCTGTCTCCCCTGCCCTGTTAACAGGAAGGTGTTAACTTTATGTTTTTCTGTTTCTGACTACAAGCCCAGACAATCAACTTCTTTCATGAATTAAGATGCCTTCTTGATTATGCTTCCTTGAAAGGCAAGACAAACTCTTCCTTTTTTAATTTTTAAAAGTAGTTTTTGCTAAATGGAGGTCAGTGTGTGTCTTCCTACCTCACACTCTTTCAAGCGTGATGTAGTTTCTGAATTGCTTTCTTCTTGCTTAGTTGTCAGCCAAGTGTGGTTTACTGATTGATCCTATAATGATTTTGTTATGGATTAGCTGTTCTGCAGCAGCAGATTTGTACTGTTTGTGACCAGGAGACAACATAAGGAGTAGAAATAGTGGTGGATTTTTTGGTTGGTTGATTAGTTTTGGATTTGGGTTTTTTTTCTTTTTAAGTGGATTTTTCGGAGTTTCAGCTCTGTGCTGTGCTTTTTAAAGGTGTCAAAGGGCATAGACTGAGAGATAGGAATTGGTCTCATACTTCCTCTGTAAAATCTCTACTTTGTCAGTGGTACGTGCTGGTATGCAGCATATACGCCTGAAACAAGCAGAGAGAGAAACACAGAGGAATAAGGATTGTCAGAGGCTTTAACATGAAGACTTTGTGTAGGTCTGACTGACAGTTTAGCACTATTTACACTTTTAAACTGTTCAGTGGGAAAGAATTTGTTCATGTCAAGTCTGCGTATACCATAATTTTTCTTCTAATACCAACTAAGCCTTGACTCATCCTAGAGCAGGCATGTTCAAATTCAGCAGTCGGGGTAATCTATTTTCTTTTAGTCTAAGACTAACACCTAGAGCCTGTTGTAAAAGTCATCTGCAAAAATTCTTGCAAATAAAGGCTTGAACACAGTTAAGAAAAAACTGGGAAACTGAGTCAAAGTGGTGTGTGGTGATGCTTTCTGAAACATAACCAGCTAATGGTATTGTAATTGGAGTTGACTGATACAACTTAAGCCTAAGAACAAATTACATGATGTGCACGTTTTGCTATTTAACTTTTCAAGAAGGCCATTGGAGCTCAAAGAATTTTAAATTCTTGCTGCTTGCTTCCCCCCCCCCCATTCTGTTTGCTGGCAGGAGAGGTACTTCAGCATTCTCTGTCAGCAGCACGATCTTTCCTGCCTGGGACCTAAGAGCAGATGTAGTGTAGCGGAGGGTGCGTTGCACATTCTGATTGCGCTAAGCATATTTTCTTGGGTACAGGGTTGGCTTAAACATTTCATGTCCCCAAACCACCTCAAAACTGTGCTTGTGCAGATTTCTGTGGGAGTGCAACTGGAGGCATTTCAGGCACCTGGACTGGATAGAATCCCTGGTCCGCTTTTGTGGCAGAGGGGAGATGAGGGTTCCTTTTTAGCTAGGTCACACCTCTGATCTGTTCTACTGTGTGGCCTAAAAGCAGTTATGTTGGCATAACCAAGGGAATAAGCACTGCAGTGGTGGCCTGGGTGACAAAAAACAGTGAGGTGAAAAGTTTGCTTAAGCTGGTGTTACTTCTGAGTGGGGGACAGCACCCTAAAGGACTTTCCCACAGAATTTGCTAGTAAAGCAATCCAAAACTCATAGTTGCTATAACCGAAGTGTTATGCAACTAGACACTTCTGAATCTGTGCTAATTTGAGCATAGAAGGGCAAATGAAATAGAAGAATTGATCCATTTAAAAAAAAAAAAAAGTTGTTTGTGAGTGTTTTAAGGGTTATAAAAAAATGTTGTGGGTAGAGCACGTATTTTCTAAACATGAATAGCATTAAACTTGAAAATGGATTCAGTAGCTGCTCTAGTAGATTTTTATTTTTTTTAACTATTACTTCATTCTGGGGTTTGATAGCAAGATCTAAGAGAAAAGTTCAATGTAGCCTGACTTAGAGTTTCTACTGCTATCACTTGTGGAGCTCCTACAGGAAAAGGGGCAGAAGGAGACTCGAATCCCGAGGTTGGTGGACAGTGGCACAGCACTGTATGACATAGAAGTGGCACGCTGCTGCTACATGTGTGAGGCACCTATCTTGTCCCAGTTGTTTTCTCCTTTGAACTTTTCTTTTTCCTGCTGGGACAATTAATCTGAGAGCATAAAGGTAGGAATACGGATGCAGCACCATCTAGCGTTCCTTTTGCTGGAAAGGGAATTAAAGTGCCTTCAAAGGTGTCCGCCTGTCCTGTAATTGCAGTTCAGGCATGGATACTTCCAGTCAGGTGTTGATAGAAATGGCAACTGGGGTTGGAAGCTTCCTTCTCTAACACTCCCTGTCCCGTTTTTTGTAAAGCAGGAAGGGCTGTAATCTTGACAGGATAAAGCAGAGTATCACTAAATTGCTCAATAGCCCCAATTTTATGAATTGTAAAAGCCTCTTAGTCTGATTGCCTTTCTTCCTTGTCCATCAGCTGCTGTGAAGCAAATCCCGTCCTTCTGGAAATAGAGAGTACAGTGGGGATGGAAGTCTGAAATACCACCGGAATATAGATTTACTCTTGTGACAAATGTCTGGCTGCCTGAGTGGTATTGTGGATTTTTTTAGTTTTTTTTTTTTTTTTTCTTTGTTTCTCTTTAAAATATGTGTAACATAGTATCATTAGCCATCTTCACTACATTAACTTTCAGTCTGCTTTCTCATATCTGAAGACTTGCTATTTGCAACGATTTTGGCATTATATACTTTGTAATTCAAGAGCTAACTGCTTAATATGCCACGTAGGTTTCCTTCATCCTTCTCTGAAAAAGGAGAGACTGAATGGACTGTGATTTAAATTGCCTAGCTCCTTCATTAGTTTGCATGATTCATTTGTTCATTATACTAATTACTCTTTCTGAATGCATGTAGGAGTATGTTCTCTGGCTGTTTTGTTCTGGGCAATTTCATGAAGGTTCTTGGGAATTCTTTGTGGTGATAACCTGTTCTGTGTCTTATTTTGGTTGTAATTAACACAGGTTGATTATTTATTTTTTTTTTAAATAAAGTTACATCACTGGATGGGTCAAACCATGAAAGCCTCTTTTCTCTCAGCTGGGAGGTATCTCTGAGAAGAGTTGGTATTGTTTGACCTTGCAGGCAGTGTAACTTCTACCTCATTGCACTGACTGCAACGATGGGTAGTCATAACATCCAGAGAAAACGACTTTCTCTTGCTCTCAAGCTTCATACAATCTGCTAGCCACAAAGACATTTGGGTACAGAAAGTTTTCTCTGGATTTTCATCCTGCCTCTATCTTTATTCAGGCTTTAATTATGTTCTCATATGAGACAGAGCTTCCGTTATCTTCCACCAAATGTTACCACTCTTCATGGCAACGTCAGCCAGTTTTGATGACTGACTGATCCCACAGATAACTGGTGTAATTCTGACCATTTTTTCCTGTAATCACTTCATTTTAAAAGGCACACCTAAGGACTAAAGAATTTCCATTCCAGTTCCCCCCGCCCCACGAGGTGCATGTTTTTGTTTGAAAGGCTGAATTTCTGTTCCTTCTGTTCCAAGTCTGACAAAGCATGACTGCCCTAAGGTAACTCCTTAAGGATTTTGGTAATACAGGTTGTTACTAGAATGCTTTACTCTTGTTGTGTGGGAGATGGAAAAATACCGTATCTGTGGCTGTCCTGTTTTGGGTGCATGAGATACCACCAGACCTTGCGTGCTTGCTATTCTGAGACTGTTGAACAGGGTGCTTTGGTTGTGTTTGGTACCTGTTACATACAGGCTGGGTGGTTGTCCTCTAACCATTAAATGGTTACAAAAATGCCTATAAAATAATAAGTTTTGAATTGCTTCCCTCTATTTGAACCTCTCTGAGTTCTGTTGTGGTCACCTTTCTCTTTTAGTGGCACAGCATAAACTTGCTCTAGCACTTTCTTCTTTTTCAGTTCCTGTTTTGGGGTATGTCTTCCATGCTTTTCTCTGTTTTTGTCAGTTATGAGAGAAGAGGTGTAAGATACTGCTTGGTGGAGCTGGAACTCGGATAAAGAACATAAGAAATGTTCTCCTGAGCTGGACCAGCTGGCTCAGGACTGTTTCTCTGACTCCAGCAACAGCAGGTGCTGGGTATAGAAAACATGTGCTCAACCACTCTCAGTAGTCTGTTCTCAGTGTAAGTACCCCTATCATGCAGAACTGTTGTACTAGGGATATAGAGGGTATGTCCTTCCCTAATTCTTTTAGTGTCTGTTTAGTGTTGGACCCTGACCGTGACTTTGTCTAAAACCTTTTTGAAGCTGCTGATTGTGTTACTGTGGAAGTTCTTGGTTTTTACTGGCTGTGTGCAGTGGTACTTAAACTAATCTCCCATTGGTTTCTGTCAGTATTTGTCCTAGTTATGCAGGATTTGGTGAATGCCAGTTCTTCATTCCCCTTATGATTTCATCTTCATGATTTTGAAAGAAACTCCATAATTTTCACATCCCTGCCTGCTCCTCTACCAGCTTTCTTAGTCTCTCCTTCAAATAAAACTTTGAGAATGTGGGCTCTTCTCTCAGTCCATTTACTTTGCTATTGCGTTCACCAGTCTCATCCTGTAAGCTTGATCTAGTTTTGGTCTCTTTTCCATCTTTTTTCCTGACACTTCCTGTAAGCAGCTATTGCTAATTCTGAGCACTCTTTCTTTCTCTAAAGCATGCCAGAAATGCTTGCCCTATTAACATGAGATGGCTCCCTCAGCGTGACTGGAACTATTCTATGAGTCTGACTTTAGTTCTATCTAGCATAGTCTAACAAAATGATCTTATTCTCTATGCCTGCTGCATCATTGCCTCTGTTTGAATTTTCTGGCTGGCTTTTGGTGGATTCTCAGTTAGCTTTACACAGCTTCTCCCCCCCCCTCCCCCCTGCCCCACTTCCCATCAGTTGTTTTCCAGCTCTTACCCTTTGCCAGTAACTTAGTGTTTTTCCTGATTCCTCTCCTGGGACAGGTTGTTATGCTACCTCTTAGTCTGTATCCCAGGCACGCTTTTTTTTTTTTCTTTCAAGGATTATCTTTTTGTGTTTTGGTGGGGTGGGTTGGTTTGTTTTTCCCCCAAGCAGAATTCTGCTGCTACTGCTATGCTCCTTATCCAGCCCTCTTACTTACGCTCCTCTTCCTAGTATGATATATGGATTCTTGTGTAAACTATCAATTCTAGAGTCACTGTGAAAGCAACTGTGTGAATTCCTGAAGTCCAGTGTGATGTTTTTTAATTTGTTACTAGATCTCCCTTGTTTTGGGAAGCACTTGTCATTCCTAAATGTGTACTTTATTCAGGGTAGGGACACACGAGAGCAGTAAGGTTTCATCAGTCTTCTGAGTTTGTTCTTTGGAGAAAGAACTCCTGAAGGCAAGTGTCTGGTGGATTTTTCAGGGATGTATTTTTGGTTTTGTGGTTTTTGTTTTCCTGTTGCGGTGCATTTGAATAGTACTGGAAGACTAAAAAGCTATGTTTGATTATTGGTGTATTTAAATATGTGAAAATACTTTTATTCTATAATTTACCTTCATAATATGCTGAATGAAGCTTTACCTTTCCCCCTCAATGTATGTGTCTGTCCATCATGAAACAAGAAATTTTCCATTTGAAGTTGACATCTGTAAAGAGCAAGCTACATAAAATTAATTCTTATGTTGTGCTTGTGATTCTAAAGCTTTGTTGACAGCCATTGTTTAGGGACTGGCGCATTTTGTAGCTGGGCTGAACAACAAGCAAGAGCAAGACAATTGCTTTTCAGGGTTTTCCGTACTCGGTGATTTATCAATGGGTTTTTGAGACATTCTCAGTCTGTCTTGGCAGCTGGAAGATCCTAATGGTTAATGAATGTGGTTATTCTTACTGCTGCTGAACAGTGCATTGCCAGCATGCATTTGATACGTGAATAGCTTTTGGTTTTGCTCTAAAAAAATAGCCAGGGTGGTGGAGTCTCCTTTTATTTTTGTTTTAATGTAAAAATAAAAGCATGAGCATGGCTGCATTTATCTACAGGGAGAAATGTTTCCATACTGAAACAAAGTTGATTTAAACTTATAGCATAATGCACAGTAGCGACCTTGTAGTTTAATGGCCTCTCATCACCAAGACCCGTCTCACCTTTTATACCCAGCAGGAATGTGCGTGTAGGATGAAACCAAAGCAGGAAGACTTTAACCTAATGAACAGTGACATTCCTCACATAGGAACTGCACTTTCCAGCAGTTTGATCTTTGTTAGCTTTCACATTCCCGACTTTATCCCAGTCTTTATTTGGTGTGTTTGGCTAAGCCAAGTTTTCTCCTAGCTTACTTCTTCAATATGCTTTCAATTGCCAAATTTAAGTAGAATTTCCTACCAAGAAAGGTAATATGCTGGAAATATTAGTGCTTTATGCATCTAAAAATGCAGAGGTAGGCTGAGCCCAGTGACCTATATGGGAAGACAGTTCCATGGCTTGTCCACCCCATAGACAGGCTTGGCCAGTGCCTGGGGTGGCAGAACTGAAGGAACAGCATTTTTTCTTCCACTTCAGCTGGCAGCCTGCTCAGTGTAATGATTTTTCCTGCGCAACAGTTTTCTTTTGGATAATATTGAATGATCTGATCCTTCATACCAGTTCTCCTTTGTACGAAGGAAGAATTGTGATTATGTTCTGTGCAGCTTCCCCACCCTTGCACAAATCCTTTAAAACGTTTTGTGAGAAGGGACTTTTTTCTTTCTCAGTGATGAAGCTGGATTTGTTCAGGGGAAAGGGGTTGAGAGTGGGGAAGAAAAGCAAACTCTTGAAGACTTTTTCCTTCCTACTCCTATCCTTGCTCTTCTAAGTGCATGTTTGTATGAATTAAAATATCAAATGGCAGACAACTGAAGTGACACATGGTCTTATATAGAGAATATGATTAGAATCCCTGTTGGGTGCTTCATTCTTCTCCATGGGCTGGACTTCTTATCCAGAATTCCTTTTCTGTGATTCAGTGTGCCCACTTGGTTACCATAAATACTGCCAGCCTTTCCTGTGGTGCCCCACCTACACAAGGTGGAAAGTCCAGTTGAGGTCTGTGTGTGTAAGAGGGAAAGCGCTGTGGGCAGTACTGAGTTACACATCAGCTGAAGCCTTGCTCTGGCAGCCCAGAATGGGAGTACCTGACAGAGGCTGACATGGGGTCTTTTATTTTCCCATGGAAGACTGGATTTTGTCAGCATTTTCCATGTTTGGAAGCAGAAGCACTACTACTTAACCAGCTTTGGTTAAAGGTGTGGCAGGACTTGCATTTCCAAAGTTGTGTCACGCCAGTCAAATTACAGAAGCTGCTATGGCTGTTTGAGGAGTCTGAGTTTTAACTGTGTGAGACAGCTTTCATGTTGAAGAGCTTCTCTTCAGCAGTTTGGCTTTGCAGCCAGCAATGAGATTTCTGATGTGTAGGATGCTAAGGCTATCTTTCCCTTTGGGCAAGCCAATGAGTTGGGAGGATGGTGAATTTTCTATTAGAAGTGATTTTCTTTGCCCTAGAAGCTAATCACACACTTTACATTAAAACACAGGTATTGTGTGTGTTCAGTCCTGAGTTCCGCAGTAGTAAGGCTTCAGTATAAGTAGCAACATTCAGGGCATCCCAGAACTGAAATGGAATAGGAATGTGGTGAGTTCTGGGGCTTTGCCTATTACAGGTATATGTGCAGAGTAATTGTTAAATAATGCTCAAGAAATACTTGTAATTCTGGACCCCAGTTAGTGCTTAATGCCTGTGTCTGTGTGGACCTATAGAGCTCAAATAATGGACAACTACAGGCTATGTTTCCCTCTTCAGTAGACTAGCTAGCAGCCTGATTGCGGTGTTGAAGTTTCTTATCTACCCATTTGCTTTTCATTTTTATGTAGATCTGTTCACAATGGTAATGACTAGTTCACTCCATTTCACGATTGTCTAAATGGACAGAAAGCATTGGGAAAATGAGGCTATCGGGCTGCTTCAAGCAGCCAGGAAATACCTGCTGGAAAAGCATTTAGACAAAGACCATCTTCTTGCTTCCATCCCTGGAATATGATGAGGTTTTAGGCTTGTGGTTTGCTGAGAAAGGAGAATCCTAATGTAGTCATGGCCTCTTGCCTGGTTGTTGTACTAGATTAGGTAACTTTTCTTGGAAGGGGTTTCCAGAATTTTCTTAGCCCAATGTAATGGGATGACTTTTCACATTATGGAGTTGCATATTTCTTTACCATTTAAGAAATGGAGGAGATACTGAATACACTGAAAATTTTAAACAGAGCGCTTCCTACTTAAATAGAAAATGTAATGCTTTCTTGTGTGATGGTACATGTTCTATAAAATTTTATGTCTTTTTACATACAGTGGTACAAAATTTGCCAAGTGCTTACTGATCCTTGGTTTCTGAGAAGGGATGCAGACTTTCAGTTTGTGTTCTCTGTGCATATATGCATTACATGAAGCAAAATCAGCGGTCAAGATTCACTAGTATTTAGCACGAAATAGCCTCAAGTTGATGAGCTTTAATTCCTTGCATTATATGAGCCTGGAATTTAGCCTCCATGTGGTAGCCCTTTTCAGCAGAGAATGTTCCTTTTACTTAACTAGCAGGGAGCCAGCACTGGAATTGACCCCTTTCAGGTATTGTGTGCTTTTTTTTTTTTTTTTTTCCCCGGGAAATAATTTGCTATTTATTGACCGACCATCTTCAAAGATTTTTTTTTTTTTTTTTTTTCTTAGCTTCTCTGTTTTAAACATTAGAGAGCTAAGTGTCAAGGGGGAGTGTAATATGTGTGTGGGAAATGGGACAGGACTGAAAACCAGGGAGGGGAATAGGTGGCTCCATGAAGGAAAGTAGTAGCCTTTTTCCTCCTTCCTGCTTTCTCCAGAGAGTTTCCTTGTTTCTCTCATCTATTTTTGTTACTGTGCTCTTACCTACTTCCCTTTCCTCAACTGCCTCAAAAGGTTGTGACAAGTTACAGTGTTTTAATTCTGTTGTGGGAAATGGAAGAATTTTCCTGAGGGTGACTACTGAGGCCTTTTTGGCTTGGTTTGTTTTTTCGTTTAAGAACGAGAGCGTATTTAGACTGCCCCTTTCTGGCTGTGGGCTGAGCACCAGCTGCTGGGTGGTGATGCAGTGGAGTCCCCTGAAGATGGTGAGGGTGGGTGGGTGACACAACCCGATGACTAAAGCTTGTGTTTTGAAGAAGGTTGCCAAGCAGCCCAGCACTTCCCCAAAGTCACACCTGGAGTATAGTTGTTCGGCCGGATGCACCGCTTCTGCGCAGCAATTGTATCCCTTTTCTCAGAGTAGGCACTTCAGGGTAGCACAGCTGCTTCGAGCTGTTCTCAAGGTGTTGGCCTCCATCAGGACCACAACTCTGGAGCATGCATGGTGCTGCAGGAACAATACCATCTCTGGGTAGTCTCCTTGTGGTCTTCCTTGTCTTGACTTGTGTGTTCTGGCCTGTCCCTTCTTGAGCACAGCCCTGACCCCAGCATGGTTCATGGCAGGATTGGGTTTTGAGAAATTGGCACAGCAGTGGGCTGTAAACAAGAAACTGGCTGACAAAATGTCCTTTGTGGTTTAGGGGTTCGGATAATAAGGAACTTCTTACGGCAGGTGGCAGTGTCTGCTGTAGAGACCTGGAAGTCCTTTTAACCTTGAACCGGGAGCCTCTGCCTGAAAACTAACCAGTGAAACCATAAAGGTTGAGGATGGTTTGGACCAGAATTCAGACAGACGGAAACTAAATATTTTAAGTTCCATGCAATGACTGTACTGATAAGCTGTGTTGTATTGTGTTTCTAAAAACTCCTGCAGATACCAGGCTTTGAGATTTGTAGAGTTTTTCTCTATGTGTTTTGTGTATGTTTGGGGATTTTGTTTGTTTGTTTGTCACCTCCCCTCCCTGCCCTTGTCCCTTCTCTTTGTTTTAGGTTCTTTTCTCTGAATTTATTACTACTTTTTATGTGAAGTGATGCTGAAATTGAATAAGTGCTCCTTCTTTATCAGTCAAGCTAGGTTTCATTTCTACAGTAAGGTATGGCTGTTCAATCATAGCTGTAAACAGGTGAAACCCCAAAACTGGGTAGGGAATGGAGTTTGACAGGTGAGCTGCTCTAGGTGACCATGTTGTTTGGAATGAGATCTTCAAATCTGTCTACCTGTGGTTCATGTTGAACTTGGATTGAGTTGAAGTTAGTTCAACTGAGGTTGAATTGATTGGTCATGAGGTGCTGGCGTAGTTCCACCCATCCAAATAAAACTGACAGCTAAATATATATTTAACACTCTGTGGGAAGTGACCTAATGTATGGCATGGCTGCATGAATGCAAGATGAAGGTGGCAGTGAGTGACAGCATCCTACACAATGCCTTGTGATCTGTGTTGTTACGTGCATGGAGGGGAGTGGCAGTCCTTGAGGTGCTGTGCCCCTTCGATGCTGTCAGTTCCCCTTGTTTTAGACCTCTCGCTCCATTTTCTCTTTGATCAACTCCTTGCTGACTTGTCGGCAGAGGAGGGGTGTAAGTGTACATCTGAAAATAACCAAGTGTACTCTTATCCTCACATTGTTGTCCCCAAAATTATGCCTCTACCTTCCTGCCCGAAAAATGAAAAAAAGAAAGAAAGAAAAAGCCACCCTCACTTCAGTCTCCACAATGAAAAGTTAATTTACTATGCTTAGTGCATTTTGTATGGATAGAGGTGTTGCCTAGAAGAAAGCAAACTGATGAAATAGTCAAAGGTATCCAGATCAGCAAGTCTAATAATTCCTCTAAGGAAATGTAAGCAAGCTGAAACAACCAGTGAAACTTTAGCGGCTGCCTTAAGTTGGGAGAGAGGTTTAAGATTCCCAGAGAAGGGGAAATACACTAGTCAGTCAAATGCCAATGTATGAAAAGAGATGGAACAAGCTAATAAGTAATTCTTCAGTAACTATCCAAGAGATACTGAAGTAGGAAGAAGAACAAAAATGCAGAAGAGAGCTCAACTGGAGTGTTCTGCCCAGTTTTGTATCTTCTTTATTGAAAGAGAAGATTAGAAACCGAAGCAACAAAATCATCAGTACAAAAGTCTTTCAAAGAACTTGGTTTAATCTTACTTAAAGAAAACAGAGAGGATGAGGGGGAATAATGTCAAAAACTTCTGCAAAGCAGACTGAGCAACTTCTTTATTTCCTGAGGAACAGGGCATGGAGGAATATATTTTTGCACCAAAATAGGTGAGGTGGGGTGTTCGTGCATGTACTGCATTTAAGCTAAGAAGATAGCAAAGCAGTGGAATATGTTAGTTGCAAAAATAATATGGAAAAGAACTAACAAATTTTCTTTGTTTATATGTAATTATTTCTATGAAGTGCTGACAGCTGCAGAGTTCTGCAGTATGCAAGAGCCTTAGCAAATCTTTCTTCTTAACTCTTCTCTTTCAAAAGCAGAACCTAGAGTGACCCATGCTGTAGTAAGAATCATGAGTTTATCGTTCATTTAGCTATTTTAGTTGGGTGTAATTTGCTTGTAGAAGTTTCTATTTGCCAAGGATGTCCAGAAAACTGCAAGTTTAAAATAGCTTAGACTACAAAAAACCAAAATCTGTAACAGAGCAACTTACAAGGATATGGTTCAACTGTATTTTGTTCTATCATTTTTTATTAATGATCAGTTAATTGTCTTAAGCTTATGGTATTACTTTAACTCAATAAAATCAAGGTACCACTTAGGACAAGAGGAAGTGCAACAGTTTTATATCTGTTGGACATCAGTTAACGTAGTCATAAACCACAAATAATGTGATAGGTGTTCTTAGTAGAGAAGTTATTTAACTTAGCTGTTTATTAATATTTCTGATTAAAATTGCAAAGATAAAAAGTATCTGGAAGCACAATCGGGGGCTTCTATAAAATGCATCTGGTGTTTCAGGATGGGGGATGGCATTAGTCTGCATGCCTTCTCATAACAAATGCCTGTATCTCAGAAAAGGGAGGGGAGGAAAAGTGAAGGGGAAGGCTGCATAATTGTAGCACTGAGAATATTGCTGTGATTTAAATGGTGAGCTCATGTTTAGTCATACACAAGTGTGATTATGGTGTACTGTTTTTCTAAATAGGCAATTACATCAGAGCCTGCTCCTATTTCCTGCTGGTATATAGATTTTAAAATTGCAATAGAAGTTAATGACAATAGCATCATAATAAGTTGCCTTTCCAGTTACTCCTTAATATCTTTTCCAGTGGTTAGGCCTTTTGAATTGCTCAGAAACACTCAGGATTTGTTGTACAGTAGAGTAGAAAAATTGTCTTGGTTGACTTGTATTCCATGATAGTTCTCAACTTCTTTACTGTCTGTCCTTCATGTTCTCGTGGATTTCTTCTCCACAATAAAACTGTATGGGTTTCTTTTGTGTGTGAGCATGTGTGAGGTTTTTTTCTCCTCAGATTTTATTGGTAACTTCTTTTTCATTCCATTTTTTTTCTACTTTTTATGATACAGCAAACCAGTTTACTTCTCTGCACAAAATTATTTGCCTGAAACTTTCTCTTTTCATCTATAAAGTCAGTCCATTTCTTTTGAAATACTAATTAAAAGCTGAAAGACACTAAAGGTTTGAATTTTTCAAACATTTTTATTTCCTTGTTGCCAAGAAGCCCACTTCAGTCAGGCTGTGTAGACTCTTACATTTTTCACAAGAGGAGAATTAACATTTCAGCCAACAGCCACCCCCACCTCCTTCCGCCCCCCAAACAACCCTAATAAAAAAAAAAACCAAACCAAAACAAACAACCACCCCATATTCTTGACAGTGAGAGCAATCAGGTAATCCAAAAGTAGATATATAGATATATATAAAATCTTTGTGTGTATGCATGTACACACAAATGTCTTTGAATGTTTAGTTGAAGTCAACAGGTATTTTTTAGAAGATCAGCTGGCTTTTCTGAGCTGAGATGGTTGCAGGCACTAAGATGGATGTTGTCAGCAATTAAAAAGGTAGCCAGGGAAGAAGAAAAGTTTGTAGCTACAGGTTAGCTCTCAGCTTTCAAAACACAGGAAACAGGTCTTGTTTCTCTGTGTAAGTTAGTAGTCCTCTGACAGGTCTGCAAGGACCTCTTAAAATATGTGCAGGCTGACTCTCGCATTGCACAGGGCTCCATAGAAATAGCATTGCTGCACATGTGGGTACCTAATCCTAATAACTTTTGCACACCCACTTCTGCAGTGAGGTTTGGAGAACACTTACGTATGTGCAACAGTTAGCAGAACAGTCTAGATGAAAGCAGAGGAGAATACTTCCTGATAGGTAATAGCAGACTCCTTGAACCATAAGGTATAATGTAACTTTCCCAAGTGGATTTTAGTTTTAATCAACAGGATGTTGTAAAGGATATAGGCAGGAGGTTAACAGTATGAGTTCATCTTTTTATCCTCTGCCCTAATGTCTGATAGAATAGTAACATTCTTGCTGTCTTTAGTGCTTGAGAAGATGCTTATGACAATGCAACTTCTGGATTAGAAAGACGATAAAAAGAGGTAATTCATGGTCTGTAGATAAGGATGTGTTACTTCTTCATTCCCCCCTCCCTCCCCTCCCCTGACAGAGGTGAATTCCACTAGCTTGCAGTGGAATTGCAGGTCTGCATCAGTCCTGCAATAATGAGTTTCTCTCAGGAGAATAGGTGTCTTTGTCAGGGAGCAGGAAGAGCAGGGCTGCCTTAGAGCCCTGCTAGCAGCTGATGTGACCACAGGATGGGAAGGGCAGGATCCTTGTCGACAGAGCCCAGTCCCTTTGTTCCTGAGCAGGGCAAAGGTGCTGGCAGGAGCAGTTAAAACCGACACTCCAGTGATCATCAGATAAATGCCAGGTACTGAGTGGGTCTGCAGTCAATCCAGGAAGCCCAGGCAGTGAGTCAGTATCAGCAGAGAACAGAGCTGGGCCCAGACCTACCCTACAGCACTGCACAGGGGAGGACAAGGGAGCCTGTGTTTAAATGGGGCCACTGGGCAGAGGGTGCTGGGTGGGATGGATCCCTGATGAGCCTGGTCAGGGCAGGAGAGGCCTATGGGTGCGCTCAGGGCCTTGACAGTCTTTGCTTTTTACTGTGGAGTGAGTCTTAGCAACAGTTGGAAGAGTTACGGCACTGGTTAAAGATGAGGCTGCATTGCACAGCACATGAGCAGTCTTCCTTAGTGTTTGCCCTTCCAAAATAGGGTTAGATAGCTCTTTCTTAATTTGTGTGTGTTCTTTTCTTTTTGTCCTGGCAAGGAAATGGGCAGATTGATGCACTAAGTATTTAATTTTAGATGGTAATTAAAATGTATATATTTAAAATTATCATGGCTGTTTTGGGTGTTGACACACACATGCACACACAAATTCTTCATTATAGAACAATATGGGTTGGAAGGTACCTCTGGAGGTCATCTGCTTTGACTTCTGCTCAAAGCAGGTCTTTTAAAGTGAGTGCTCATGGCCTTGTTTAGTTGGGTTGTCAATCTTTCCAAAGATGGCAGATTTCTTAGTCTCTCTGCACCCCTGTTCCCATATTTGACCATCCTCACGGTAAAAAAGTTTTAATGTTGAATTGGAATTTTCTGTGTTAAAACTTCTCAGCTGCCTCGTCCTAAATTTAAATCTCCAATTTTAATCGCAACATTTTGCAGTTGTTGATGGCTGTCGGTATCCATTTTTAAAACTGTGTGCAAACTTGGTATACTTGTGAACATGAGGGACTGGCATCACAGAATGCAGGTCGAGATAGTGTCGAAAGCTGCCCTAAAAGTTCTTGCAGCCAACGTTACCAGTGCATCTTAGGTGTGAACTGTGACACCGCTATTGCAGTCCTGGATTTCTTCTTCTTGAGAAAAATCTGCCAGCAGCAAAGGCAAAAAATATATAGTGGTACTAAACTGTGGTCAAAGACCAAGTTAAGGAGATATGTAAAGCTTGCAAGCTAAAAATAATCTGTCAAGTAGAACATCAAAAATGTCAATTCCTATTTGCACTAATGCTTTCTCCATACCCAGGTTGTAACTACCCTGTCTTGGTCAATGCTCACTTGCACTCTATTCCTCCCACCCCCACCTTATTCTTCAATAGATGAGTCACTGGTTCTAGAGATTGGACTTTTTGTCCCTAAGAGTGTGGCCTTGTATTTTCTATTTGGGGATAATTTGTGCTAGTCACGTCTTCTAAACCGGTTAGTATCTAGCTGTTCTTTACATGCAGAAAAATCTTGCTGATAGCAAAACAAACTGACATCTTTGCTAGTTTTATGTGTAGTGCTCAATTTAAAGTAACTAACAGAGATTGTCCTCTTTCTCTTACCAGATGTGTGCAATAGTACCAATCTTCCTGAAGTTGAAATCATCAGTCTACTGGAAGAGCAGCTGCCTCATTATAAGCTAAGAGCAGATACAATCTATGGTTATGACCACGACGACTGGCTTCATACACCTCTCATTTCCCCTGATGCTAATATTGACTTAACAACTGAGCAAATAGAAGAGACCTTGAAATACTTTCGTAAGTCAAAAATCCAGAAATTGTCCTGAGGAATAAATAACATAGTGCTATTTTTGTTACCTTCTCTGAAGTATCTGTGCAATTCTGTTACAACTGTGGAAAGCAAGAGAACTGTTTGTGATTTATTGCTGTGGTCTTCAAGTTTGTGGTAGATAGAAAACAAAGGAAACATTTAATCAAGAACAGCAGTTGCATTTGTAATTTGTGCGTGCACCTCTCCACATCATCAAATATTGGTGAAACTGAGATACTACTTTTTGCTTGTGATGTGTCTGGCAAGAGACTGAAACTTCTGTAGCTATACAATGAAGAAAACTTAGACCTGTTTCCGTATTTGCTTTTTTGAACATGTTCCCTGACACATTGCGCTGTTGTCTGATGGCACTGTGTGCCGGCATCACCACGTGACACCGAATCACTTTTCTGCAGCTTAAGCTTCTAGGAAGTACTTGTGAAGAACCAAACTGAGCATTTGGTTGAGATGGTTTGTCCCTTGATTCTTTTGTTTGTTCGTATTCATACTACTGGACAAAAAAGTACCTTTTGTGCCTGGAGGGAAAGCGTGTAGGGTTGTGACCTTCTCGGTTTTTCATTCTTTTGTTTGAGCCTGTAGATGCTTTTGTCATGGTGAATGGATTCTTGTCTCTCCTGGGTCCTTCCACTGTGGGTATTGACTTATCTGTGCAATTAGAGAAGGTTTCTGTGATTCATCCTCTACTTGCAGATTTATCGAGTAGTTTATGATCAAATGAGTCTTCCTTTTTTTTTCCCCCCTCCCTGGTTTCACGTGAAGATGCAATTTTGTTGCTCTTCTGAATGTGTTGCATGTTAAAATAGTCTGCAGAGCAGAAGCCAATAGGTTATATGCTAAAGCTACAGTAGTTAGACTTACATAGTAGTGGATTTACATAGATTATAGTAGTAGATACATAGTGGGAAGTGGGGGAGGCAAGCTGAAGTGCATCTGTGGAATCAGTTGTACTACAACTCCTTGTTTTGTATCAGTCCATTAGTGCTGTTATAATAATGGCAGAAGTTGGCTTAAAGAAATGTTTTGAAATGTCACGTTTCCAAAGTCTTCAGTAACCAGATTAGTCCTGTCTCACAGATAAGATTGTCTATGCAGATGGACTGTTGCAATAGCCATGGGAAA
Source organism: Haliaeetus albicilla (assembly GCF_947461875.1). NCBI lineage: Eukaryota > Metazoa > Chordata > Aves > Accipitriformes > Accipitridae > Haliaeetus > Haliaeetus albicilla. Next base: position 24,646,081 of record NC_091484.1, on the reverse strand, counting down.
GATGTTTTGCTAGTGGGGCAAGGAAGTCAGAAATCCACATGGAAGCATCCTAACTCTTCCAACTGAGATGCTGGTGGGGCATGTCACTTGCAATGGTGCATGACTGTTGGGGATGGATACAAAATGAAGCTATGTACAACAGGGGAATCAGATAGCAGTAGCTGCCTGCAACTGTGAGCACTTCTAAAAGCTGGATAACATTTTTTCTTACAAGCATAATGACTGCAACTTTACCATGTTGTTGTGATTGAACATTTCATCCAATCAACTAGCTTGAATGAAAAAATTTTGAGTGTAATTCCTGCCACAACATATGTTTTCTGCTTTCATTGGGAAATAACTGCTTAAAGAAGAGGAACCGAGCAAGGACAGCTTCCATAAAGAAAAGTTTATTCCTTACTGCTTATATGCAGACACTTGTGTATAGATAGTAGTTTAAGAAGTTTAAGCAGATTTGGGTTGAGCCTTAGACTGACACCCTGGAAACTGAGATCTCTGACTTTACCCTTGTTCAGTTACTGTGAACAAGTCATAAAATGCATCTATATATGAGAGTGCAAGATCATAAAACTTTGACATGTTTGGAAATTATGTCACTGATTGTAAACATTGGTTTATGGAAAAATTAACTATCAAAATAAAAACATTAAGTAGGTTGGTAGAAAAGTCCTGTGAATTGTACCATCATTGCTTTGGAGAGTGTTTTCCAGGGTGTGGCTGCTTGCACAATGATTCATTTTCAGTGCTGCAATTAAGGCACTCCTTCTGTACCTATTTAGTATGTTTTAAAAACCTTGACGAAGGGGTGAGCAAATACTGTAACTTGTCTATTGGAAAGTTTTAGTATTATCTTAGGAATTTACACTATTTTCCAAACAGTATCCTTGTGGTCTAAGAATTCTACAGATGTAGTTAAACTTAATAAATAACAAAAAAGAAATTTCATAATCTGTCAAAGTTTTCCTTAACTGAAGGAAGAATTCCTTGATTATGCTGCAACACAGAAGGATTTGCTGCAAAATAAATACTTTTATCAGAATTAAAATGCACTACACATACAGATTGTTGCTATACCTTCTTCAGGCTTCTTAGAGACACTCAAAGATAACTAAAATAAAATTGATATTGAAACTTGAGCTAGTACAGAATATTTTTAGGTGTGAAATTAAGTCTTTTGATTGCTTATGGTTCCTGGTGTTTAGTGTCAATCAGCTTTGAAACCAGGATGCAATATGAATAGTTAAGTCAGAGAGGGAGGGATATGTTGTGGCTTTATCAAGGAAAGGTTCACAGACTGGGAAATACTGGACAGCAAGGGGGATGTTTGTGCACGTTTTAATATATGTAAATATTGTGTATTGTCAATATATGTAAATACCATGTATTTTGTAAGGCTTCCTGTTGTTTAGGGAGAGAGCTTCTCAGGAAGAGCAACATTTTACAACCTCGCACCACAGCAGTTGAAGTGTAGCTACTTAGGTTGGAAATAGTCTGAATGGTAACCCAATAGTGACAGTCTTGCGCTGTAACGCATTGTTTTAATGATGTTTGGGTACCTCCCGTGAGCAACGGGAATTAGAGAAGGGGAATACTTCTGTTTTTCCACTGGTTATAATTGCACTCCCATGCCCCCATCCAAGGGTAGTGGAGGTCGATTTTGGGGGGTGGTAGTTGAGAGCAGCTTTTTCCCTTCTTTCTGCTGTAGGTTTTTAACATGTTTGTGACCAGTTACCATACTCGGTGACTCTTGAACCTCTGTCTTGATTGTGAGCCATATCTCCAGCTCTGTCCCAACTAATTTTGTAAGTTTTGAACAAGATAGATGTCTGAACCTTTGAACCTCAGTATTGGATTACTCAAAAATACTTCGAGGCCCAGGGAAGTAGGGAAGTGGAATGTTCCAAATATATATCTGTATATATTAAAAAAAAGTGTGTGTGTGTATATATGCACATATAATGAATAAATATAGTATATGTGTATCAATGTACAATTGGATTTGTAGTTATGCTTTTGAGAGAACTTTAAAATATAGTGACCAAATTTTAAATCTCTACTCAAAAGCAAAATAATTCCTCAAATGTATTTTTGGTTAAGTCTTGTAAAGGGCTCTGAAGTTGATTAAAAAAATGTGGCCATCTTAAGCCTAGTAAGTAAACTGACTCTGAAAATAAATACCTTTTAAACTGTACTATCATCTTCATTTGTTCCTGCTTTAGAATGGCAACACGAAAGGGAGAAAACGCATTTGTCAAAAAGGTTATTTAAAAGCTCTAATTGATTTGCAACTCCAAACCAAAATTTGAAGCTGCACTCAGAAAACAGTGCTGTAATTCTGCATGGACTATCTCTTTCTGAGAACTGTACTTCCAAAGAATTTATTTGCTGTTTAAAATGTCATTTGTAGATGAATTATAGTACATGATTTCTGTATTAGATACATGCACTTACATGTTCACATATACCCATTGCACTTTTTATAATTTGTTCTCATCATCCATCTAGTATTCTCCTTTTCTATAAAACAGGCTTGTTAATAGGGATCTTGTGATACTGTGTACCTATTTGTCTGTGATTTTTAGTTTCTGAATAATACATTTATATTTAATGAGAGGCTGTGTGGTTGTTTGGATAGATTCAGGTGTCTCCAAAGACCATTATCTGTGAAAGAATCTAAATCACTTGTAGTGACAGTATTCTGTAGTTTGAGTGCATCTGTGTTTGTCTGTTCCCAGGAGAGAATCCATGAGAAATATTACTTCCAGGAGTGATTCAGCATATGTGGTAACTGGCAGCTGCATTGCTGTCCTTTTAAAGTAGAAGCACTGAAATGATTGAGTTTTCTGAAGAGCTGATGGGTGTTTGGAGTGGTGTATTACCAAGCTTGTAAAATATACAGATGCATTTTCATTCAGTTAAAAAGTAGATTAGTAGCTGTTAATGGTCACGCACACTTGTTTTACTGTGACTGAACAGGTACTGTTTCAGGGGACGGAGAGGGCTGGGTTTCCTTTATGCCGTAAGAAGCGTATCACAAGGGAACACTTGCATTTAGGAAAACAGTGAATCATTTTTGAGTGAAAAGAGAAATTATGTTTTCTGGGTTGCAAAATGAAAAGAGTGTAAATGCTTTTAATAGGGCCACTGTCTTAATGGACACCTCCATTTCAGTTCCTGATTTTTGTTGATTGCTTCTTTAAGTCTCCTTGGGTTTGTACATCCATCTTTAATAGAGCATAATGACATATTAGACCCTACTGTAAAGAATGCATGGAGTACAACTGCTCTTAAAAGTAACTTATTATTCACAAAGTGCCATCTGTTCTTGTATTCTATTATTTCTTCTTAAAATATGAAAAGAAGCATTGAACATGTACTAAAAGGTAAGCACAAGGGTAGATGGACTAAGAGAGAGCTTCAGTGCAAAGACAGAGTAGGGAAGCCACTGTGGTCTGGAAAGGTTTTCAGTAAAATGAAATACCTTCTGCAGCCTGTGTATACTGAGAAACTATAAATTAAACTAGTTTGATTACTGAGCTCCAGACTAGCAAGACTTGTCATATAAAAGTCTATACAGGGCAAGTATTTATGCTACACTCCTTTCTTGGATGGCCAAGTGCTGTATGCCAGTGATGTGCATTTAATACTGACTCTTTTCTGGTTCTCTGGTCTACTGAACTTGTTCTGCTTAATCTTCTAACCGTGTGTAGTGGTTACAACTGAGTCAAGATATGACCTATTAAAATAAAAAAAGCAATGAGATTTTTGAGGGCTGTGGATGTGTGTATGCATATGGTGATTTCAGTAGTTACAGAAAACCTAGGTTCTCTGTTGAGCACCTCTCTGTTCTCTGTCAGTAAATCAAATTTACAAACTAGTTTTTTCTAGTATTTAAATGAATTATGGTTTTGCTTATTTGTTCTGTTCTTGTAGGCTTATGTAGATGTTGTGTAAGTTGTAATACAAGATGAATCAAGGATAATAATTTTACAGACCTATAAAATGAGCTAAAATCACTTCTTCAATGCCACCTTCAAATTTCTTTAAATTCTTTGTGATACTTGGGTAGTATTTTAATCTTTACAATCACAAAGCATTGATTTCTGAAAAAACTTTGATTATTGCTTTCTTGGTATTTTGCAGTAATGAGGACCGTTCTATCATTATTACTAGAATCTTGGGTACCTCCATACTCTTTTCACTGTGGAAGGCAAACTTTATTTAAGTAAAAATGTCTCCGAAACATGGCAGCCTTATCATGATCATGCTGAGGCTAGTAAAGTTCTGCAATTTCCAGCAAGGTGTTATACTGCCTAAACTCCTTTTAATAGAATGCAGGATGTGCATCACAAGATATATCAACAGGAGTGCTGGTCTTGGCTAGTGTAAATTGAGTTGATTTCTCTGTAGTGGGAAAGAACACTATGTGCCTAGGGAGTGTCTGGATCCTTTGTCTTAAATCTCCCTCCACAACCTACATCAAAACTTTTAGGCAAAATACTGATTGCAGTTGGCTATTTCATTCCTATGGGATTACTTGTATACAACTCACTGATTTTGATTGGAATTCAGATGACTTGACAATAAGAGATATGCTTGTATTTTAAAATCTAGCTTTTAACTTTTAATAGTATTCTGTTAAGCTTCATAAGGCTTGCACACTGAATGTTGTCATTGTAACTGTTCTGTATGAACATGTGAGGTTTGAAATCTGAGCAGTTAAGCAAGAAGGGCATTTGATTTCTGAGTGACTTAGGAAAAATATCCTTGCAGTTTTTGGACTACGTGCTGAGATTGATGCTGGTTTATAACCTGCTGGTGGAAATGGGATGAGTTTCCTTTTGTCTTGATCCATACAGGATAAGAGTCAAAAATGACCCTTAGCTATACTGCTGTGGCTTGTTAGAGCAGAGTTTTCTGCCTTCCTGTGGCTTTTAGTTTTTGAGATCCTCAGTCCAATCCCCAACCACAAAGACTTGGCAGTCACAGAATCTGCTGGGCAGTGTCACTCAAGAGCATGGTACAAGGCTACTTAGCCCTCCTTTTTAATTAATTTTTAAAGATATTCGTAGAAAGATGAATGTTTAAATATCCAAGCATTTAAATTTTTTAGCAACTTTTGGGGGGGACTTAAGCTATAACCCACGATAGGTGATGCAGAGAATTAGTTCTTAAAATTTAGTTGGCAGTTGGGAAATGGAGTCTTCACCTTTGGGGAGGAACTGAATAGTCTGTTAGGGCTGCATCCGGTCTTTTACATTCTGAAAGTCCAAAGCACATCTTTGTCATTATTTTCTTCATATGCTTCAGATGGAAGACTCAGCCAGTCCCTTAACAAATCAACAAAACTGATCTGATCCTAAAACATAATCAAATAAATCAAATGTCACCTCACTGGTCTCACTAAACTCTTGAGGCAGAGTGCCTTTTAAGACAGTCTAAAATGTGTTGCATGAACATATGATACAGCAAAGTGACATTCCATCTCCCTGCCCCCAGATCAGGGAAAGTAAAACACGCTTTTAGCTGATGGCTAGGGAGAGGTCTATGTAAGAGCCCAGCCTAGAGCACAGCTCGGAGCGCAGCTACCAGAGGCAGCAAACAGGCACAGTGGTTTGCCCAAGAGTCCGGGTTCTGCCTTGGCAGCTTATGGGGACAGGGCCACGATCATCTGGGGACTCCTGGGAACCTTCTGAGAAACTTGTGGGTGCCTGCTGCTGCCAGGTAAGGGGGGCCACAGGAGTGTGGGCCTCAGGAAGCTGTAGTGGCTTCTGAGAAGCTGTCAGCTGCCCTTGATCCAAGGGTGCTCAGAGCCTTCGTTGCAGCTGCTGCTGATTAGGGATGGTCAAGCACCTTTTTAGCTGGTGCTTGGGAGAGCCCTGTGTAAGAGCCAGGTCTGGAGCACAGCTCCCAGAGACACCTGACAGATGTAGCAGTTTGTTTGGAAGGGTGCAAAGAAGGGGTCCTCATCTGAGTTCAGGACAGACTAAATCTTCAGATATGGTGGTGATGTGCCACAGGGTGCATTCCCCAGGTTTTGGAGCACCTGTCCCTGCTGGGGCAGAGACTTTAACCCAGACAGAACTTCAGATGGTGGATGCAGCCCTGCAAGTCCCAGGCTGCTGGGAGTGACGAGGGCCTCTCCCTGAGGCAGGGAGAGATGGCCTTTTTTTATGCTGCTGTTGAAGAGCTGTCACCAAGTGGAGAAGTTAAGAGAGGAAGTCAGCAGGCTACACAGCGTCAGGGAGGATGAGAGACATAGATGGGTTCCGGGAGGAGTGGCTGAGACACCAGAGGATTGTGCTCCCATTCGGAGGGACCTTGACAGGCTGAAGAGGTGAGTCAAGAAGAGCCTTGTGCATTTCAACGGAGGGAAGTGCAAAGTCGTGCATCTGGGGAGGAACAACCCCATGCACCAGTACATGCTGGGGTCTGCCCAGATGGAAGGCAGCCTTGCAGAAAGACCTGGGGGGGTCCTGGTGGACACCAAGTTGAACATGAGCCAGCAGTGTGCCCCTGCTGCAAAGAAGGCTAATGGTGTCCTGGGCTGTATTAGGAAGAGTGCTGCCAGCAGGTTGAGGGAGGTGATCCTTCCTCTCTACTTGGCACTGGTGAGGCCATGCCTGGAGTGCTGGGTCCAGTTCTGGGCTCCCTGATTCTATATTCCTTCAGTGTAATGCAACTTGCATTCCTTTCCTCTCCTAGGAAGCTGCAATCGTGACCGTCAGTGGGTTTTTTCCTTCCTTGTTAGAAAAACAGGTCATGCTACTGTAATATTTTTGTCTATCAAATGAAGCATGATGTTAAGCTCAACTTCATTTTACAAATGTTTTTCTGTCTCCAGGAGAAATATAACCACAAAAAAATAGAGACTGTAGTTTACATTATTTCTAGATGGTGAACAGTTTAAAAATCTGATTCTTTAAAGCTTTACTCTTCTTCGTTTCTTTATGCTGGATAGGGGTATGTTGTCTTAAATGTCTGGCTCTTGCTATCATGGTCTCATTTACAGTATTTAAGTTTGCCCAGTGATACCTTAATTAAACTGTGCAGCTAGTTTTGCAGGTAGGTTGCTGAAGACCACATCAATTTTGATGTTATACAAATGCAGATGTAGCACTCTCCAGTAATAATTTGGGGGAAGGGAGAAGTAATGCTCTCAAATAGGTTTTGTCCTTAAGTAATTTAATTTCATCTGTCTGCCTCTGTCTCATGTTAAATCATTTTGTTTCAGATGGAGAACAGTTAGACTCTTCTTTGCATCAGAAGAATCTTTTGTAGGTGAGGTTAGTGTGCCCTTATGATGTTCAGAAGGGACCAGCTCTGTCCCATCTGTAGGAAGTATCTGTACCATTTTGAAGCCTTGGATACTAATCCCATTTTGATGAAGGAGAGTCAATCAAATCTGAAACACCCATTTTTCTAAATACCAATTGTGAAAGTTGCTGATACAATGCTTTCACTGCTCTGGTTCCACTCTTTTCAGGTTAAGCATGCCACAGTGACTTCTTGCTAAGCAAAATACTACACTGGAAGAGATCTCTGTCCTAAGTTGCAGAGTTGTTTGCTCTTACTAAATGTGCGGTCACAGGATGACTCCTGTTCAGTGTTCTTATAGAAGGTGAAGCACCAGTAACTCTTCAGTAAATGAGATCCCAATTTAGAAATAACAGTACACCAGCCTGTCCTTGAAAATCAGGTGGGCTTTTCAATATGCTTGATTTCCTTTTTAATAACTTTGGGTTTTTTAAAGGCAGTTTAAAAATGTCAGTTTGCAAAGTAAGTATTGTGGTAATGCCTGACTATTAACAATATGCATTGCATAGTGGTAGACCGTACAGCTGCTCCTCTGATAAGAAGGACTCCATATGATGGGATGGGCAACTTTATCCTGAGTGGTGGTGGCAACTGTGTTGGAGACTGTAGAAAATAATGAAAGGATATGGTGTTTAATTATCTGAACATCCTGATGTGATGCTGTAGCCAAGAGAAGAAATGTGGCCCGGAGTTAACCAAATGGGAGGTAATACACTGTTCCAGTTTCCATGGAAATACTCCATCCAGTTCCAGTGTTCAGTTTCAGAGGATCCTCCTGGAATTGGAAAAGTTTTGGAGAAGAAAGCTGAGAATGACTAAGCATGGGAACACATGATTTATAGTGACATACTATGTAATGACACTCTTTGAATACTTTATTTGCCAGCAGAGATGACTTGTGACTGCTCTGCACCCTAGCAACATAGTTCACTGCATCCTTGAGTGGGCTGCCACAACTTTCTTAAGAGGGCATGTTTATAAATGGGGTAGTTGAAATTATCTTTGTCAAAAATTCTCTTCAAACAAGGAAAAGGGTTTGTGTGATTTTTATAACCTGGCTAATTTAGGCAAAACAGTTTAGTGTTGACCTACAGCATGGATTTGTTCCAGCAAAAGGGAAGGAGGAGAGGACTTGTGAGCTTTTCTATCCAACTTTTCTGCCTTTGTAACAGCAAACTTAAGGAGTGCTCAGTCTAGCTGATCGCAGTTGGCTGCCAGAATTCTTTATCAGTCTGTATATTTTGTTCTGTGGAGAACAAAAAAAAAAATGGTTTTTTAGTTTATTTTAAAACTAAACATAGAAAAATAGAACAAAATCTAGCAGCTGGAAGGGAATGCCAAATGAATGTGAATAACTATATTTAGCTTTGACATAGGAAAAAGCACAAAGTCCCTTATAGTCACAGATCTGTTACATGAAACCTTTCTTAATCTCAAGTTTTACATGAACTTTTAGACAAGTAACACAGTAATAACCCCAGCCAAATGTAGTGCTGTAATAGGGAGATTTGAATACACAAGAAGTTCAATGTTTGTAGCAGCAGTCCACCACGAAGATGTATCGTTCTGGTAAGTTTTGCATCAGATGAGTCCGATACACAGCTGTAGGAAGGAAAAGTAGGGCTGCAGAAGTTGAAAGTTGGTTCTGCAAGCATGTAGCTGCTTTGTTGGCCTGGTCAGACTTTCATGTTCAGCTTGACAGCCCTTCCAGCTCCTGCTTTATAGAGCTACAATTTCTCATGTAACTGAAGGGATGCTTGCATGTGGGTACCTGGATATATACCATTCTGTCTGTCCAGGGTTTCTGTCTTCATGCTGGCAAGATCATATGCTTATCCCATATTTCCAAGTCTCTTGAAGAGTTCTGAAATCATTTTACCACACAGGTGATTTTCTCTACAGGAAAATAATGCCTTTCTGGATTACACCAATATGTTTCAAATCAGATCTGTAGAAAAACAAACAAACAAACAAACAAAAAGCCCAAAACCCCACCTTGAACTATTTTTATCCTGTCTCATTGGGGGGGTGGTGGTGGTGCAGGGAAATAGAAGAAGATTCTAGCATGTTGAAGATTTCCTTTGTTTAAAGTGTCAGGAAGTAAAAAGGAGAGAGTCCCTGCAGCAATTTAAGCTGGTAGCCAATGTTCATTTTTTATATTTTTAAATGCTTGTTTAATAGCATTATCAGACTGAAATTACCTTTTGGACAAAAATAATACAAGTGGAACAAATAGCTTATATGCAGAGCAATTGAGTTAATGTTGCCATAGGAACCTTTATTTTTCTCTGACAGTATTTTAACAGTGTAGCCTTAATTGCATTTAATAGCATGTGCAGTTCTTGCCTTGTGAGTATGCATAACTGAAATTCTGCAAGACTGAGCTAAGGCTGGAGTGCCATGTTACATTCCTCTGTTTCAAGATGGCACAGTGTGAGGGCAGAATGATCACATTTGGCAAAAATGCTTGCACTATTCAAAATACGAATTTTTTTTTAAAAGATGTATGACCTTTGCATGTCCAAAGGTTTTTAGTGGCTTTTATGTAATCCTTTGCGATTTCCTGACCTGAAGTTCATGTACACTTATTGTATTGCTTTCACATCAGTATTGGGCATAACAAAAATCTAATCAGCTAAATGAAGCCAAAAATAATGCTATTTCTGTCAAAGCGAAAGTAAGTTTTGTTTTACAGACCCGTGTTATCTCAGTGTGCCTCGTGGTTTCAAGAGGGCTAAGGTTAGCTTGATGCAAAATCAATGGCTGGGATAACCTCTGTCCCCTCTGCAGGGAAGGAAATAAGAATGATTTTTGTGCTTTTCATGTATAAGGCTAGAAGCTAACAGGCATGAAGATTTCGTGGCCTGTGGTGGGTACGGAGGGGCAGAAGCTGAAGAAAACAGCCTTCATTCTGGCAGCCAAAACTCAGGTGCAGGCCATTCAATTCTTGTTGACTTTGCATTTTGGTACCCTATAAATGGCGGGGGCGGGGGGAGTGCCAGTAAATGTGGTGGTGTCTTGATTAAGGGTGTGCTTCTTTGCTTTGAGTTAGCCTTCCAAGAATGGCAGCGCTTCCAGCCTGGAGCAGGTTGACTTGCTTTACTTGGGTGTTACACCAACTCAGTTGTCCACCAGCAATCACTGAAGTACAAACATTGGATCTCCTCATCTGGAGACTGACTTCAGGAGAGCTGCAGGCCTTGGCCCCAGGTGACTAATACTGTCTTGGGGAGGGGAGAAGACAGGGACATATGAGTAAAGTTGAACAAAACCAGTGGTTTAGATGCATGGGCTGCAGTTTGCTGCCCAGCCAAGAACATCTCATAGGGGCAAGGGCGAACTGCATTTGTGGAAGAGCTGTAGCACTTCAGTCTCTGTGAATCTCTAAAGTTCACAGTGGTTTGAAATCATGTGCCATTGTTCCTACTGTCTAGGAAGTTAAAAATAGGTACTTTGTATAATGAAAGAAGTTCAAAGAATCTTAGTGTGTGACAATTAAACAAATGAAGTAAATGGGTGGAGGCCCTTGAACTACAAAATCACAGAATAGCAGAATGGTTGAGGTTGAAAGGGACCTCTGCAAGTTGTCTGGTCCAACTTTCCTGCTCAAGCAGGGTCCCCTAAAGCAGGCTCTGTCAGTGCTCAGTCGCCCTTACATTAAAAAAAATAAAATTCTTATGTTCAGGGTGAACCTCCTGTGTTTCAGTCTGTGCCCCTCGCTTCTGGTGCTGTCACTGGGCACCACTGGAAAGACGCTGGCTCTGTCCTCTGTGTGCCTTCCCTTCAGGTATTTATATAAAATTGATAAGATTCCCCCTGAGCCTTCTCTTCTCCAGGCTGAACCATCCCAGCTCTCTCAGCCTTTCCTCATAGGAGAGATGCTCTGGTCCCTCAGCAGTCTTAGCAGCCCTTTGCTGGACTCCCTCCAGTATGTCCATCTCTCTCTTGTACTGGGGAGCCCAGAATTGGACCCAGTACCCCAAGCGTGGCCTCACCAGTGCTGAGTAGAGAGGAATCTTATGCATATGGTCTGGAACTTTGGAGTTGAGTGAACATAGGCAGTTGCCACTGACAAACATGTGGCAGATGCGTGAACAGATCTGTTAATCTGTGCTTCAGCTATCAATATATGAAAGGGATGTGGCAATTCCTAACCTCAAAGTTACTGCAGCGATAAATTTTTTTACCAGTAAAGCTGAAATACTGATGTGGTCATGAAACTGAGGCATTTTCCTCTGTGTAGCTTGACTGTACCTTACGTATTTCTGTTCCAGTAGAGCAAAGTGGTACCAGGCAAGGAGTAGAGTAAGTGGTAACAACCTAGAAAAGACATGAGTGATGGTGAGCTTAATAGAAATCTGCAAAATCATGAGTGTTTGGAAAGGAGAGATGAATTAAGTGTTCAGATTTCCAGAGCTGGAAGAATTAAGTTAGTAAAAGTGAGTTGCAAAACAAAAGGTGAGGGTTTATTACATCATAAATAGTAGATGTGTGGAACTCCTTGCAAGAGGATGTTGGAGGTGCTAAAAAATGTCACGGGCTCAAGAATAGACAGGGAAAGTCCTTTGAGAATTGCTAAAAGTTGAAACTGTATCTGTCTCGGGCTGTCTCCAAAGCTGGAAAAAATGGGAGGTTGGGAGGGCAGATGAGGGAAGTATTGGCTAGTTCTCCCTTACCTGCTTATGGCTGTTCTTGTAGATGGAATCTTCGGATAGACACTCATCTCCTGCATCAAACCTATGGCCTCCTACCTTGTATTATTAACATATGTTGCAACTTAATCTATCCCAATGCTTCTACTGGTGTTTGCAAAGAAATAGTTTCCTAAAAAAAGGGAGAGAAAGGGGTGAAGAATATGTGGAGGTTATGAACAAAATGGATGTCAATCCCTTTAGTAACTGTACCTATACAGATTCAGACATGATTTTGAATTGCTGTGTTTGATGATGGTGATGTAATGCCATCAGACAGATTCTCTTCTAATAGCTTAAATACAATTTTATTGGGCACTGCAAAAGTGAAGTCTTTTCTTTCATTTCCAAAACATTGAATGCAAACATTAAGCTATTCTGTGTGACGACCTTCAGCATTTTTAGGAATAGAGTAGTGAAAGTTTGTCCTAACCCCTTGATTCCGGCTATGAAGCTTAGATGGTTGGGGGTGGGGGGGAGGGTCAGTGGTTCATGGAGAGGACAAAAGTAGAAGCAGATTAGCTTTATTGCAAGGAGAAATGAATTGCTGTCCTGATTTTTCTGATTCTTTCATTTTTTGTTTGCCACTTTTGCAATAACAGGATGCATAAAGGATTCTATTATATCAGCCCAGAATAGCGTAACAAAGCAGTAATGTAGTTTAATTTTCCATGGGGAAGGCAGGTTTTTATCAAACTGTGTGGAGGAGAGGAGTAATGGACTAGATTTTCATTATTAATGTACTGCATGTACCCAGTGAATTGCAATGGCATGATGCTGTTGTTCTGTGAGCAGTCAGCAGAGAGTTGTATCATCTTTCTGAGCAAGGATTTGTTTCCAGTATGGAGGGGTACTTCTAGTCTGTAAAGCCAGAAACGGCAAAATGCATTTTCTTCATCTCTGCATCACTTTTGGAGCCAGCTCATCTCCATAGCAACATGTTAGACTGAAAGAGATGTGAGGACTAGGGAGGAAAGGAATGAGTTAGCCAGGCGGTGGTGTGTGTCCCCCACGTCAGCGCATCAGCCTTTTGATAGGATGATTTTGTTAACACCCATCCAAGGCTCCTGTGCAGAGCTTCTTTATTAGAGGAGCTGCCAGGGCATCTGCTTCTCCCTTCTGCATCCTTTTTCTCTTTTCTATTTTATTTTTATTTTTTCCAAATACACCCTCCACACCCCCCTTTTATTTTAGTTGCAGCCTCATTGAAGATGTGCAGTTCATTTTCAGCTTGCTGTGAGCTTCCTTGCACTATGCTATTTTGCAAAGGCAGGAAGGCATGGCTGCGTTTCACTTGACCTTAGCAGCGAAGTGAAATCTCGTTTATGTTGCTGAAGGATACTGACTATGCAGAAATTTATTGAAGCAGATTATTATGAACTGGACTGGTATTATGAAGAATGCACAGATGGTAAATATTTCTTTCTAGTCTCTCGTTGCAGAATTTGGAGCTTGTAAGACTGGAGCATCGTTATTCAATGGTTTTTAAAATGAAATACCTTGAAAAACGCAGCACCCTGGTGTAGCGGAGATGCCCGCATCTCTGTTGCACCTCAGCATCTCTTGTGAGCACGCTACAAGAGTCCTGCTGTATAGCTTTCTCTTTTTCAAAGGGAGTGGCAGAGGAGCGTATGCACTATGTGAGCAGTCTTTGGGCAGAGGGAGAAATATTTGAAATGCTAACTGTACTTATAATATTTGAGCTGAATTTAAATACACTCATTGTAAGATTCTGTATTGGTCTAAGTCTGTTTTTTCTGCATTACCAGTATGCTGTAATACATATGTATTTAATGTGTTAATAGGCAGTACGTGTCTTCTCTCTGGTTATTTGTCTGTGAAAGACATTTAAAACTGTAGCTTCTTAGAAGTGAGCAGGTTAACTTTTTGAACTGGAAAAATTACAAACTCTGGCGAGCATTATTTTCTGAGCCTCTTGTGATTTTTCTAATGTTTGCTTGGGCTATTATTTCTTTATTAGAACACTGAAGGTTTTCATCAGACTTCTGATAGAAGGCACACAAGGAAGGATAAGGAAAGTCTAAAACTGTACTCTCTGGAGAGTGGAAAAATCAAGATTCCTCATTGATGGCACTCGGTGGTAACCTCTAAAACAAAATGCAGCCTTTGGAAAAGCAGTAGTTGTATATGGATTTTATTCTGGTTGGAGAGCTTGGCTAAACAAGGCAAGTCTAAGATCATAATGAAGCAGAGAACAGAAAGGAGAAAGGAGTGTAGGCCCAGGGGATGTTATATGAATGTAGTATATAAAGATAGTTCATAGTGCTTTGATAACAATATCAGAGGGGACATGAAGAGTGAAGATATGTGTGACAAAATTTGAATGGGTTTTTATGGTCCTTTGAGTGGTGTGTGCCTCCATTTGTTTCTCTGTACTAGATTTTGGAACTGTTTACAATTTCAGAAGCTTGTTAAACTTGAACTTCTCTTATGTTTAATTGATTATTCCTGTCCAGGTGTTCAAAGAGGAAAGGTGCATATTTATTTGAAAGACCTGACCACTTTAAGTTGGATTGAATCCATTATGTAACCTTTATCCTCTAGGTTTAACCCTAGTAAATACTGTAGCATCTGATTAATCCACATGATGTAACAGGCTGAGTTGGCCTGGTTTTAGAAGCTTATGAAGTACAACAGTTGTACTGTCATTAAAAGCTGTAGCTGATTTCTACCCTCCCACCCCCCCCCACCCCACCCCCCAGGTTAAATATAGATAGCCTTCTTTTTATTGTTCTTTTTTATGGTCCTCTGTTTATCTGGTCAAAGTGTCATTACATCGAAGTGTGGCATGCCTGAATGTCTGAGCTAAGAGCTGATCTGCTCATCAGTTGGAGAAACTATGGGAGTTCCATGGTAATGGAGTAAGCAACAGGTGTTGGGCAAGCATTTAAGTACCTTATGGGGTCAGGGCCCCAGGAGCACTGCAGTGGTTGGTCTGATTCTGGGCTTACAAGTTTTCTTGCAAGTGCTGAGCCCCCGCCCAGCATACTTCTTCCATGAGCTGAGATCTAGAGTATGTGCTGGCTGGCTGCTTGAAGTATTTGGGAAGCTCTTCCCTAAGAGAAAGCAGGGTTTAATGTCTGATAGGGAAAAATCTCTCCAGTAGGTAAGGCATAATGCTTTCTAAAAATTATTTTGGTTGGGTTTTGTGGGGGTTTTTTATAATTAAAATACTATTTTTTACATGATGGAAGGATAGCGCTGTCAGTCCTGTCTCAGGCTTTCAGGTGAATGATAATCTCATAGGGTTTCATGGAACTCTGTGGGGTTTAGCTTTCTTTTGCTTCTCCCAGTTGAAGTGTGCAAGAAAGAGAGAAGGATTTGAGAGGTACGGTGGAAGGCATAATCTTTCGCCTTCCATACTGTCCTATAAACTTGGGTTTAAAATAATATTAGCATTTCCTGTTGATGGAGAAAGGTATTCTAATTGTAGTGGGAGACAAAAGGCATCTTTTATAGTAGAAAACCGAGCTTTTCCGAAAACATGGAGCAGATTGCATATTATAGGAGATGCCTACCTCTCAACTGATGTTTGATATTTCTACCATGTATTTGTCGATACCAAAGTCATTTGCCTGAGATTCTTTTTATATTCAATAGAGAGTGATAGGCAGTTGCAGCTCAGCTGACCTGTTTTGAATATCTATTTTAAGACAAGGTGAAGCATAGTTAGAGAGCTTATTTCTCTGCTATACATGGACTCTCTGAAGCTCAGATCTATGTGTGCATTCAATTGTGAATCCCACCCAGAGTTGCCGGTACATTGAAACTAATAGAAAACCTCACAAGGTATTATCCTCCAGATTTATTTTTCTGATTAAATTGTTCCTACAGTCTTTGTCAGAGCCACTGGGACTCACATTTCCATTTAAAAGATGTGACTTCATTTGTTTTCCTTTTTTTAAGAATTATTTGAGCAGCATATGGTTTCTCGTTCTTCAAAGAAAAAAAAGTCTAAAAATATACCAGGATATAAGATTTTAATGCTATTATTTCACTTAATAGGTAAAGAAGTGATTCTCACTGTTACCTTGGATTTAATGAACTTCTGTAAGGACTGACATAGTAATGATGTCTTCAACTTGCATTTGGTGGCAGTAATTTTTTTTTAATACATTGCAAAAGCAAACAAATAAATGCTCAAAATTTACAATTTATAAATCTTTATGAGGACTTTCTAGGGTTGGAATAATGAATTAATCCCTTTACGTAAGGTCTTCTACAGAGTTTATTTTTGGTAGGAGTAGATGGAATTAAACAATAAAGTGTCACACTCTATTTGAATCACTGTTGTTGACTTACATTACAGTAAATTGAAACTTCTATAAATAACTATTATGTAGTGCTTTTTAGATACATTTTCAAGTATAAAATTTTATAATATGGGTGACAGTTGTCACCTTACTTGGCATTAATGAAATATATTGTGTAGGTGGAATGGGGAGGGGGAGAGAACTGGGTGTGTACTTGAGTAGGAAGATAGCTATTTTCATAGCAGACTTTGAGATTGACAGAACCAATGATAAAAGAGGAAAAGGTGAAACTTCTGTAGAAAAGATAAGATAAATTTCTGTAGAAAGATGACAGTAGAAAAGCCTAGGTTCATCTAGGTGGTTTTTTGGAAAAAACAAATAGATTCTTAAAAAAACCACACACAACACAGCTTGGGTGAAAAAAATAATGCAAAAAACTGCACAAACTACCAAACAACTAAATAAACAGATAAGTAGATACACATACAAATCTTTGTGTCTTGTCCCCCTGCCTCTTTCTTAGGCCGATGTTTTTTCATCCTTTCAATGAACAATGCTTCCTAGAGAAATCCAGGTTGACTTTGGATAAAATTACTTTCCTTGTGGTTTCTTCCATTACTTGTTTATTTCTAGTTGAACAACTCCATGCTAATGCCTGAGAGTTCATTGCCTACAATTCTGGATGATTTTGCATATGTGCAGTTGGCTCTTCTCTCCTTTTGTTGCCCGTGAGTTTCAGCAATTTCTTGTGCAGAAAATAGTGTCTTTTCCTTTTTTGCCCTTGCCAATCACACTGTGTGCCTTGTTTGTCACATGTGCTGAAGCTTGTAACCCCTTTTATGTTTGCCTGAGCAACTTCATCTCATTCTCTTTGTCGTTCCAGCACCCCTTATGCTGCTTTTGCTCTTCTCTGTAACTCTCAACCCCTACCTGTATTTTCTTTCTGCTCACATTGAAATGTTTTCATCATGTGTTCGGATTGCAGTTACTGTTTGGAGCTTCTCTCCTCTGTTCTATTTTCTACTCTACTGCAATGATTATCAGCAAGCTCCCTAACTTTCTTTTTAGCTGAACACTAATTAACAATGTTAATGCTTGTTCTCCTTGACCTCTCAGCCACTTTAAGAATGATTACTTATCCTTGTCTTGCTTGTATTAGTATGCCTTTACAGATGTGAGACTGTGTCCTGGTTCTTTTTCTTCCCCACACCCCCACTCCCCCCCCCCCTTGCTTTTTTTTTTTTTTGTCACTCCTTTACAGTAGCATTAGAAGAATATTTCATATTCCCTGCTGCAGCTATTTGAGAGTTCTTGGTTCTCCATCTTTTTCCTCTTGGTTCTCCATCTTTTTCCTCTTGGTTCTCCATCTTTTTCCTCTTGGTTCTCCATCTTTTTTCTCTGTGTACAGGTTACAGGTAACCTTGCAAACACACATCTGCCAGCTCTTTGAGTGGAGCAGTCAACCTTTTTACTTAAAATATGCTTCCCTTGACACCTTCTCCTTTACAGTAGGAGCTTGGCTGATGGTTGCACATTTATGATGAGTCATCATTTCCCCTCATACATTAGCCCCTTTTGTCTCCATGCCCATGGACAGAGTAACTCTGGTGTTACTCTGAATGTTTAGCGGATGCTGCCTGTGGGTATGCCATCTAAATCTGTGAGAATCTTACGAATGCCTGTAGTGTGCAATCTCTGAAACAGCCCTTGCTCTGTAGGTATGCAGCTAAAATTCTCATTCAGGTTGTTCTTGTTTTGCTCCTATGTTCTTTACCTCTATACTTGATAAATACGGTTGAACCTTGCTTATATTCATGTAATCATTGATACAATTTCCCTAGTTTTCTGCTTTTTGCCATGTCACATTTCTTTATTCCTCCATTGACTCTCAATTCTTTATCCAGTCAGACCTAAGCTACTTCTACTTGTATGTTGTCTTTATGTGTTTTATATTTCAGTATAGAGATATTTTTCCTCTTTATTTTGCTCAGCTGCTAAATTTCCAGACAAGCATTTTCCCACTTCATCCCATTTCATTCCCTTTCTGCAAAAGTAATGTGCTGTCCTTTTGGTTGAGTGACAGAAGATAATTTGGGTGGGATTTTGAAAGAGTGGAAAACGTGCAAAACCTGTAAAAATTTTAACAAGCTACCTTTTGCTTGACTGCACATCTTAATAGAAAGTACCCTGAAAAGCCACCCCAAAACACCCACATTTCTTCATCAACGTATTTTAAGTCTGGGTGCTGCTGTTTCAGCTGCTGTTTTTTAGGACTTGTTTGCTTACATAGGATCTCTCTCTTCTAAATGCAGCATTGTTATTATTAGTTAATTGTGGTCAAAATTAATGTGGTTAATTGTGCAAAAGTCTAGATATTTTTATTGATAAGGGAAAGTTAAAATGATTTGAATGCATTGGAATTCCTTGGAAATAATGAGTCAGGATACGAGGGTTTGTTTGTATTGTACCCAGCCTCACCCTCTGCAAACTAGCTTCTGGTTTGCGTGTTCCATGTTTGATTGCAAAGTTAGTGAAGGCAGTCTGTACCTTAGTGCAAGCATTGTATGAGGAATGTGCATCTGTGTGCTTTAAGCATTGCAACTCACTTAGCAAGCTTCCTGAAAGGAGTTAAATGTCTTTAGCCACTAATTCAGAGTGGTGATTGCAGCAAATACTTCAAATTTACTTTGCAGTGGCAACCTGTAAAAAGGAATGTTCATTCTGGTATATTCTTTAAGTCCCTGAGTATGTGATTACAGGAAATACTAAAAAGCTCTTCTGAATCTTTCCTGATTAGAATGTGTATTTTCAGAACCATATATAATTTAGCTCCCCCCATTGCCCCCTCCCCTCTCCCCCCCCCCCATCTGCTTATTGTTTGGTATCTGTTGGAAACCTGGCTCTTAATCTTTAGCAAGCAAACAGTCCTGCACTACTAAAAAGGGTTAAGGCAGAATAGCACTAAAAATGAGTTGATAGTGTGAGGGTGGGGTACACATTCCTTCTCCACCCCTTATGAATTTGCATCAGCATTTATCATATGCTGATATCAAAGTAGGCATTGCAACACTTCTCTTTCTCTCAGCTTTTGGATGTCAGAGTCCTTCTGTGCAGCATGAGTTGACATGAGTCACAGTTCAGAAGTCAGCTTGTGGGAATATTCGTTTACTCTCTTTATGTTGTCACATATATTGGGCAGCAATATGCATGTTGTCAGTGTGTCACCCACTGTCCTGCTTTCCTTTATAAACTAGTTGGTTAGCTACAGTTGAACACTTGTCAGCAATATTAAAACCATAGTACGTCAACAGGGTTGGCAGGAGTGTATTTTTCTGTCCCCAAGCTTTAAAAGGTGCTGCTTGCATTCTTTTAAAATTATTCAGTGTTTTGGTTACTCTCTGAATTTCTATTCTCTAGCTATTACTGAGATGTGGTAAATTGATGCTGTATGGCAAGTAGGTACTTAAGACTCTTACTGTTTGACTTTTTAATTTATTTTTTTTTAAGAGTTTTTGATTCACTGTTACAGGGGAGAAATGAAGACACAGAAAAGCTCTAAGGAATCAGAAACTAGAAGTAATCCCCATTACATTATTATTAAAATGACATATTTTAATGTTGTGGTATGGGGAGAAAGGGACAATATTATGTTTTTGCCAACTGAGTTTTTCGCCAACTGAGTTCTTGAGGCTATTGCTGCTGCTGAATATTGCAGTAAACCTGGGCAGTTACAGGTCAAGTTGTTAAGTTTGAGTAGTAAGATCTTTCTTTATTCAGAAATGAGTGTTCCTTTCCTCAGCAAGCACTTACATGTATTTCATATCCTTTGGCTATTGTTTATATAAATGTCGTTACATTGTTTGTATATAATATCAAGAGTTTAAAACTTAAAACAGAATAATTCATCGTGATGGTATAAAATCAGTTTCTTCCCATCTCATACTACCTCATACGTTCACACCGCTTAGAGAAATCGTAACAAGAGAAATTGTTCCTACGGGACCCTAACTGTGATGTTCTGCTGGCTTGTAATGTTTACCTGTCTCCCTCCCCAGCAGTTAACGTCCCCTCAGAGGGTGATGAGCTGCCTTTGCCTTGCAGAGCCCCCACTTTGCCTGCAATTGCTTTGCCTTGTGATGCAGATAGGAACGCTTTCTGCAAGCAGCAAAGGGCGCCTATTTGCCGTTGAAAGCAAGGGAGGCAACTTGGCAAACTTTAAATATCTATAGCTGCAAAAAGTTAAATAAGAAAGTTAACCTGCCCTGTATGCGTAGTCAAGTTTAGCAAACACAGCCTGTTGCAAACCATGAGGTCTGAGCACAAGGAGTGTTGTTGTTGTTGAACAGTGAAGAGATACGTACGCCCTTGAAAATGCTCCAGGGTGCCATGTGTGGGCTTGAGGTGTTTTCTTTCCCGCAGCAGAAGGGATAGTAAAGATGACTGTGGAAAACATGGTACTTGACAGCTGATGTGGTAGGTCATTTAAATGCTTTGTACAAGCATAATCTTTTTTGTAAAAGCAATAAAAAAGCTCCCTTCCCCCCCAGCCTAATTCTTCACGCGGTGGTGTTCGTGCATGATGGATGCTGCGGTCGGACCGTACTGTACACTAGCCGCAGCTTTCAAGATCTCTGCTGGGTGGGATTGGCTTGTGCACGTGCACAGGCTTAGGCTGCTCACTGCTCCCGTGAAATGTGTTCCTCGCAGCGTTAGGCAGTTTGAGAGGAGGTTTAACTCCGTGGAGGTGCACACCCTTCACCAGGTGTGACGGACGATCGGAGCCTCGTCGGACTTCCCTGTTGCCGAGACGCTTGTGGGAAGCTACCACTTCGCTTGGCAGAGGGGCAGAGGAGGGAGAACCTTGCAGAGGTGAGGAGTGCCGAGGAGGGGGCTTTCAGCCCACCTACTTTGTCGGAAATATGCTAGTGGAGCTGTTGAGCAAAAACTGGCTACCCTCAGAGCTGGTATGAGGAACGACATAAATCTTCTAGTAATTATTAGACAGATGGTCTCTTCCCTCCTCCACCCCATCTGTATAACACAAAGCTGTTGCGCTAAGGACAAATACTCAGTCGCTCAGGAGCTCCCTGGCTGAGCATGTGAGTGGGGAAACATGGTATCCTGCTTTGTGGAGACCTTGCTTTGCTCTCCCCAAAAATACAGCCTGCAAGGGAATGACTTCCCATCTCCTGTGAGACTAAAGCATCATACCCTGTTGATCTGGGATAACTTTGGCAATGTCGGTAAATGAAGAGGAAAGCTTTGAATATGACTATGAAAAGGAAAATAAGAGAGAACACACATTTAACAGGCAGAGCCTCGATATCTTGGAAGAAGGTACTTCTTACCTTTTGGTTTTAAACTTTTATGGTACTAGCACATGGCAACATATAAGTGATTTGAGTGATATTTGTGGATATAAATCTACTAAATTTTACTTTTTTTTTTTTTAATACGTAGCCAGTACATTCAGATGAAAGACTAAGAAAATACTCATATGAATAGCATGAATCTTAATTTATGTAAACTTCTTTAAAGAAGAAACACATGACCAACAGATGTAGGCTATGCAATACCTTTTTTTATAATGAAACTGGATTTGGGAAATTATCTTTCTTTGGAATTGTACTGCATTTTTTTTAGACATACATTGTATGTGTGTGTGTTACAAAACTCTGTGTTACAGAAGCAATCCAAGTTTTGGGTCTTGTGACTTAACCTTTCAACAAAACAAACAACCCCAAAACCTTGCCATACTTTGTGGAAATAATGGACACCTGGAGTATTGCAGGCAACTGGCCCATTAGGGTGGGAATGAGAA
Organism: Haliaeetus albicilla; assembly: GCF_947461875.1. NCBI lineage: Eukaryota > Metazoa > Chordata > Aves > Accipitriformes > Accipitridae > Haliaeetus > Haliaeetus albicilla. The sequence goes on along the minus strand of NC_091484.1, from coordinate 24,623,978 downwards.
TGTATGTGCATTGAAAATCCTCCTGTGCACTTGCTGTATAGAGAGTGTACCCATTCAAGGGCTTCTTCCAGCCAGGCTGGCAATCTTTTTCAGGGCTTCAGGTACCAAAAGCTAGATGTGCCCTTTATGTTACTTCACGTGCTGTAGATTTTGATCTAAAATAGCAGTTTTATGGTAGAGAACTGGTACTTCCAAATATACCATCATAAAGCTGCTGTAAGGATGCTTTGAAAGATTGTTAGCACAGAGAATGTGACCTGCTGTGAATTTACACCCTTACTTGCCTCATGGGAAAGAGTTCCTGTGTCCGAAGCCTCAGTGGATGAAACATGCTCTTTGAATCCTGTTGCATAGGACTTTCCTGTAAAGACTTCCTCAGAATCAGATATTCCACCTGGATTTCAGTCATACGCAGTCAATAAACTATCTGTCTCTCCTGTTGGGGTCTCTGAAGGAAGCTGAGATAACTTGTGTGTCTGTGCAAAATAGAAAGGTGCTAGAGAGAATACTGGTAAAAGGAAACTTTAAAACTGGGGATTGGGGTGGGGAGGAAACTTATCAGGAGAGGCCAACTGACATTGTTTTATGTTTGATTCCTTTTTTTTTTTTTTTTTAAATGATTAAATGGTTGCTGAAACATACATCAAGCTGTTCTTACTCTTCCCGCTGACTTTACTTGTCATCCAGATCTAAGTACAGTCTGAAGCTGTTCTTGTTGATTTTGAGAGGGGAAAAAAAATGTTGACTTCCATCTGGGATAAATTTAGCCCTGTTTTTCTACAGTACTTTCCCCTCAAAAGCTCAGTATGTATTTGAAATGCCTTCTGTCCTCCACTGATATGTTCAGGTCATCTACACACTCAGTGTCGTAGTGATACAGAGGCACTTTAAATGATATGTGGTGTTTCTATGTATCTTTGCATGTGGGTGCACTTACAAGCGATAGTATTTCTCTTGGGGATGAGTCAATCTATTCTATAAGTAAAGCAGATGGAAATACCAGCATGTAGCCTTTTCATGCCGAACAAAAGGAACATTTTAGCCATATCTGGCTATAAATCTGGTATCAGAAAGGGAAAGTCTGAGAATATGCTTCACTTTAACCATTTATAGTTATTGAAAAGAAGGGGGTAAAAATTGTGTAATTAAGACTCCTTAACTGGCCTATTCCACGCGCAGAATGTGTACTCACTACTTGTCTATTATTTCCATGGTTGTTTTGTTGTAGTGAGGTTTTTCCCCGTCCCGACATTTAGAGCCTCTGACTGCCCACAGTCCTGTTTCTAGAGCCTCTGTCACAGAACTAGCATTAATGCTTGGCAGTGTTACAGAATCGGGTCTCTTGATGATTATGTGAAGCACCTTCATAAAGGTCTAGCCAGAACAGTCCTAGGGTCAGCGCGTTGCTTTGGAGTTGTAAATTTGCCTGACAGCAACATGTTTACTCTTCATTTGATAAGCTGGTCTTTGAGCTGACTGCAGTGAAACTTTGTGCAGGGATATCTGTTGATAGTGTCTACTCAGTTTTTGTTGATTAAAGAACCTGAGCTGTGAAAGAACAGCCTGTCGGTTTTATTTGGTTAGTGATTTGTTGTATCAGTTAAACCTGAAACTGGGCTGTATTTTGATCCTTGCTTTTGCAGGTGGGACAGGAAAAGACTATTACCTGTTTAGGACCTGTGATGGCAGCCAGTCATTGCTATTTAAATTTACTAATGTAACAGATTAAAAGTTCTCCTTATCTAAAGTACTGGATAAATGCAGGCTGAGAATCTAGCTCCAGTTTAATTAAAAAAAAAAAAAAAAAAAAGCCTTGTGATCACTGTTAAAATCTCAAGTTTAGGCACTCTCGGGGTCTGACTTCCAGAAAATGTAAAATACCTATTTTACCTTACAAAGACATTGACTAGAATGCCATACAGGGCTCTGGAATCTTTAAACACCTTGAAACACTAAAGAAAGAAGATGGAGACTAGTAATTCTTGAAAACTTTGGCACAGCCAATCCCTCCCAAAGAGGTGGAATAGGAAAAGATCACGTATGTAAGAAAGGGAGACAGCTGACAATGCGTGGCTTTTAACATAGGCTTGTAGCTTTATTTTAGGATTTTTGAAAGACTGACAGTCCAGATCCTGGTTTAAGCTTTACACCCATTTATTAGTTCCAAGGACTGCAGTCCAGACATTTCTTGACAAGAAACAGATGGAGGAGAATGTCAAGACAGTAATTCAATGTCTAATATTCAAAAATCTTGCAAGAAAAGTTTTAACAGAGGAGCTGTGCTAGGCTGTATCAGTATATGGTGTATGCATTAAGGGGATGGTGAGTTCTTTCCAGGCGCTTTTCCTTATCTCCTTAGTTTCACTTTGTGGCTGTATTTTCCAAGTTACCACATTTGATCTGTGTTTATGCTAATAAATAGTGTGATGTTCTTGTTGAAATTTCCTTTAACTTACTTCTTCGTTTACCCCAAGAAAACTCAATGCAGTTCATGCCCTGCTTAGAGGAAGTACTTTGAAAAGGCTACCTACCTGAGTGTTTCGGCATATGCTTTAGAAAAGAAATAACAGCAAAGTTTTTTCCCAAACCTGCAATTAAGTAATAACATAGGTTTGTATAAGTGGCTTTAATATTGGATTTACTAAGCTATTTGAATACTATATGAGAGAAATGGCAGTAAACAAACACCCTTCAAACCATAGCTCAAACGGCAAGATAAAATCTCATCTTCTAGAAGAATCAGTAACTGCCCCTTAATATTAAAAGATTAATTTGCAAACTACACCATTGAAATCACAGTAAGCTGCGCTGTAACATTTAAAAGGAAAAAAAAAATCTATTGTAATTGTCTGTTGAACTTAGGGTAGTTGTTTTTCACCGTGCTAATATGTACTTGCTGACTGAGCGTGTATCACTCACAACAGGATGTTCTTCCAGCCTCCTCCATGGAGCTCACCCACAGTGTGACTTGACAGTTGTGAAGCAGTTGGCAAGCTGTGACCGCTCTTTATCCCTCTGGCCAGGGTGACAGCCACCCGCTGAACTCCCTGTCTGCCTTCTGGAGGGACCAGCCCACTCCCCCACTAGAGGAGCGGTGGGGGAGGCAGGGGGAACTGCTGGCGCATTGTGTTAAAATTTGGACTTCTAGCCGGTCATGCCTCAGAAGCACATTTTTCGAGCTCTGGTGGCAGTAGTCTCTTCCAAATGTTAAGCAATTTAGATGAACGTGTTCTCTTAGGGACATCTGAAATATGACAGGCAACAGCAGACCTGAAGCCTCTGCCCCAGTTTAGCCAGGGCTGCCAAAAACTCCTCTTTAGTGGAGGAGCAGCTACCATGTTTATCTTTAAACGTGTAAAATCTTTCTAGTCTGAGTCAGTAACAGAGCTGACGGCACATTTTAGGTGTAGTTTTCCTGAGTTTATTGGAAAGGGAATATACATAATGTGGCACAGTTTCAGAATTCCTCATGTGCTTGGCTCAAGTCGACGTAGTGCTCACAGTAACCAGTGCCAGAGCATCACTTCTGGTGTCTCTAGAACTGAAGCTGTGATTTTTAGCAAGTGCTTTATCCTTGGAGTGCAAAAATAGCCTTTCAGAAATTAAACCAACATGAACTGAGGAGTCCGAGTCTGCCAGGGTCTATGACTGGCAATGTTTGCCAAGTGGTACCCGGCAGTAAGGCCAGTCAGTGTTACTGTCTGTGTTCTGTATGCCTCCGCATGCAACATTTAGGATGCGATGAGCTTGTGATCTTATTTTCAGTGTTGGGACAGAGCTCTGAGCAGAGGGAGACGGATGCTATTTGTGAGGCAGGGCTTCTCATGGCTGATCAAGGATATAGTAGGCCTTGTCATAGTTAAAGGCTTTGGGTAGGGAACTATTATGAAAAAAGCAATGTCCCCTGCTGCCACCTTGCCAATAAGAAGCATCAGTATTAAAATTGCCAGAGATCTGTGCTCCATGAACAGTATTCCCTTATCCTGATGTAGTTTCTGAGGAAATAAATTTTGGTAACAGGGAAATCCCCATGCACTAGGGCCTTCCCTGTTAGACTCTATAATTATACAGGTCAGTATCATTTGCCCAAAAAGTGAAACTTTACCGTAACATCTTATCCCCTTTCTGTTTCCCAGTAGTTGTTTCCCATATATGCGAAGCGGAGCAGTGGGAGCTGGGCTTTCCTCTTCAGCCATGGCTGCTGCTCTCCTTTAATTCTTTAGTTTGTCCCTGATTGATAGGTCTCAAAAATGAAAAAGGGGTCTGCCTCGAGGAGGGGTGCAGGGAGCAGGGGCTGAGGACACCTCTGACTGATGGCTCCTGTGCTTTTTATTTTTTTTCTTTCTTTTTTTTCTTCCACCTGAATCCCCTGTTTGGTGGGTGGTGGCTCATTGCAGCAGCTCCCAACAGTGGTATTCTTGCTCCCCTTCCCTTCCATGGCTGTTTCCTGTTCCTGGAAGCATACTTTTCCTCTAAGCAGCATGCTAGATGGCTGTGTGACCTTCCGGGAGCAATCCAGGAAGGTACATACCTTCCTCCTTTCTCCCTGAGCATCTTCAGCTTGGGAATCAGTGCTTTAGTCAGTGTGGAGCTCAGAGCCTGCAAGAAGCTTCCTGTCAGATGCTGCGTTAAATAGATGAAGAGAAAAAAATGCAGAGTACATCCTTTCAGCTGTACTCACATTGGGAAACAGCAATGTGGGTACCCATAAATTTGCAAGCTTTAAGACAGTATGAAGATGGTGCTAGGTACTTCAATGCAGAGGAAATACTTCATCTGTGTAGCATTTATCCATTTGTGTGTTTGGCTGTTAAAAAAACAGATAGTTTGAACTGCAAATATGTCCCTGGTAGCATGTATTATATGCTGTCATGAAAATAATGTGATGGAAGCTTTCTTGGCTGTTTCCTGTTTTGGTTCTGTGACATTAGTTTCAAAAGAGTTACCAAAACACATTTTCTAACTGTGTTTCTGGAATTCTGTGGTCCCTCCACTTGCTGTAGACTGTTTTTTTTAATTATTCTTTCTTTATTGTCTAGCAACCTTCTCCATAAACTGAGAGGTGCAAAGTGTATTTGATTTGGATGTTTGCGTGCATCCATGCATTTAGACACTGTGCTCCCTATCACCCTCAAGCAAAAATACTACTGATTTGCAAGTGAGCAAAGAGAGGTCAGTAAATTGGCACTGTAGGTTTTGTATTACAGAGCATTGTCCTTCATTTGCTCTTGTTTTATCTTTACAGTAGTGTTACCAGGCTCTCATACTCATCAGAAACTCCAGCAGGCTAGAAACCTACTATGCAGAATCCATTAGAGATGTGGAGGGGTTTTTTTTGGGGGGGGGGGGGCCCTCCATACTTCACTGATCAGAGCTCAAAATGATTATTAAAAAATAGTGTGTCTTACTGGTAGATTTTTTGAACACTAAGGAAATAAAAATCACTGCATTAGCGATTGGCCAAATGTTATCTTGTATCTGTGGAGGCTGAATAACTGCATACTGAGGTACTGTTTTGAGGTTTTTTTTAATGCTTCTTCTGAATTGCTTTTTCTCTCTTTGCTTTTCACCTTCTCATTTCTACAAGCCTTGGTTTCTGAGGGATGGAGAGCAACACCTCTCTGCAAGTTCACCCTCCTTCCAAAAGGAAAGCCTTCCTTGTAGTTAGTAGCTCTGTGCTTCTGCTGTATTGTATGTTGAGTGCCAATAGAAGGTAGTTGACTGCAGGAGGCGTTGTATTATATGCAGTCTACTGAAGTTTGCTTCCACTTGGACGTTGAAGAGGGTGCATAAGATACCATTCTGATTTTAAACCCTTCCATGTTGGCAGAGTAGTATATGAAGACCTCTGTTTTAACAATGACCAACAGAAGTTTGATGGAAATTGAGATATAAAAGCTACTGGTGACCAGGTCGCTACTGCTTTGCTAGTAATAGGTCTGTTGTGATAAGGGTGTGGTATTACCCTGCCGTGTTAAAGATTAAATGGCAAGTTCTGAAGGAATAGCTGAGCGAGCAGCCCCATGAATCAACCTTTATCACTCTCCCAGCTGAGTGGCTTTATTCTCTCTGTGGGAGCACCATCCTTTTGTCAGCTTGGATGTTAGGAAAGTTATACATTGACCTGAATTACGATGGTGTGAGGTTGCCATAGTTGTAATCAGTGGTGATTATTAGTGCTAGGTATGGAGTTAAATGAGTTTGCTAATGACAATCTCAAAAGTTATTTTATAGTAGTGAAGGAATGTTGTAACCAAGGGAATTATTTAATGTACAATTGTTTTGGAAAATAACCTGCTGGCATCAGGGTTTCTGATAAATGTGTTATGGCATGACTTATGAATTTACAATGTTTAAAAAAAATAGGGTTTATAGGAATGGTAACTTTTTTCCTTTTAATTTTGAATAGTCTTCTGGATATGACACCATCTGTCTCTATGTGAAGCTTTTATGCAAAGCTTCTATTTAACCCCTTTGTTTATTATAGCTGATGTTCTCTGCAAGTTCAATTTTTTTTTCCTGTGGAATCCTGATTAGTCTGCTTTTGACTAGTATAGCTTGTAATTTACAGATGCACTATATTTTTGCTTGTGTAGTGGTATAGTTATTCTTTATATTGCTATGTAATGTTTGTCAAATTATTACTTTGAAATGTAAACTTTTTACTGTTACCACTTTCAGACTTAATTATTTAGAAAAGTGTCATTGTCTTTTGAATACTTTTGAATGGCATTCTTTGGAGTTCACTGGCACTACTGATGTCACCAAATATTGTAAATATTTTCAGGATTTGATCCTCAAAAATAGAATTTGAGAAATGGGAAAATAAACAAACAAATTGTACTTCTTGCCCTAGTTTAAGCAACTTCCTGATGTTTAGGTATGGAAAAAAATCCTCCAACATTTTGAAAGATACCTAAGTACTGTTGTATTTGATACATTATTGATGTGTTGTAGTGGTGGTCAACTGTATATTTATGTATATGTAGATTGTATATTTATAAATTGGGTAGTGTTGTTTCCTTAATGTGACAAACTGTCTCCTGGTAATGTTACTGTACTCAATACACTTTTTTTTCCCCCCATTTAAATCTTATTAGGTCTTATCTGTCTCTCCCCGCCCCCAGCCTTCATATGCGCTAGAGCAACATTAGCTAATCTGTCAGACTGAGCTCTAACTGACCTTGTCAAGGGTAAATCCCCTGAATAACAATTTGTGCTACAGCAGCCTGATAACCCGTAGTCCGTATGATCAACTCAACTTAATTAACAGTCCCTTTTTCCCAGAATTACAGGGTTTGAGGAATAGGTGTAGCTGAAAATAAAAAGAATATAAGGGTAGAGCACAAAGCGCTGCTGTTTCCTCTGATTATTGATGGATTTTTCAAAAATTTGCATATTTCTGGATAAGTCAATGTAGCTTCTTAAAGGATCACCTATGGTGATAGACTAAACTTCCTCATACTTTATTCAGTCTAACAAAACTCCTGGTCCCGCCTTAGTGATTAATCATCTTATCCAGTCTAAGTAAATATTTTTAACGAGTGTACTGTGGCCACTATGGTGTGGTCTGGATATTATAAGAATGGTTTATTATTTTGTGTGCATTTTGTATTTACTTTACTGTCTCATACCAGAGAATCCAGTTCTTATCAACTTAATATGACACAAAGATACTGTGTTGAACAGTGTTACTAACAGTATTGGAGTTGCTTATTCATGGAGTAACTCTCTAGGTGACATGATAGAATCCTAATTAGGTATCTAAGAACATCTGTTTTCACTTCTTCCTTGTTTATTTTTTTCATAAACTCAAAAGATTCCTCTTCAGAGAAGAAAGTTTTAACATTTTAACTGTTTGTTCTGCCAATAACAAAAGAAAATACTCATTACAAAAGAGAAACACTTGTATTTTCAGTTTAACTTGAATCTTTCATTATTTTTGAGTTGGGGTTTTTTTTTTTTTTAGCTTTTGATAAACTTACCCAAAAATTTACAGAAGTTGTTTTAAGATGAAAACTTATGCAAACCTAAACTCTTACAAGGATATTTTCCCCCTAATAGTATTGCCAATATGATTAATGTTTTATTTTATTTCCTTACAGTTTTATGTGCTGAAAGAGTGGGCCAGATGACTAAAACATACAATGACATAGATGCTGTTACACGTCTTCTTGAAGAGGCAAGTATTACATCTCTTTAAGGACCCATACGCAGTATGAGAAAGTAGTACAGAAATTACGTGGTACCACTACTAAAGACTGTTGGTAGACCCTCCTTCAGTGAGGAGGAATAAGTGCTCTAAGTGTATGGACACTTTATCTTGTTGGTAAGGTAAATATTCTTTCTAAGTAAGGGTCATTTGGTTACCTCTGTTATATGGATTCATTACTTGTGCTTATTTTTCAGTTGAGGCCATTTAACTTGCTCTTGGACAAATATGTGCCATAATGAAGGAGGAAGGGGCAGGGGGGATCATCTTAAAATGACACATATTTTTACAGTACATGTAAAGCTAATAGCATCATTATTGATGGATTTATTCTCTTTTAAAATATTTTTTAAAAAGTTCACAAATAGTCTTGTATTCATAATTATTATTTCAGATAATGTCTTCCCAGAGAAGTGCATAGACACAAAATTAGAATATATCTAATACTCCATTTGTATCCAAACCTTTTCTTCCTTGCCTTACATTTTGTTGGTTTGGGTTAGTTGGTTGTTTTTTTAATACCATTGTTATGTAAATTGTTATTGCTGTAATCCTTGGCACTCAAGAAGTGTCAAAAAGCAACTCTCAAGCTACGATGCTTATGTTCAATAAATATAATGGTAAATTGTTTGACTGAAATTAGCAACTTTTCTACAGTAAACTTCAGCAGTGATTTTCCAAATAATGTTTATGAGGAATTCCTTTAGGTGAAAACTGTTAAATTGTATTAGTTCATGGCTGAGTGTAATTTAATCCTTCATATTTATTTTCTTGCTTATTGCAGTAGTAATGTCAAAAATGGGGTGTGTCTAGCCAAGATACATTGAGTGGTCCATTCTTCGTCTAATTCTGCTAGGAAACGAGCATGGGAATGCTGACATCTCCCACCTATGCTTGATATATCTGATCGCAGTGCAAAATCCTGCATTTTGTGCTTTGAGCTGAACTTGTTTAAACAACTGTCTGTGAAAAATCAGTTAAAACTGATGCTTTACATAAAAGACTTGTCCTGGAGTAATCCATTAACTTGTAGTAACAGTCTGTTACCTGTTTGTGTCTTGTTCCCTTCTTATTTGGCTGAGATTTACTTGCATTTGTTTCCATGGCTCCTTCTAGTAATAATGTAGCATTCTGCCAACCTGTTTCCTCCCCTGAGTCCATGTAGCCAAATGTCTATAGATGCGGAAATCACACTCATGGGAGCAATGCTAGAAGGACTTGCTGAACCACTGTTTTAAAGCTTCTGGTGTACTTCCCTTTCTGGATGATAGGCAAGGAAGAACAGGGAAGCATGTAATAGGTGAACCTTCAGTAAAACAAATACTTTCAGTGAGCTTTTTTGTTTTATTTGGCCATCATTTCTGATTGAATCACTCTGTTCTTAGTCAGACGTGCACTTACAGCTCCTTTCTCTGTTCTCCAAATGGTGGTTATCACAGGAGATTACATCAGTTTGCAGAATTTAAGGTTTAACCCCTTCTGCTACCTTCACACACACAAGCGAGAACCGCTCCCCCAAGCTACCCCTTGTCTGTCTGTCTTGTTGGCAAGCTTCAAATGATTGTGCTACAAAGTTGGCAGGGTGAAAGGTGCAGCATTTTGGGGGGAGATAAGAAAGAGAAGATCTCAAAACAACACATGTGCAGATATTTTGAAAATCTGTGCCAATTTCCCTGAAACTAAGCAAAAGGAGTGACACCAGGCCTGCCCGGGTGTGTGGTAAGAATAGGAGCAGATTCCTCTGTGAACCTGCTTTCTCATCCCTTTCTAATAATACTGTAATGTGTCTGGCTTCAGTTTTTTGGTTGGTTGTTTTTTTTTTTTAACACATTGCTGTAATAAATCAGTTCATTATCACTGTAAGAGGCCTGACCCCAAACTGAAATTTAGAGCTGAATTGCTAAAAATTGTGTAGGAAGTCTAGAGAGGTTAATTAAAGAGGCTGGAAATACACTTACATTTGAGGTTAGAAAGCTTGCTGCTAGACAGCTCTTCCTCTGTAGAGTCAAAGCAATATTTTGTATTTATGAAGTGAGCCAAATGACTGAACAATAAATTGGCTTGAGATGTTTTTTGGATAGCTTTGTGGGACCTGTTGTTCTGAAAGATTGTACATAAGATTATATAAGATTTTATGGCCAGATAATGCTAGTAGCTTTCAATGCAAATATAAGCCTGACCTTCAGAAACCATTTGGAAAATGCTATTTGTAAATACAGCAGTGATCAATAATATCTCTTTTTATTTACTGTTTATTACATAACTTCTTTTTTTTTTCCACTACGAAAGCCTCTTCATTCAAATTCATTGACTTCAAATCCATGTGATGAGTAGCCATAAGTTTTGTGGGCTTTGACATTAATGTATACATGACATAAGGTAGCTTTTAGTCATCAAATCTGGATGGCTGTCAGGGGCAGTAAATAAGCCCCAAACTGTTTTCAGTGACAAGGAGAAAACTCTTCCTGAAATGGTGTTGAACTAAAGGCAAATGGGGAGTTAACCTTAGCACCATTTGCCCACTGTTTTAAAGATCTAGTAGTTGAAAATTATAAATAGGAATGCTTAAAGAATGGCACAAAGTTTTATGCGGTTTATCATCCTTTCCCAGGCAGATTACAATCCCACATCTCAGCTTTACAGAAGCTGAGACATGTATAGGTACGTGTCATCAACAGGGTAAGCTTCTAGTGTTTATCGGTACATGTGGTGAACTGACTAGATGGGTTATTTCCCATAAAGAAGGAAGGGGCCAAGTATGGGAAGAAGGAGCCAAGCATGGCATGAAAGTAACCACTTAATGTAGATTTGGGCATCTGCAGAAAGGAAAGGGCTAGGATTTGGTTTTGTATGAAAGCACTGATGGATGTATGTACACAAAGAGGATAGGACCTGAACTTTTCATTTTGGTGAATCGACTTTGGCTCCTGCACAGCTTACTGCCTCTTAATTCAAGGTGGAGCAAGTCGAAACTGAAGAATGCTATGAAATGCCTAAGTTATTTTGTATTTTACTGTGCTTCCGAATTCTTTAAAATGTAACCTCTAAAGCTCTTGTGATTGCATTCTGCAAATGGTATAACAAGGTGATGGAATAGCTTCCCTCAGTAGTTTCTCAAAGCTGTAATAGAGAACCAGATCTGATTTCACCTACATTGTTTTACTGTAGATGTTGAAGCTGTGCTTTCATTTATGGTTCAATAACTCTGTATGGGTCAGTCTTTTTCTGAATAAAGTGGCTGTAACATAAGCAGGAATAGAAAAAGAAAATTGGCAAAAAAACAACCAAACAAACCCTCATAGAAGAAGAAAGTCTTTATTGTTTAAGTACTTGTTCCTTCCCTTTCATGACAATTTTAACCTCTCTCTGATCCTTTGGTGAACAAAAAATTTGAAATTAGCTTTCTTTTCTTAATGCTTCACAGAAAGAACGGGATTTAGAATTAGCTGCTCGGATTGGTCAGTCACTGTTAAAGAAGAATAAATCACTGACAGAAAGAAATGAGTTTCTGGAGGAGCAAGTAGAACACATCAGGGAAGAGGTAAGATTTTTCTGCCTCAGTGCTGTATCTGCAGTGATGGGGAGAATTGTCCTTCTAGCTTCACCTTGTCCATACTTGATTTTCTTGGGCATCCTGTCCATAGCAGGTTAATCTGTGGTGTGGCAGTTTGGTCAGCCACTTTTATAGCATGTACACTTTTAAAAATGTGATCGAAAAAGTAATTTGACCTGTTGGCTTAAATCAGGTGATTTGAGGGGCAAAAACCCCAAACCTTAAGCCATTGAATTTTGCTCTGCCTCACATTTAATTTTCATCCGAAACCAGCTGCTCTTTTCGTTTTGAGTCACTATACCCACTGTTTTCTTCTACCTGTTTCGTCCTTGTTCCCCTGCTTTGTGCGTAATTCCCCTGTTTTGATTATCTCACTAATCACCCTTTCCCTTCTCCTTCCTCCCTTTCTGTGCAGCTGCTCTTCTTGTTTCTCTCCTGAATCTTTCCCAGTCCTCACTTGTTTCTTCCCTGCAAACTGATGTTTAATTGCTTTTTCCCAAATGCTTTTCTATTCATAGAAATAGTTAAATTTTGGCTCTTAGAACATAGCATTTGAATGCTGGGAGTGCTTCACTTTGCTTCTCAAACTGTGTACGATATAGGTATCACATATAAGGTAAATCACTTTTTGTATTTATGGAGATTTCAGTAGTGCATGCTCACTGAAATCAGTGCATTCTGCCTTTTCCAAGCTGGGCCAACTTCATAGACTTGTGTTAAGCTTCCATGGTTCAGATGGTTCAGGATATATTTTAATGATTAGTAATTTTTATTCAACATGCTCTGTATGTATGAACTTGTCAATGTTAGGTAGCATTGGGTTATATTAGGAAGCAAAGGGTTATATAGGCTGAGACTTGCTAAGTTCTATATAGATTGCTAAGATCTTACAGCTGCTTGTGATTTTGCTGTATCTCTTTCCAGGGATCTGTGATAGAATCTGTTGAAGTGTGGGTCAGTAGCCTGCTGCAGTACATACATTGGTCTGAGCTTGACTGCAGTAATAATGTTTTAGACATTTGATGAGCACATTTAGAATATAGTATGATGGTGCATGTGTTTCTTAATTCATAGACTCATAGAATGGTTTGGGTTGGAAGGGGCCTTTAAAGGTCATCCAGTCTAACCCTCCCTGCCATGAGCAGGGACATCTTCAACTAGATGAGGTTGCTCAGAGCCCTGTCCAACCTGACACTGAATGATTCCAGGGATGGGGCATCTACCACCTCTCTGGGCAGCCTGTGCCAGTGTTTCACCACCCTCATCGTAAAAAGTTTTTCCTTATATCTAGCCTGAACATACCCTCTTTTAGTTTAAAAAATTACCCTTTGTCCTATTGCTACAGGCCCTACTAAAAAGTCTGTCCCCATCTTTCTTATAAGCCTCCTTTAAGTACTGAAAGGCTGCAACAAGGTCTCCCCGGAGCCTTCTCTTCTCCAGGCTGAACAACCCCAACTCTCTCAGCCTGTCCTCATAGGGGAAGTGCTCCAGCCCTCTGATCATCTTCGTGGCCTTCCTCTGGACCTGCTCCAACAGGTCCATGTCTTTCCTGTGCTGAGGACCCCAGAGCTGGACGCAGTACTGCAGGTGGGGGCTCACCAGAGTGGAGTAGTGGAGGAGAATCACCTCCCTCAACCTGCTGGCCACGCTTCTTCTGATGCAGCCCAGGGTATGGTTGGCTTTCTGGGCTGTGAGTGCACACATTGGTGTGATGTATAAAACATAGCAGAAAACTTACCTTGTTTCAAGTAACACCTTATGTCTTCCAGATACCATTGAATTTTGAATCAAATATTTATACAGTTGCTATTTCTTACTGTATTCCTCTGAATGGGGAGCAGTGTGCTATAGGTACTGGCAGATTCTTCATAGGTATATCTTGGATGGAACCATACAGGAAGCTTTAAAAGTGCTCTTTATCTGTAACTATAAGTGTCACTAAACTCTGGCTTACTAACAGAGGTAGGAGCAAATGTTGTTTCTCCTATTCTGGGACAGCGACCTTGGTTTGTGGATCTCGTCCATATGTAGCTTTGAGCAAGAGAGAGAGAAATCTCACAGTTGTAGGGCAAGCAGGAGAGCAATGAACCACAGTGGATTAAAAACTTAAAAAATGGCTCATAATAAAACTGCTCAGGCATGTGAGGTGTTGAATTATATCTGAGATGGACTCATGAATAAAGCATAGGTGGAGGGATCCCAGATGTGCAATAAATGGTGGTGGAGTACACACATAGAAATAATATCCTTTGGTGTGGCCTATCCTTTTTGGCAAAGAAAACTAATTCTCTTCTGTCCCAGAGGAGTGCTATTGCTTGCTGCCCAAGTCCCATCATGTGGCAGACCAATTTATTTGTGCATTGGTCAAGACAGCATTTACTAGGCATGTGCATACTGACTGGGCAGGGCAGTGCATTCATACCATACATCCAGAATGGAAGATTTGATTGAGGAAGGTGGAGGATAGGGATGAGCTGCCTCTGCCCAGGTCGGTTTTTATTTAGAGGGACTCAGGAGCAGCATTAGGAAAAGTGCCACCAGAAAAAAGCTTCTTACCAGGTGGCTTTGTGTTGAGCCATATGTTCTATCAACACCTGTCTTTCACACAGTCATTTTGACTCCTTCAGAAATTGATCCTTTTGAGGCAGAGCTCATCAGGCTTTAAAGTCATAAGGCTTTTGTATGTTGAAAATCTGTCTTTGGTAGGTTTAAGATTTTCCATTAATGGTGAATTTTGAATATTTGAGCAGAATGCTAACCAAGACAACTGTCTCTAAGGGTAAGAGATAAGAGAATTTATTTGGTACTTTTTAAGTTCTGTAAAAACACTCTAAAAATGGTTTGTCTGGGGGATTTGTGGTTTCTGTAATACATGGACAAGTTCTTTCTCGTGTGTGGTATAAAGTTAAGGTTTTATTGGTGTATGTGTCACTGTATGAATAATTTAGCTTTACATCTCTTTGACTTAACAAACTTGTCCTGGCAGAACCTTCTGGCCATTCCATTAAGTAGCTCAAGTTTTTTCTGTGTCCGTAACATGCCACATTCATAGGTAAATGTCAAAGTAATATAGTCCTGTGCAAAATGCATTAGATTCTTGTCTTTTGAGTTTGTATTGTAAGGTGCTGTTTAGGTTTAGGAAGGGGCTGTGATTGTGTTCGATAAAAAACTGATGGAACTGAGACTTTTCCTGTAGTGCGCTAGAGAACAGAAGGTGAGTTCACTGAAGCAAGCACTATAGGGCGTGCACAGACACTTTAGTCTCAACTTACTGTTTCAGAATTATATACTAAAAGCATAAACATTATTGAGAAAACTTTCTTAATTGTAAATTGTTTTGGTTACAGAGATGGGTGTCTGCCTTTACAGCAGCAGAATTGTAGTTCCCAGGTACAGTGTGTCTACCTGCTGTTGTGTTACCATGTTCAGTAAGAATGCTGCAGCTCCAGTCTCAAGCTATGTCCCTTTTTGCTGGGATGGTGCTACCTACAATTTAATGTTGTCTCCTTTGAAATTAGAGCTCAATATCAAAGCAATGTAAATTGTCACAGTGTGAACTGTGTTTGGAATGGAGTAGGTCATTAGGTTTTAGCTTCTCCTAATCTTTCTGAATTTCCCAGTTTATGCTTCTTTTTCGTTTTCAGACTTCATCATGTGTTTGTGGAGCTAAAAAGGCAGCACTTCAAACACCGCGTCAGTCCTCAAATAACACACCTTAAACCTGTGGTAACATCTGAGTAATACAGCCCTCTAGTCCTGTTCTAAATCCAGGTCAGATATCAGAGTTTGTGTTTTGGTGATAGCTGGTTTTGAAATCCAGGTTTGATTTTGTTCTGTGTAAAGTGAGAGGAAAGGAAAAGCTGCATCATAATCTGGAATGGTAGCTTAAAAAAGGGAACATTGGTTTTGGTCTATTAGAGTAGAAGGTAATGTTGGAAAGATAGAAATGCTCTTTGGCTTGGTACTTGCAGGTGTGTTATTTACATAAAGTGTAACTGGGTGTCTTCATTTTAAGCGAATAATTCCAATCTGTTAAGCATTTAGCTGCTGTCAGTCAGGAGAACTATCAGCTGGACTCTTGAAATGGTTGTTTGTGATTTGGTAAGGATTGTTCCTCTGAGCTAAGTCCCATGTCTCTAAACTGTTGTGCTCTGTGTGAGCATCCTTTTATCTTCTACCTTGAATTATTTCTAAGATAGGTGCAGCTATTTCACGCCATAGTTCTGAAGCTGAGTGAAGCTTTCAGGGCAGTGGAGTGAATTAAAAGCCTGAACAGATGAAGGCTTGGGAACCAAGCATATGGTGACAGCTCATGGGCCTTGTCCCATGTGGGGCAAGGGCTCACAGCATTGAGGCACTCTTTTTTTCTTCTTCAACCCCCCCCCCTCCCCGCCCCCACTCTGCCTCTGATCTGTGCAAGATGTTGGGAGGGGGCACAGCTGGGAGACCTGACCCGAACTGGCCAAAGTGATATTCTATACCTTATGTTGTTATGCTCAACAATAAAAGCTCAGGGCAAGGAGGAAGAAGCTGGAACATTCATGATTATGGCATTTGTTTTCACAAGTAACAATTATGTGTGCCGAGGCCCTGCTTTCCACAAGTGGCTGAACATCTGCCTGCTGACAGAAAATAGTGAATAAATTCCTTGTTTTGCTTTGCTTGCATGGGAAACTGCTTCACTTATTAAACCATCTTTATCTCAGCCCCTGAATTTTTCTTGCTTTTGTGCTTCTGATTCTCTCCCCCATCCTGTGGGGGCTGTGGGGCAGAGTACGTGCTCAGCTGGTGGACGCTTAGTTGCTGGCCGGGGTCAACACACCACAAAATGCTATCTTAAAGGGAGGTGTTGCTGAAAGTTACTGCAGTGAGTTTTTTTCACATTTCACAGCATGATTCAGGTTGGAAGGGATTTCTGGATGTCATCTTGTGCACACCCTCTTCTCAAGCAGGGCCACCTACAGCTGGTTGCCCAGGACCATGTCCAGACAGTGTTTGAATATCTCCAAGGATGGAGACTCCACAACCTTTCTGGGCAACCTCTGCCAGTGCTCCGTCACCCTCGCAATGAAGGAGTTATACAATGTTCAGGAGGAACCTCCTGTGTTTCAGTTTGTGCCCATTGCTTCTGGTCCTGTTCCATTAAAAGGTCACCCTTTCTGGCTGTTCACCCTCCTTTGGAGAACCAAAATGCTTGGAAATGGCAGTAAAAATAGTATCCTCAGTCTTTGTAATTCATAGAGAAAAAAGTGTAGCAAAAGCTGGAGATGATCTAGTGGCCACCCACTGACAATATCTGAATCCTTTCTGCTTAAAGAGGCTAAGCTATAATATGCTGGAGGGAAGTAAATTGTTATTTTTGGCTCAGCTTTTTAGCTCTTCCTGAAATGGGAAAAGTGAACCTCCCAGAATTAATGCGTGGATTTTGTTTCATGGTTTTCTAAAATGTGGTTGGTTGGTTTTATTCCCCCCTCCCTCCCCCCCGCCTTGCATTTCAGAACCCATGTGTCAGGAGGACTTGGTGCCTTAGCACATCTGATTACACAGAATACCCTTAGGAAAGTAAATGACCTTGTTTGCTTAAGATTCTGCACAGTGTAAGTGCTTTATTGCATTCAGTCTGCTTTTTGTTTGATGAAAATGCATCTTAAATCTATTTTATTGATAGTCTCTGGGGGGGGTTGCCAGTAATAACAACAAATACAAATATGACTACAATACAAAAAGCAGAAATCTAACAAAGATGTGCTCTGCAATTTGTGCATTGGAAAGTGAAAACTGAGGGCCAAGTCTTGCAGTACAAGTGGAAGGAAACAGATCTGTCTGATCAGTTATGCTATTTATAGCTATGCAAGGCAAATAAAAATTAATCTCTTGCCACTGGGGTCTTAAATTGCAGTTGTGAAGTGGGGTAAGTGCTACTGTGTAATTGGGCTTTTAACCCTTTTGTTGGAGAAGAGCAATATAAATTAACCAAGATTAAGTTTGTGGAGTTCATAATTACAGGGTACCTTAACCACCCAGTTTTGACATTTTGTTCCTTTAGGAGCCCCCTTTAGTGAGTTTACTTAAGAACGTGCCTAGAAAATCAACTTACTGATCTGCAAGCTCTTTCTTTGTGCAGGTTTCTCAGTTGCGGCATGAGCTCTCCATGAAAGATGAGCTGCTCCAGTTCTATACCAGCGCTGCTGAAGAAAGTGAGCCGGAGTCTGTCTGTTCCACCCCGTAAGTTAATTGATCTACAACGTTGAGCCTTCATCTGGTACTAAGCGTGGGTAGTTTGGATAATTTAATAGCTTTGAAAAGTAGTAAAATGGTCCTTGTATCGGCTGGAACTATAAATGGGACTCTGAACTTGGTGCATGGCACCAGCTGGAAGAATTTGCACTGGACCAGCTGGCTATCCGGGTGGCAACAAGAGCCAGGAGGGGACAGTACATAGGGAGACTGCTGACGCAGTGCTCTGACTTTCAGAGGAACTAGGTCACTGTGGTGGCTAGGCAGACGTAGGTCCCACTTACAGTACCTTACTACACCACATACCTTTGCATGCTGAACTAGAACATGCTACCTGTGTGACCTTTGTGCTGGAAGAACATGAAGGCACTATGGAAAAATTCCAAGCAGAGGAAAGGAAATAAAGCATGGCTTAGAGTGTGGGTTCCAGGCAATTATTTGGCTGAACAGCTTCACAGGCTCTGAGGGGCTGTCTGCCCTTGCTTGCGAAGTTATTGCTGCATTCTGGTGAAGTATGTGCAGCATTCATCAGGAAGCTGTTGGGTTGCTCCCTGTAGTAAGGTGGTTTCCTTTCTCATAGCCTTGGCTGAATAACTTTTCCATAGGAAATGTGTGGAATAATAAATAAATTTTTAAAATGTTCTTTCAAAAATCACTGCAAATACATGGCTGCTCAAACATACTGGCATGAACAAGCCACATGTATTTCATGTGGCTCTGGCTGATTTTGAGACTTCTGCTCAGTCTGTTCTTCTGTGAGATTGGCCATACTACAAGTAAAAATGAGTTAAAATTGTTGTTTCCGTTACAAGGCTGAAGAGGAATGAATCTTCCTCCTCTGTCCAGAACTACTTTCATTTGGATTCTCTTCAAAAGAAACTCAAGGACCTTGAAGAGGAGAATGTTGTGCTTAGATCTGAGGTGAAATTGCTCCCTTTGTGTTTTGCTTAATACAGTTGTTCATTTAAATGCCAGAACACAGGTACTGAGAAGCATGTATTAAAAGTTGAGAGAGTCTAATTAAGAGTATATAGTTCTAGATGGGACACAAATGTCTTTGTAGTTGTTTAATCGCCATCCTTTATCCTTCTAAATGAAGGAAAGGCTGAAACATGGAAGCCACATGCAAAGCAGTTTCCTGGCCAAAAGAATGTGCAGGAGCATGGGCAGGTTTTGGAGTCCAGCACTGCACTTTGAAACAGGCCTTAAAGGGCTGGCCTGGTAGATATGGGTGACTTTAGCTGCACATCTAAAGTTTGTAGGCTGGCAAGGTCTCTCTGGTACAAATTAAGTGTCTGTCAAAATAAAAATTGCTAGCCTAAATTCACGTCAAGTATCTTCAATTTGTGTCTGAAGTCAGGCTGTTAATACTTTAAGTTGAACATGGTTTTCTTGCCTTTTATTTCTGATAATATTCCATTTGTTTCACAGACAACACAGTTTTTAAAAGTTTATTTACTCTTCCCTGTCTGTCAGAAATAACACTTCATAATTCAATATCCAATGCAACTTTTAAACTTTGGGAGCATATTACCATTTTGCAAACTTGTAGCAGAGTATAGCAGAAGAAATACTCCTGAGCTAAGGATGAATGTATGAAAACAGAGTATCATTACCATTTTCTATTGCAAATGCAGGGCCCGTTGCAAATAGGTAGTGTAACATCTTTGGACAAGACATCATGTAATAGAATGTGCTGTACTCTTTATGGAGAAGGCACGCAAGGAAGATGAGCAATAGGTGGTTTGAGAATAATGAAGGTAGGGTTAGAACTGAGACCACCACTGCCTCGGAGCTGATAGGAGAACCCCACGTAGTACTGGCTTCCCTTCCAGGGAGGCGCAGTCTGCGCCAGCGAGGCACAGCATGGAGCCAAATCTGAAACCTCTGAGCTAGGCAGTTCTCTACAGATGCAGCCTGTGGGTGTCTGTGCGTGCCCCCAGCATTGGGAATAGGTTACAGACCCACCCAGATGGTGCCAGACAGAACCAGCTGGGCGTAGGCACACTCCTCTTGGCACTCCTAGGATCGGAGTGGAAAAGACAAAGCAGGGAAGGAGGTGGCACTAAAGTTTTGTGGGCGATATATGGTTACAGTGCCAGAACTTTTCAAATACTAGCTGAATGTTTTTTAAATGCTTGAATCTTTAATTCAGTTATTTAAACCAAGCGTTTAATTAGTTTGTGGTGATACCTAGCTTTGTTCAGGTGACCAGATCAAGCTCTGCATACTAGTCTTTTGTATGTTCAGGGCTTTTTTTTTTGTTATTTTTAGTGCAAAATACGCAGGTGACATCTAGTGGGTCTATGGTGATACTGATGCAAGTTTCTCCATGCAGTAATGGCTCTGCTGAATATTCACCTGGCCCCTTTTTCCAGAACATGAGGGAGGGCAGGCAAAAACTGTAGTTTCTCACAGTCTTCCTGGAGGAGTGATTAGAAAAGCTCATCTTTCTGAAGCAGATGGAAATGCAGCAACAGACTGGCAAAGAACAAAGGTGCTAATGTGCATATTTGGTGTGGATTTCTTCAATAGGCCTGTCAGCTGAAGACTGAAACAATTACTTACGAAGAGAAAGAACAACAGCTTGTCAATGACTGTGTAAAAGAGCTAAGTATGTCCCTATTTCTTTTCACTTCTCATTCGAGATTGTTCAGGCAAAAAAAATAAAAAAAAGAAAAAGAAAACTGAATCAGATCAGTCAGTCATTTCTTTTTGTGCTACTTATTTTCCTTATATAAATGGTTGCAAGGTGAAAACTTCTGGCTGAAATTTCATAGCAGAAATTTTGACTGTAAGCTAAATCTTTCTCAGTTGCAAAATAGCTTTGCATTGAAAATGTTAGTGTAAAGGGAAAGCACGATCCCCTTTGCAGCGTGAGTACTTTGTGTCTTTCTGGTTTTGTGTCCTGTTGTTTTTCAAAAGTACCTTGCTGTGTATTGGGGCAGGATTTTGCTGAATCAAGTGATGTTCCAAAAGAACACCTTTCTGCTTACTGTTCTGCTTTTGGGTTTGTGATGTTAACTGTAATTGCTTATCTTAAAGGGGATGCAAACATACAGATTGCCAATATCTCCGAAGAGTTAGCAAAGAAAACTGAAGATGCTGCCCGGCAGCAAGAAGAAATCACCCATCTTCTCTCTCAGATAGTGGATCTGCAGAAAAAGGCAAAAGCTG
Organism: Haliaeetus albicilla; assembly: GCF_947461875.1. Classification (NCBI taxonomy): domain Eukaryota; kingdom Metazoa; phylum Chordata; class Aves; order Accipitriformes; family Accipitridae; genus Haliaeetus; species Haliaeetus albicilla. Next base: position 24,602,799 of record NC_091484.1, on the reverse strand, counting down.
TAAGGAATCCAGTTGCAAGACTACTGTTGTGATTTGCCACTATTGTAGCTGGAGGATAAGTTACAATCCTCTGTACGCTCGAGCCTAAAGGAAATTTTCCACCCTCCTTATCTGGGTGACATTGTTTGATGTTTAATATCTAGCATACTTGACTAGAAAACATCAAAAGAAGCATATATAATATATAAAATACAATAGTTAAATTTATTTTAAATATTAGATGTTAAATTCTGCACTAAATTTAATTACTTTGGTAAGACAAGAATGTCAGTGCAAGTATTTGAGTGGGCACCTGCTCATTGATTTTAGGGTTTTGGAGGTTCATTTAGCAGGACACAGACTGATGTTGAATGTTCTTGTGTTAACATTTTAACATGTGTGGGCTAGTATTGCTGCAGAGAGGGTCTTAAGAAAAATCAGGATTTTCCTACTTACCTGTAGCATAGGATACAATCACCATCACAGGACAAAACATCACAGTATTTCTAACATTTTTTGGCATATTTTAGTGTGCAGTTGAAAATGAGGAGCTTGTCCAGCATTTGGGAGCAGCTAAAGATGCCCAGAGACAGCTCACAGCAGAGGTGAGTACATTACTTAGTATTACAATAATTTAGTAGTAAGGCAATGGCTGTTCACTTTACCACGAGAGTTTTAGTCTAAGTTGGATCAGAACTATTAAATAATTTTGCCTGTGTATATGGAATGAAGGAACATTTATGTTCCTGGTAGGGTTCAAAACCTTTCCCTTCCTGTTCTCTCCTCCTTCAACTGGCATACGTTTTTAAAAACTGAGGCTTATGGGCTATATAGGAAGCCCTTTAGAGGTTGACTTCTGTAGGCTGGTAGTGTAAGCCTGTTTTGAATAGTGAGATAACATAGAAGAGCTCATTTGTCCTGTATTTGTTCAGTGAATAAACCGAAGGCAGTCTAGGATTGCTGGCTGTCTTCTGGGTGCTACAGTCACATGAACAAAATGGACAAAATAGAATGAATGAAGCTTGATCCCCTGAGGATGTGTCTTGTACTTGGACTACTTGGTCTTGAAGGTGGGAATGCTTGTAGAAGCTTTTCTTGCTGATGGACCTTTTGTACCTGTGGTGCTCCACAAAGATTCAGCTCATGCTTCTTCATCCCTTTCTTAGGAAAGACATTAACAGGAATGTGGTATTTCAGACTTCTGCCCCTTTACCAAACTTGGTTGCAGTGGCTGATGAACTCCAACTGTGAGGGTACACAGACATCTGCAGACAGAGTGATTGCATAAGATACATTTCCTGAGAAAGTCAAGCTAAAAATAAGGCATGGTCTTAGGCTGTTGGAGGTTATATGTATATGTACGTAAGTAAGTCTTGGTTTAAAATTTCCTAAGGCCCTTGGAACACTGTGAAATGTCTTGTCCTTTTCCCATGCTGTTTGCCACTGTGGTCATCATGGCACTGATTAGGCACTATACCTGATGAGACTAAAGGTACTTTTAGCTCTGTATCTTCTCCTTGACAGTGGTTTCATGTAGATATGTAGGGTAGGAAATGGAGCAAGCAGTTCCTTCCCACATCGTGCCCCCCCCCCCCCCGCCTTACTAATCCATGTTATTAATAATTTTCAATGATATTCACTCGTTGGAGTTTTGTTCCTTTGAAGTGGAATATTATTCCCTACACCATTATCCTTTACCAGTGTTAAAAGAATTTGCAGGCTTTTTGTGATGATAGTGCAGCCCATAAGGTCTTGGATTGCTTTCTATATGTTACAGTTGCGAGAGCTGGAAGACAAATATGCAGAGTGCATGGAAATGCTTCATGAGGCGCAAGAAGAGCTGAAAAACCTAAGGAACAAGACCATGCCAAATGCCATATCACGTCGGTACCACTCTCTCGGTCTCTTCCCTATGGTAAGCAGATTTAAGAAAAAACCTGAACACACCAGAAAACAACGAATCAAAGGAAACGTATTTGTATCTGACTTCCAGCTTCAGGGATAGGATGCTAGGCCAGACATGAGCATGGGTGAAATGTGTATTTATACAGTGTTAAAGGATACCTGAGGGATCAACTTTGCATACCTGGTTCTGAAACAGCGGTGCTGTGCAGTTACTTGGTTTTGCTGCAGTATTATATACACCCTGCAGCTGGCTGTGCTTATGCTGTGAATCATGGGTAGCATTAACAGGTTGTTACACAGTTCTATACATCTTTGTTATGCATCTCCTGTACTGTGGTGGCTGATTTTCAGTTGGAGCTTCCTGTTTTTCTTCACACTAATAACATAACTAATGTTTTTCTGACATGGCATCCTTCTAGGCACTCGTGATATACATTCTAGTTCAGTACTTGAATAAGTTACACATATTTGCTTGGTTTAGGGCCACTGAAAATTCAGTGGATCGTTAAAAGAATATTTGTTGCTAACATGTATTATGGCAACATCAGTTATGGCAGTGTCACTAGTGTTATCAACTTCGTTTACCTGGTTTCATTTGATTATGATATTTGTACATTTAAAGCGTGGGGCATATGCAGTACCCTCAGCCAAATGAGCAAAAAAGAGTGGATAAGAATGTCTAGGTAAGTCCAGTGCCTGGCTCTGCTTGCTTATGTATTCGTAGAATAATTCCATTACTTCTGAGAGCAATGATATCAGTGAAGTTTCTTTTGAGTTACATTAATGTAATCAAGCAGCAGAGTCTGGCCCTCCTTGTCTTTAGCCATGTCTCATCCTAACTGCTGAGGAAGAACATAGATATTTGTGCTCACAGAAAGTAAATTGTCAACAAAGGTTTAACTTGCCTTTTTGTGTTCCCTTCTGAGACTGAACATAGGCCAATTTAAAGTGCAGAGATTTAATAATACAAGTTGTACTTGCACAAATACAGTTGAAAGCTGTGAAAAGTGTGCTTGTGCTGAGATAGGTTTATGTGTTTTGTATAAAAATGATTTTCAAATGTTGAATCATGGGACCAAAGATCATTTAGATTTGTGAATGTTTGATACTTAGACCTGCACTTAACTGCATTTAGACAGTAAAACTTACAGACCAGCACTGGAAAATAGATAGCCTGTCACCTTTAACCCTTTGGGGGAAGTATATAATGCTTTATACCAAGAACCATGTCTTATTTGTGGGTGGGTGGGTAATGTTGTGAAAAGGAAGAGTGGTTTTTGTTTAGTTTAAATGAAAAAAAGTTAAGCAAAACTTTATACATGAAAGGTGGGTGTTACCGAGTAAGGAATTTAGTCTGGGAAGTTAGGGCACGTGAATTCTGTTGTTGCCTGTGATGTTTTTTTAGGGTGTGACAGATGTTATATGACGGCAAGTACTGTAACAGTATGAAGCTAAGCCATAATTTGTCAGTGATTGAGATATATTCGTTAGTCTTCAAGCTTTCCAGTCAGTTTTCATTTTTAAACCTTTCTCTTTTCTGGAATGGCATCTTATTAGCTATAATTATTTTACATAAGTTATTAATTATTTTCTGCAATGGCAACTTATTAATACTATGATACTTGTTTTTCTTTTGTGCTTATTTTTAACAGGATTCTTTGGCAGCAGAGATAGAAGGGTCAATGAGGAAAGAACTGCATTTAGATGAACCCGACTCTCCTGACTTGGCGTACGACTGAAAAGAATTGGTTCCTAAGTGATTGATTATATCTGAAGTTAATTTATTATTTGATGAGAAAGGAAAAGACAGAAAATAGTGGAGCTAGGGATTTAGAGAGAAATATTTCTGGCAGAGTATGAATGACAGAGAGAAAGGAAAATAAATTGTCTGGTTATTGGGGTGGTTACATTTTCTGGTAAAGCTACCAAAAGAAAACACTTATATATAGGTTTAGCCTTGTCTTAATGAACTTTTTGTTCTCATTCTTGAGTGCTGATAATGAGAAAAGGGTTGTTTTCTTGTGCGTTACCATGTTAGGCTTCTTCAGCTAATGATTAGGGGATGAGTTCAATTCCTCAGGTTCATTCTTCAGGTTTTATAACAGAACTTACCAGATAATTATTGGTCTAATCCAGTTTTTAGATGGAGAACATCAGTGCAGAAAGGGATTTAGAGTGGTTGGGTACTTAGTGTGATGCCTATTACACCTGTGCTAAAGTTCTCTTGAATTAAACAAGAGAGTTGTTTGAAACAAGTTAAGTACTTGTGACAGTCCAAAAGCTATAGATAGATACAGCTTGGCAGAAATGGCCTTACTGACACTAGCTGCACGTGTACTCCAGTAAGTTTATCTCACCTATTTGTACCAAACATGGACTGGTTAATTTGAAACAAGTTAATCCTACTTAGATGGTCTGTTAGAGAAGCAGCTTACAAAGAAAGGACAGTCAGGGAAGTTACAGTAGCCACTTTCAAGAAACCTTTTAAGTATATTTACAAAAAGCTTGACATATACTTAAACCTTCTCTGAGCATGAGCCAAGAATTGTAAATAGGCTTGACAGAGTGAAATGTTGATTAGAAAAATGTAAGATCAGAAAGATGTGAGCATGCTCAAACCCCGTAGGATCCTTTCGTCCTTCCAGAGTAATCTAACTTCAGGATAGTTTAACTTCTTCAGAATGTATTTTATATTGCTATGCATGTACCAAAGAAGGATACCTTTTTTTGGTTTCGTGGTTTGTCTTGGGTTTATTTATTTGCTCAGCAGCAGTAACTGTGGGACTGCTTATTGATAGATGCTCTTAGATTCAGCCTCTTAAAGATATACAACTATAGACTTGGAGTTTACACGCAAAGATCACAACTGTCGAGCACTCATGGACAGAAGGAAAGACGTTTGAATGACATTAAGTAGCATAAAGCATGCTGTCATTGTCATACCCTGGCAGTGTTACCTTTAAGCTGGAAGGGGTGTGCTATTCTTGTGTTCAGCCATTGTTGAACTGTAAAACAAAACAGCAATGGCAATTCTGTAGCATGATGTAGGGCAAGTTTATTTTGTCAAGAAATTTCTGCTGAAGTGTCATCTGATCTTAATCTTGAAGCAGATGAACAATGTTTATTATGATATCAGGACGATGCTGATAAAGAATGAACTGTAGAGGTAGGTGTAAAATTAGGTTTCCAACCTTGACAGCCTTTCTCTAGACTCTTGGTCCATTATATTTCTGATTTTTTTTTTTCTTCTTTTTTTAAAATGCTATTTAAGGGGGTGGAAATTGGTTTCAAAAAGAAAAGATACAAGACTTACTAGCATAGAGATACTCAGTAGAGTCAATTCAAATTATTTTTTAATATGGATTAGCCAGTTTGTAGTTAAGAATTGAATGGAGATCAATTTTGTTTTTTAAAAACTCATTTCCACACAATGATTTTAAGGTGTTTTTAGCTGATGTACTGAAATGCTCTTTCACTTAATTTTTATTAATATTTGAGAGGGTCCATGCACATAATTCTCAAATGTTCTGTCTAAAATATTCTAGGATGATGGAAGTATTATGTTGATGGATTGAATGTAATGGCCAGACTGTAGCGAGTGTGGGACCCTACGCATACTACTTTACAGAAACTATAAAGGCAAAGTGGTTGGTGGAGCTGTGAATAGGAGGGGTCATTAACAAACTGTTACCTGTTTCTCTGTTCATTCTTAAGGTAAGAAGGCACTGTGTGATTATTAACTGTGTGTATGTCTTACCAGTCATCAGAAGCGGGTCTTCGAGACGGTGAGAAATGTTAACCAAGTGGTCAAGCAGAGATCCATGACTCCATCACCAATGAATATCCCAGGCTCTAACCAGTCCTCTGCTATGAACTCAGTCATTTCTAGCTGTGTCAGCACTCCACGTTCCAGTTTCTATGGGGGAGACATCGCTAACATTATGATAGACAACAAGACCAATAGCATCATCTTAGAGACAGAATCCTCTGACAATGGGTCAGTACTGTAGCACTGGCCTTTGCTTTTGCTTTGTTTCTGAACATAAAGGCAAAGTGTTTCTATTTTCCTCTTTTTGTCTTACCTTGTGCAGTTAACACAGTGCCATGCATCTTCAAAAGTTACTCTCTTTGGTGCTCACAGTTCTTGAGCACTCAAGTTTATTTAAAAAGGAAAGCTTTTTGAAAGTGTATCAGTGTCTGCAACTTGCGCCTGCTCTGAGATGCAGCATCACCAGATGACGTAAAACCACACTTTGTCTTTGCAACTGTGGGTCAACACTTAAAACTTAATTATAGTTTCACCATTTTACATTAATGCCAGGGAGTTCCAGTCTAAGTTGCAGCTACAGCTAACTCTTCTGATCCTAAAAATAAAAAAATAAAGTGTGTGTGGAGGGGTTACCTAATATGAAAACTTGAGTGAAACCAATCAGAACTTTGCTCTTCTAGCTACTTGTTTCTTCCCCCTATACAGCTCCACACTATGCTGTGTATACTTTCTAGTAAAAATGACTTAACATCTCAAAACAATGAATATTTGTCAGCATATGTGACTCAATATGGTAATCTTGCAGTGCTGGCCCTGTAAGGTGTGGCCTGCTTACTTGAGCTTGTATAACCATAAGAGAGACACAACAAGTAGACATGTCTCATCTCTTTGTAGGAGGAAGCTCTTAAGTAAAGTGTAGCTTTTCCAACCAGGAGTTTCCAGGCAGGAGCTAGCATTCAAAACAGTTTTTGTATGAAAGAGAAAGAAAATATTGGTGTTTGTCTTTGAGCTCTCTGGACGAGTAGCAAGTTTAGCAAGTTGTTCCCAGACATAGTAATTTAAAGGTATTGGTGAATGTCTCAAAACTGTCATGTGGAAGTTTTAAGTATCTCTAAGATTTCCCCCCCCGCTTTTTTTTTTTTTTTTTTTTTTGTGTGTGTGTGTCGGGGGATGTGTGTATATGTCCTCTGTTATGTTTTAGAAATGAAGACAGGATGAAGAAGCCTGGAACTCCGGGGACTCCAGGCTCCAGTGACCTAGAGACTGCCCTTCGTAGGCTGTCCCTCAGGCGGGAGAATTACCTCTCAGAGCGCAAGTTCTTCGAAGAAGAGCAGGAAAGGAAGTTGCGGGAACTGGCGGAAAAGGGCGAAATTCGTAGTGGTTCCGTTACCCCCACAGAGAGCATCATGTCGCTGGGAACTCACTCCAGATTTTCAGAATTCACTGGATATTCAGGAATGTCTATCAGCAGTCGCTCCTACCTGCCAGAAAAGCTTCAGATTGTGAAACCACTAGAAGGTGATAACAAAGGGCCTCGGCCTTTATCTGTTCTTCTTAGTGACTCTTTGTGGTCCCTCATCCATCACCAGAAAGCAGGAAATCTTTGCAATACATATTCTTTTTACTTTAGAGACAGTAATCCACGCTGTTGGTTTGAAATCTTCTAATGACTAGATTTTTCCACAAGCCTTAAAAGTGTTAGGAACCAATTCCAGCCAAGGCAGTAAAATAAATATTAGAGGCCACACATGTATCAGCTGTGCAGCTTTACATCTGACCTAAATCTTAGTGTTGCTATTTCATACTTACAAAAGGAAGGTGGTTGAGTATCTGAAATCTAAGCAGCAAGAGTATTAGTTCATCAAATTTCAATTCTGCAAATAAGTGTCTGGAAAGACCTTTACCTACTTCAAATAGTCCAGTTGGTCTTATAAGACTATTTTTGTGATTAAAAATGACCTCTGGACTTCAGTTGGCTGTTTGAGTGGCCACACATGAGTCTCTGTGGCCTTGGGTTTCATGTGTGAAATAGTTTGTTTTGTGTTGGTTTGTTTTTTGGGTTTTGGTGCGGTTTTTTTAAGTCAAATTTCCTCCATATATTGTCTCAGAAAAAGGCAAGATATAGGTAGATGGTAGTCAGGGCTAGAGCTTTATTTCAAAGTGCATTTCTGTAGTCTGTCTTAATAAAGCTGACAGAGCACATATGGTATAGTCTACCTGGCTTTCTTCAGTCTTTTCAGGATGTTGCTGGAAGCTAGTTGAGTAAAGTCCTTCAGGTTTTTAAAAAAATGAAGCTGTTTTCCTATAGTACTTCACAGATACGCTAGTTAGGTAATTTAGCTTTGGTTTCTCTCTCCCTCTTTTCCTTTAACAGAACTCTTGTGTTACATTACATTGTGTGTGTGTGTTTTAATTGCAAAAGTTCCGTTTTTTCATCTTTTTAGAACAAATTTATTTCATCTATAAGGAGCATTTACCATGACACATAATCAGAGGCAAAAATAACCCTTATTGTGTCCTGAAGAAAGTGATGTGCTGTATCTACCTATTCAAATGAAACAGTAGCCATAGTGCACAAGTCCATACTGTTTAGCAGATTTTAGTAGGTTGTTTTCATGACTGCTTTTAAATGATCATAAAAATTCTTGTACCACATGAGGGAAGGGATGATCCAGGTTTGTTTCCATTACTGGTTGCTACTACTGTAATACATTTCTGTCACCATCCCATTATATCTGCTTTTTTCTTCCAATAAACTCTTGAAGTCTTTATCAACTTTCTATCTGTCTGGGGTTTTTTTCCTGGTTTTGTTCATTGTTCTCACTGAGTCATTTTTTTCCTCAAAATTATTGCACCTTTAAAGTACTTCTCATGTTTGGTTTTATATCTCATTTGTCATGTTTGTATCTGCCTGTTTCATAAGTTTAGTGTTTGTTATCTTTTATTAAATAGATGTTTATGATTCTGTTCCTCACTTCACCTTAGTTTCTTTCCTGAGTATTTTTCATGAGATTTAAATTATTTCTTTTTCAACTTCATGGATACTTTCAGACTACTGGGGCAAAATAGTCTGCTGCACCTGCAGACTGTTATTAGTAGTTGTGCCTTTGGTTTTTATTACTGTTTTCCTAAGGGTCCTCATGCCATAAAATGGAGGAAATCAAAATCAGTTCTATAATATGTTTCAGGTTAATGGTTTCTACTTCTTTAAAGCAATCTTTTAAATCCCACAGTAAAATAAATAGGGTGACAGAAGCACTAAGAAATTAATCTTATTCTTTTGCACCTATAAAAAACCAAACCAAAACAAAACCCACCATGTTTTCCTTTAGTTGAATAGAATGATTGCTGATGTGACTTGCTTTAGTTAAAGTCTAGTGGGATTTTTGGTTTGGTTTGTTTTTGAACTGGGCATCTACAGCTTGTTGTGCCATAAGCAAGAAGTAGCACTCCCTGTGTCCTGTAGGAAAACTAGAACCTTGGACTGATTATATCTTCACCCACTTTGTTGCAATTGTGGCAGCAACATGTCGTGAATTTCTAAGCTTTCTCTGACCCCCATAGTATACATGCGATCATGCAGGTACCAGGAATAGAAAAACAAATTTCATTTACTCCATTCATATACTTATTTTGCTCTTACATTTCCTCTTGCTTCAACTTGGCAGTCCCACTGTTGCACACTAATTCCCTCATGCCAACTTTTTCTGATAACATAATTTACAAAACCGTCCAGTGTCAATAGAGCATGTAGTGTCGATAGAAATCTTAAAGTTCAAAATGCAGGTATTCTGGTGAATATCTTTCCACAGGAAAGATACATTAACAGTTAAATGCTTGTGCTCTGCAGAGTTTTTCTGAGCTTTCAGTTTTGGTGAGCTTTAAGGTGAAAATGATGACATCTTCAGAACCTTGTTTGTAGAAGTTAATTAGCAACAGGTTTTTATACTTGCAGTGCAGAAGGAAATTTTGATTTCTGTTGTTCTTTAATTTTTGAGAGTATTGTCATACAGCAAAGCTCTACTGCTTGCTTAAGGCTCAACAATATCTGGCACTTCTCCACATTCTGGAATATTTATTTTGTATAGAAGCAAATAACTTGACGTTTGTGACAATTCAGAAATAAATACAAATTATAGGGATGTCTCTTCCCTATGGTTATTTATTTGGGGGTTTAATGGTTTCTATTTCCTGAGCCTCAAGAGTGCATCTTTAGTCCCTCAAAACTTACTTTAAATAAAAGGGAAAAAAAACCCAAAAAACAAAAAACAAAAAAAAAAAAAAAACAAAACAACCAGAAAAGATAGGGTTGTTATCCAAAGTAATCTTGCAGATCCATTTATTCTGAGCTAAAAATTACAGATTTTAAAAAAATGAGATGGGCTTAATTAAAATGCTGATTCCAGTCATTCTAAAAAAAGATTTTTTTTACCTGTTCACCTCCTATTTACAAGAAGCTTCCTGTAATGCAATATCCTTATTGTGAAATGACAATTTTTCTCATTCCATGGAATTTTTCTTAGATGCAAAATAACATATATAAGAGCCATCCCTTCCCTAGTTATGACAGTGGTTTAGATTTTTACATATACCGTGCAACGAGTTGAACGTTCTTGGTCTTTGAATACTGGTGGTCTGTATGCCACCTTGTTGAGCGAGTCACTATTCTGCTTTGGGGAGAGGGGACAGGAACAAGACAACAAAAACTTCTCTGATTTGAGCTTGCAGAGATGAAAATGAAGATATTTTGTTTGTGTCGTAGGACCTGGAATGTATGGGTTTAAGTCACATGTTACAACACAGTTATGATTGGCTGGCACATAGGAAAACGTAGACCCTTGCAAGCAGTGTTTAATCACTACTTGAGGAATCCAATAAATCCTCCCCTGATTTCAGCGGGCCCATCTCAGTGAATATATCAATTTAACCTGATGCCTTGCTGTTTCTGACTCATTGTGTCCTATTGAATACTGAATATGGAATGCTTTTATCTGTAAAATGCACCTCTTTCCTTACTCAAAACATTTTTCTGCCAAGGACAAAGTTACAGGTACAGTAGCATTTAGTTATGTGGTAGCTGAGTTCCTGTAGCATAGGTGCCATACAAGTATTTAGACTTGATGTATAGGTCAGTGGTGTTACCTGCTTACACATTCATGAAGTTGATGCGGCTTTCTAATGTATGGTAGAAAGCTGAAACTGCTGTGCAATCTATGTGACTGCGGTCCTCCCGTTAGCCACCGGTAGTAAATTCTGGCATGTTTTCAGCACCTTTTCTTAGTGGGAGTTTAATGTGGGAATATGTGGTATATGTTCCTCTTCGAGCTTTCTGTGATGATGCTCAGATCAACTGTTAAATATAAATTCTTTTTACTCCTGCTGAATCCCATGTATTTAGGGGGATGAGAATATTGACGGGGAAGGGATGTGCATGTGCACAAGTATGCCACATCTTACCACCAGACTTTGCCTATCTAAGCGCTGATGTGATCAGTTTATTTCATATTGACGTGGAAATGCTGAAGAGTAGGTGAAGCAGTTTTGCCTTGTAGCATGTCTTCCTAGAAATACTAAAGCCAGAAACATTAAAGGTTTGGAGCTCCCAAACTTTTGCTCTTCTGGATAAACAAGGTGGGATTTTCTGCCATGTAGGTCCCGGATTGATTACTGATTTATTTCGGTTGTCTTTCTGTTCCCTTCCAAGGTTCTGCCACTTTGCACCACTGGCAGCAGCTGGCTCAGCCTCACCTGGGCGGCATCCTGGACCCGAGGCCTGGGGTTGTCACCAAGGGCTTCAGGACCCTGGACCTGGACCTGGATGAAGTGTACTGCCTTAATGACTATGAGGAAGATGAGACAGGTGACATTTCTTACAAGGGCCTAACTACCTCGACGCCAGTTCAGCACACAGAGACCTCAGGTGAGAGGTCACAAGCACAAGTGACTGTTTCAGACAACAAGAATAACCCCCGCCAATCTCAGGCTTACACAGAGGAGATGCAGGAGTCCGCGACTGACGATGATGAGGGGTCTGGTGAGGGAAACTCATTAAGTCCAGTAAAACTGACATCTTTACAGGATTTTGATTACTGGGCCATTCTCGCATCTCTCCAGAACAGCATCCATAGCATTGCTTTGTGTGTAGCATCTGCACGTTAATGCGTGCAGTAGTTAGAACATAACCATTCTAACATTGGCTCAAAAATCCTTTCTTTAATAATCTTTTAATTTGACTTTTTTTTTCCCAGTAACAGCATCTGCGGTCAATATTTTACTCTTATTTTGATAAGAGAAGGCTGCTAAAAGGAAGTGGTTCATTCACAAACCTTTGTGTGGCACGTATGCAACTTGTATGTGTATTTAGTGCACGCTTTTCAGTGTATGTAATGTATGGACAATATATATTTTGTATGCCTACAGCACAGATATTCTTCTGACTGTTCATAAGAGGTGACACTATGCTTCAGATTTTTGTACTTTGGGAAAAACCCAAAGATTAAATGATGACAAAAAGGTGCATCTAAGTTACCTTTGCTGAAACAAATGGAAGTGCCTTGAAAATCAAGCAAAGACATTTTGCAAGTTTAATTCAGTTACCTCAGATACAGTTACCTGTTTTTAAATTCCCTCTGAGATAAGGTATTAAGAGGATGTTTTTATGCAGTGAATAATGACATTTCCCTCATTCCATCACACTTAAATTCTATCCTTCCTATTTATACCACATTAAGACTTAAACATTTTTAAGTGATGCAGTACTGCATGAGTTATTAGATATTCTGAACTGACATTTGCAGTCTATTATTGCACAAGGTTACAGGTTCTCAGACTATAGATGTGTTTTGAGTTTGTGTGGTTTATTTTTTTTGGTTTTTTGGGTGTGTGTGTTTGTTTTGTTTTAATAAGCTATATAGGAGTGTTAGTCTTCATTAAGATTTGCCACTGGTAAAGAATTATATTTAGTCAAAAATCAGAAAACTACCAGAACTCCTTTTTCTTCAGACTTCTTGTTTTTACATAACTACTTTAAATGAAGACACTTCCTTCCCCCTCCTTTTTCTGGAATAAATCATAATTTTTTGGCTCGTCTGTGGAAGATTAGATTGTCTCAGGGCTAGATAATAATATTTCTGTTATTTTAGTGAAGTGCAGAATATCCTCAGATCTTACTGAAATGGCAGTTCAATGCTTTCAGCTATTGAATATAAACTACTTTTTGCAGTCAGTTGTATTAAGATTAAACTTTGAGTCATAGAATCATTTAGGTTGGAAAAGACCCTTAAGATCATTGAGTCCAACCATAAACCTAACATTGCCAAGTCCACCCCTAAACCATGTCCCTAAGTACGACATCTACATGTCTTTTAAATACCTCCAGGGATGGTGACACAACCCCTTCCCTGGGCAGCCTGTTCCAATGCTTGAACATTCAAACCCTTTAACGTCCCTTTCCTTTGGCAGAAATTGTCTTTGTTCTATGAGGTCTATTGCCCAGGAATAATGATTATATTAATTTTTTATATTAATATGGAAATAAATACTGCCTCTGCAGTATTTGTTTACAGTTTGGGATATTATCCAGGTTTTTATCATTTTGAAGAGTCTGAATAACAACAGCAAGAAAAGCTGGAGATCTAGGAAACATGGACTGAAATAATCAAAGACTGAAATAACTGGTGTTTTTTAAGGTCTACAGAATAAAAGATTCAAGAAAAGATGTGATTCATTTTAAAATGTGTTGCTGCAGAGAGGAAGGGAACAAGCAGTTCTTCATGTACTAGGGATACAATAACTGCAAAAAAAAAAAGCTGTTTGGGTTGCACTTTGGGTGAAGAATTTTCTAATTGTAAGAACATTCAACGCAGGAACATGTTGAAAATTTGGAAACCTTATTGTCGTGGAGTATACATAGACAAGGATATAGATATAGTTTAGTTCTTTGGGGTTTTTTAAGAACAGATTCATAAAACATCTGTGGGTAATGACTTGGAAGAGTTCTTTCTCTGGAGCAGGAAAATAAATGTAGACCTGCACTGTGATTACAAACTGGCAAGAAAGGCTAGTATTTCCCTCCATTTTCTTTCTCCTTTACAATTTGAATACAGGTCACTGTTATCAACAGGTTATTCCCTGGTTACTGCTGATTTTGCCTGGGAAAACTCTAGTTCTCTCAGACAAGGTTTTTAATCATATTCCCTACCTTATAAATTGGCAAAAGCCTATGAAGTTGTCCTAGTAATCTTATTTCATCTTGTATTGTTTGCCAAGTAATTTTAATACAGTACAGCAATAGAGAAATTGATCAAAATGTATAACTTTGATTTGTAGAATGAACAAATGCACTGAAAACTTTAATTTCCCATTCTTCATTCTTCCTTCAAATTGCCCAGCTGCTTAGGATTCAGGAGCATCCATGAGCCACCACATCATTATTGGTTGTGTTACTCAAATGAAGTAAAGACACTACTGTATCTGCTTTTTGTTGAAGCAGTCTGTAAAGTGGTATACAAGGAGAAGGTAATTGTGGATGTTTTCAGACTAGGCACTTGCTAATGTGGCAGTGCTTCTTAGGATCCACAATGTGCCCGCTGAAGAATATCTTTTGGGACCAGAGATGTGTGCTTAGCTTATGTAGTTCTTTTGTATTTAAATATTGTGCAGCCATTGCTCCTCAGCATTCTTCCTGCCTCTCCTAGATTTCTGTGTAAGAAATGCAATGCAGGTAGGGGTGTGTGTGGACACACGGTTCCTTAGAAGCGCTGTTAAAAGCACAAGGTTGTTGACCTCATTGCTTGCATGATTCCAGGGGAGATTCCAGGCGGCAACGCACAGAATAAGCTCTTGCTGGGGAACATGAAAGTAAAATAAAAAGGGAAGGAGAAAGATATCTTGGATACAATCTTTAATGATAGAGCTTTTGCTTGTAATCCAGGATAGCTCTGTTGTGGAAAAATCTAGTTCAAGAAGTTTGTAAAAGCCAGAAAGTATCTCCCTGCAGTTGCCATTGGCAGGCCATAGAGCGTGCCAGTCTAGAGCTACAGGTCTTCTAACTAGAGAACAAAACGTCTTTGGAAATACAGTGCCTACAGGGACCGTTTCCAGCAGGTGTAAGTCATTGTAGTCTTTTGGATAGGCATCTGCTTCATTTGGTACATGTGCTTTGAGGCTTGTATCTTACCTTTTTTTGCACTGGAGATGTTCGCTAGCAGAGTACTATGAGGTCCTATTCTTGCTGCCTTTTTGTGGGAGTGCAGAGTGCTGCTCAAGATGAGCCCAAGAGAAGTCATTTTAACATCCAGGCTCAGGAGAGCAAGCATTGCTGGTAGTGCCAAAGGTGTCTTGTAGCCACCATAAATGTATTCAGAACAGAGTATCAGTTGTTTCTTGTTGAGTGATGGATAGAGTCAGAAATCATTCTGACTAAATAAGAAAAAATTAGGAACCTTGATTTTTCCTGTCTCTGTATTGAAACCTGTAGTATCCATTGATATATAAAATAATTTCCTCACTGTATATGCAGATTATATCCCAATTATGGCACTGAACATTTCAGAAGAAATTAACACACATGTAATTTATGACCTGCAGTTGGTCTGTAGGAGCTGTATACTGTCTGCGGGCCCAGTAACTTTATGGAAGATTGTAAATTCCAGAATTGCAGCTCTAGCCTGATACCCAGGAATAGATTGAAATTTATGTATCACTTAAGTAGCCTCTCAGTATAATTGGAATGATAAAGAAGTTATAGGGATAGCAATGTTAATACCATCTAGGACAAGTAATTTTTGCAGGACAAACTTTGAGTAACCTCAATATATTTTTTTATTCTTTGAAAGAAACTGTATTATATTGTAAAACTGTACAGAGTCTGTGTTGGGGAGAGGGGTTGTTGGGGCGGGGGGGGGGGGTGTTTGGTGGTTGTTGGTTTTTTTTTTAATTCATCGCCTTTCAGTTTCCTTTAAACATACAAGAAACCCCAAGCCATTCAAAGCACTTAATGTTGTGAATGTTCTCATTTTGAAGTTGGAAGGGCTACACTTGATTCGGCGTGTGCTTAGTTGCGTGCTAGTATTGGGTGCGTGAACCAGTCTTTCAGTACTTGTGTTTGTTAGTACCACTGATGGATTGCTTTGAACAGACATGTGCACGGCATTACGGGATCAGCCCTCTTGTACTTCGTGTTTAGACCTTAACCATGCCATGGAGATCTTTCCAAATAGGTGCCTAAATCACAGAAACAGATAATTAATGTCTTATGTTTGAGTTGTTTTTAGCAGGATTACTATACATGCTTCTAAGAGATTACCATTGTACAGAAAAGCAATATACTTTGTAACTTTTCTTAGAACCAAGGTATTGATGCATATTTAAATGTATTTTATTTTCAAATGGCATGAATAATTCACAGTAATTATTTCTTTAAGAAAAGTCTGTCAGCAGTTGCTATCTGTGCTGTTAAAATGCTAGAATTTTAATTTGGGGATCCTAGCCTGCATAAACTCATGTTGAAGCCACATTAAATACTTTGAATTCTTTTTACATCTGTGGTTCGTGGTTATATACGTATGAGGAGACCTCAGCCAGGAGAAAGCTAAGAAAATCCTGTCCAAAGAATACCTGCCTTTGTTCCGTTTTTCACCTCTTGCCATTCCCAAAGGCAAAATGAATGGAAAGTTTGAAATGCAGATTTTCAGGAAATAATTGTATTGTCGATTTGTTTGAGAAATGTAACAGGAGTAACAATCCTGGCATAGACGTACAGATTCTTGGAGGTTTTGAGCATTCATGGTTACGCCTGAGACCAGTGTTTTCCAGAGGACATCTGAAGGCACCTAATGCCTTTAGGAGAGCACTGTGCTCATGTTTTACAGCTGTTGTGTTTATCACCCATCTCCATTTTGTTGTAGTAGTTAACTCAGGCATCAGCTCCAGCATACCCTGTATTCTCCCAGTTCTATCAGCTGGGAGTTCTCCGTACGGGTACCACTGGGTATTGGAACTCTCGCCTTCAGTCACGCGGAGGGGGTGAACTCTGCTAGATTTAGAGAGTACGTGAAGCAGCTGTCATGTCCTGTGGATTCTAATGGGGTTTAGTGACCTAGTTTTCAGGAATTTCACCTTGCCCAAGAACGGAGTTGGTGGCATAGACTGGCAAAAGCGAAGTCCATAGCTTGTATTGTGAATGATCACACTGGAGGAAAAAAGTGCCTCTTAATGGTCCTTCGTTATCCTCTTCCAAAGCAGACAGAGCTTTTTTTCCTATTCAGCAATAAGATAAACTTTGAATGCTTTAAAACACCATCTGTTGCTCTAAGGACTTCCCAACCTGATTGTCATTCCATCCCTGTCTCACCAGGCTGTGCTAAAGAGATGCCCAAATTCTACTGCTCTCTCTGCTGACAGAGCAGGAAACCAGGTTTTCCCCTTTTGTAGAAATGACGAGCAGAGTGGCTTGCTTCAGAGTTGGACTAAAACCTTTGTGCCAGTCTGGATCAAGTCATACTCTGAAGATTTCTGGTTGTTGGTTTTTTTTTTTTTAAAGTTCATTTTTGCATAAATCTGTATTTGCTGGAATAGATGTTTATATAAAATGCAAAGATTTACTGGCCGCTGAGAGCTCTCTACCTCCTTGCTATTCATCTAGTGTAACAGCGAATTTGAGTTTGGAACCAAGGGTACAAAAGTTAATGGTGTTTTAGTATAGTTGCTTCTTACAAATCTACCTCGATCTCAATTTCTTGATGCCTTTTTGTGGATGGGGCAGGCCACTATTTTACCTACTGTAATTTAGTACCTTTCTCTGCACAAGCTGGTTGAAAAGCCAGATTAAACGGTCTTTGGAGGGTTCCCTGGGCAGAAGATCGTGTCCTAAATGCATCTGTTGTGCTGTCTGCACCTAGCAGAATGGCCCATAATCTCTGAGTACTGGAGCTGGATCTGAAACAGCTCTGACCTATATAAAATCAGCTCTGTGTTTTCAGTGGGGAAAGCTCTGTTTTACCAGAAGATGGAGCTCTCTGCAGTCAGTTTGACTAGTACCTGCCTTTTTTTTTTGCAGTATTTTAAAAGATGTTTTACAACAGTGTGTGTGCTTATAGGAAAGTCTCAGCTGTAAAGTTTTGCATTTTTTCCAAAATGCCTAAGAATTGTTTGAGAGAGCTTAATAAGGTGAAGAATCATTAATGACTGAGAGACAAAACGCGATCCAGTGGCAATCTAAGGTTTAGCTTGAATTTTAATTTAGGGGAAAAATGCACATACAATTTAGTTTATGTTTTCCTGATGGATAAAATTACATGATGTTTGTGTAAATTTTGTTAAACACTGAATTATGTACAGATTTTTTTCATACAGATGTGAAGCCTCATTGTTAATCATCCACTACTTTGAAAAAGAGGGTTTAAATAAAATATTTTGTTTCAGACGCAGTCACATGGAGCAGATGTTTATATTTAAAATAATACTTTGCTGTATGTACATGTGAAGATAGCCTCTCTTATTATAACCTTATGTATTACTTCCTCACATTTTTATACCAGCTCAGGATATGGACATTATGTAAAATTACTAGGTTAGGAATGAATCATTTTGTTTCTATTTTATAAACTTTGTTCATTTACAGCAACAGGTTCTTACTCTCTTTGTATTGTGTCCAAAGGATGGAAAATGCTACAGCAATATGATACACCCCATTGTTGACTGATGGAGGATGAAGCTGGTACAGGACTTTCTTAGTGGTATTTGAGGGTGGAATACATCCTTGGAAATTGTTTGGGGTTTTTTTTTTTAATAATTTCAATTTGTTTCCTCTTATTAGAGTCAGTGATTTCTCTACTTTTAGCAGCCTTCTCCTATCTCTGACTCATTAATAGCAATGAGTCTTGCTTTTGCTAATGCAGCTATGTATCTTCAATGTGCCTGTTCCCAATCTGAGCGGATGCCCAATGGATATTACAAATGGGGAAAATGCACTTACTATATTGCAGCTATGTGCTTTGGGTTGAGCTTGCAATCTTAAACCAGCACTGCTTTATTCTGTTCTCTATTCATCATCCAGGGATAATTGCTTTGTTTCTACTTGATTTATGTTGAAGTCCTTTGTTTTCTCTAAATAACCAGTTTTTTCATGTCCAGTTATTTGAGCTCTTTCTCCAGATTTTCTTTTAACTCTCTACAATATGGAGAGAATCATGATTGCTAGGCTGTGCTCCCTTGTAATAGCTTTTATAGTACTCACACTAATCTCTAAAGCAGCTGGATTCCTGAAGCATCATAATTACCGTCTCTGGAGGTGAAGTAGAGCTTGTTGTTATGTTATGCTGTGCTAACATTTGAGTGTGTTAACATGACACTCCGGTGGGTTTTTAGAAATAGCCTTCTTTAATGTACAGTGGTACATTCCAGCGCTAACTCGAAGTTACCTCACATCGTATGCTTAGCCACTTCTGCTTCCACTGTTCGCACTCCCCATGCTCTAGCCTTCACACGCTGCTTATATGTGTTCTTAAAGGACTCCCTAACTGCACACACTAGTTTGGAGCTGTGATACTTTATATATGAAAAAGGGAACACAGCCACAATTAAGACTTGCCTTGCTTCTGCTAAGCATCTCTGGAAGTTTAGAATGGTGTCTGGTCTAGTTGGTCTGTCTGTCCTTTGCAATGTGTTGAGTAGTTGTGTACTGTGGTATTAAAATGTGGCTTAATCAGAATGGCTCAGGGTTGGGTAGGACTGAGAGGGAGGGAGCTGCACATGGGTTTTATTGTGCATGTCTTTTGACCACTGCTAAGTTTCGTTACTAAGTAAGAGAACCTATGCAATCATGATATCTTTGATGTAATATTTAACTCTGGGTGTTTTTCAACCAGCTTCTCAGATGCATGGCTCTTAAATTTTGTAGTTATTTTGCAATGGCCACAGCTGCATTATACAGCAGGTTAGTATATCCACAGAAGTATCTCCATTAAGAAGAAAGAAGATTGCCTAAGTCCTTCATTTTTTAAATTGAGCTGTATTGCTTCTTTCCCAAATTACTGATATACTGACAGAGTGGCATTTTTACAGCAGCATTTTTGGGGAAAATTATTTACTACACTGTTTACAAATATTCAAAAACTGCTATATTATGCAGCTGAGGACATACAGTCTTAAAGAACCTTAACACATGCACAAGAGAAATGTCACAGATGTACAGTAGTGGATCCAAAAAACTACCACTTTCCTTACTGTGGATGTGAAAAGTCAGAGCGAGAGAAACAGTAATATGTGTCTGTCCCCTCCCCACGCCAACAATCTACATTCCTGTAGCCTTAGTGAGCTGGATCCATTACTGAGAAGTAATGGGGATACCTTTTTGTGGATCAATCTAAAAGCTGAAATGCATGAGCATTCAGAAAATCGTAGTGCTCCTGAGCTGGTACTAGAAAAATGCTGCTTGTAATTTCCCACTGATGAAAGTTGCTAGTTTAGATGAGGACTAGCATTTCAAGCACTGCCTTGCCTAAATTTGGTTTGAGCAAGAGTTATCTGCAGTGTTAGTGATCATGGGGAAGTTTCAACAGATACTTTTAGCACTGGCCCTGGAGTCCTAAATGTGTTTGTTTTGGAGAACAAGTGTCTGTTGGAACACTGTAGCACTTCTGTGTTTCACTTTTCTTGCATTGATCCTGTCTGAGGTACCTCATCGCTTTTTGCATCTGTCTTATCAGCACACAGAAGTTTGGTTTTCCCCTTTTCTGTGTAAAATGCAAAGAATTTGCTTTTTTCTAATTTAGTACCTCATCCTGGGAAGTGCATGTCACAAACCAACTCCACCTTCACCTTCACCACCTGCCGCATTCTGCACCCTTCTGATGAACTCACACGAGTCACACCAAGGTAAGGGTTTCCCGTGATGGCAAAGCATTCAGCTCTGTCAGAGTTTTCCCTGTAAGGAAATGCAAAGTAATGGCATAAGCAAAAGCATTAGCTGCACTGGTGAATTACAACACCCCCCTGAATTATTCCTCCCATTTTGAGTTACCTCAACCTGATTTTATCTGAGAGGCATGCATAATGTTTTAGAAAGCCAATGAAAATGTCTTAAATGTTGTTGACTCTAGTTAAAATATTGCAGGATCAGACATAACTAAGTTGGCTTCCAGTATCCAAACCAGACTACCCTTGATCCCAAACTAGTTGTAGTCTTCATGTGTGAGCAAAGAATGTGTTCTCTCGCAAAAAATACAAGATTTTTTCAGGGAGGAAAAATCTGTATCTTTGGTGCAGAAGAAAAAGGGGTGTGCAGGTAAAGAAATGTAGAACAGTATCCAGGAAGTACATGAGGAATGGAGGAGGAAATATGTCTTAATCAAAAAAGGAACAGTCTACTTCGTTCCTTGGTATAATTGCTGGAAATGAGTTCATAGTAGCCAGATTGAAACCAACGAACTGGCTTAGTAATAGCAATTGGCATGTAAACGCAGTACATGCCGATAGAAGGCAATTCTATAGCCCTATAGAAGGTGAAGATCTGAGAACCAGAGGGGGTGAGTGAATTTCATACCTGAAGAGGGAAACTTTCCTTCCTTAGAAAATCGGTATTTAAAGAATGTTTTTTCTGTTTAAAAGGACAATGCCTCATCCCTTTCTCTGCCCCTTCCAGCTCCTGTGTGGGAGTGTACCGTTGTGTAGGTCCCCGTTCAGAGATGATGTGTCTAGACTTGTTTAGACACGAGATGGGCACTGACTACCTAAGGAACGCATGAAAAGTAAGGGCATTAAATATGCAAACCTGCAAGGTGGAAAGGAAATGGATGAGGATCAAATGTAACTTTTCTGCTTCCCTTTCTGAACTAAGTTAGTTAATTGTGGCCTGGCTGGTTTTTCTTTACTCTCTTCTGTCTTCCTCTCCCCTCAACACTATTACTGAAGAGATCCTTTTATATGGCTGCAGTTCTATTTTAATTTTCTTATTATTGTTGAATTGCTGTTAACTGTGGTCATAGTAAACTCCTTGATTACATTGGTTACTAAATCTAACAAATCAGCCATAACTGACAGCTAAATTCAGTACATTTTCAGGTACCTTAGTTACGCTGAAGTTCATCATTCATTCAGGAGGAAAAAGAGCAAAATAAACAATATGATGTTTTCAGCAGACATGTTTAAGGAGCTCCTCCTTACCAACTATAAATGATTCTTCACAGGTCATGTGAGGAGGACGAGGAAACTGCATTATGTCTCGTTATGCTGAGAGGAGGTATAGGGCAGACACTATGACCCAGCGTGGCAGGGGGTGAGCAGCACTGCCGGCAGCCTCTGTGTTGGCAGGGCCATGTGCAAGGAATGCTAGTGTGTGTGGCACCAGCTAACCCAAAGAGTTTTGATATTTACCTATCCGGTTGTGTTTTAACCTAGCCTCTAACCCAGGTGACGCTCTAACCTGACTAAATTTCATCTAGCAAAATGAGGTGCTCATTTATTTGTTTCTTTTCTCAGTCTAACTCTGAAACTGTCACTGGCCTGAGTGGCTGAGGCCAGTTTGAGTCTTTTTCTATGGTTGTGTCCAGGCTGCTCTGCAGTGTTGCTCAGTTTGATGGGGAAAATATTTCCCAGTTAAAGCAATACCAAAATGAGCAAACAGACAAAAAAAGCAACACTTATGTAACAATCACTTTCTTGCAGGGATGTCTTTTGGTTTTTTTAATTGCACTGTAGCATATACCTGTGCTGACAAATTGGTAGAAATACTAATCTAAATATCTGTGCAATTGAAATCTGGAGCTGGAAAGAATGAAGCTGTTGGAGTTAATAAGCCACTGGAGTGCCATAGTTTTCATCTCATGACTAGGACATCTTAGAAGCCTGATAATAAACACCCCATGTCTGGGTTTCCAAAATGTACTTGGTCGTACCCTGTAGAAAGTCAGTTCACGCAGTAAGTTCTCTTTCTCTTTCTTTTCCCTCCCTCATGCTTTTCAAGACTCCTGTACTTCTGTGTTTAGCCAGTGTGGGAGTTGCATCACAGTGGCTGTCACTGCTCTTTAGTTCCACTATGAACTGGAATCAGAGCCATGAAGGTCCAGCTTTAATCAGTGCATAAGAGAAGAATTGTGATCTAACTTCTCCTTTCCGCTCAGCCTTGCCCTTGTGCGTGCTGCCGTGGGTGCATGTGGCCTCCTTAGCTCTGCTGTGGGGTGTCCTTCTCCCCTGTCCCTGATTCAATCCAGGCAGAATGAAGAGGATCTAAGGAGGGAGAGCTTGCCTTAGCACATCTGCCACATGCACTGACAGCCACAGCACACAGGGGGGTGCAAGGAGACCAATTCTGGAGCCACTTAGCAAGGCTGCTTTTCACATTACACCACTCTTAATACTAGTTTTCTCAAACGTGTTTCACTACGGTTTATGAGGAGGAATATATGGGAATCCTCTTGCTGAACTGCAACTGCAGGGTGAAAATCCTTCGGCAGTTTCACTTGCTTACAGTAGCAGTTGGTACAGTTCCAAATCACTGCAAGAGATCGTGTTGGTCAGATCCTATTTAGCCATGGAAAGAAGACATGACTTGAGACTTCATACCATCAGGCTATTATTTCCTTAATTAAGGAGTGCCTTAAAGATATTAAAGTACTGCTGATTTTTAGAAGATCACTGGACTAGAGTTTGTAGTGTTACGTTAACTCATGTCACCCAATGACTATATACCATGAGATGATGATCTAAGCTCATCACAAACTGTGGCTCAGAACAAAACATTCCAGGGTGTCTAACCTGACATGCATAGTAGTGTTGGCTACACAGAGTTCATTAATGTAAGGTGAAATGAGACTGCAGATTCCAGTCAAGACATCATCTAGGCCTTTTTGTCCATATGGGCAAAAAGGGTGAAATTCATTTATCGGCCTGGGTCTTCTCTACACCTGGAAATCCGACCAGATTGTCTCAGTGTGGCTATTTGATGCATTTCTTGGTACAGAGAACCCAACTTAAGTTAAAGTTATGTGTTATGGCTAAGCCAGTCCAACAGCCTGGCTCTGCTGAAAAGGGAAGATCCCGTTCTTTCCCCTGTTCTTTCCCCTCCCAGCTGCTTAGTTTTCCTGCTCTCTTGCATTGGCTTTGGTTTTTGTGTGACTTTTTGCTGAGTGTCTTCTACTTGCTTACCTGGCAAGATGAAGGGGAAGAGTTCCTTCCTTGAACAGTGGTGAGCTCCCAGGTTAGTGAATTCTCTGTTAACATCGTGTTGCATTGTTCAAGACCCTTTAAATGCCATTAGAGGGGATGAATCCACGCCTAGGAAATATTACCATGGAATTCAATTTTTCGTGCATGTATACATGGCAAAAAACATCACTTGAGTGTGGTTAGAAAAAGTTGGAAAGCTTTTCTTTAAAGGTGCATGGAACCCTTGGGATTCTCCCAAATAGACATTAATTTGGAGTGTCGTGGATGTCCCACATGCCTTGTTTCTGGAATAACTGAGTACACCACACCTTATTTAATGAATGGCATTCCTTGGACTGCCATAAATTTTGAGTGGGGGTTACCCGTAGGTAAACGTGCTGTGGCTAACCTGATCTATTAGGAACAGGTTTTTGAAGGATGGCACTGTAGTGCCAGAAACACTCAAACCTCAGTGTCCATGAGATCTCCTACTGTGGCACAGAGGATTTGGAATGTCTCCTTTGTGTTGGTAATTCTTTGGAAATAGGTGCTGCATTCACTCTGTGTTCATTCAGATGGTCAGCTTGTGGGGAGAGGACGATCTGCCAGAATGAATGCTATTTCATATGCCTCAAGAAATCCCAACCACTAATAACTAGCAGTAGTGTGCTTAAGAAAACAAAATGCTGTACAGCACTAAACGTAAGTCTGTAATGTCTGTCACTTGTTCTAAACGTGCAGGTTATTGCCCACTTAATATTTTCTTGTCCACTGCCTGTACATAGTTTGAGAATAAAGAACTGGAATTGGGGAGCAATTTAGCCATGTTTCAAACTATAGCAATTCATGTTTTACCAAATTAACACTAGAATCGCTCTTTTTCATGCTTGGTTTGCTGGTGAGTTGTAAGTTCCCTGTTGACCAATTGACAACCAAGAGCTTGACTATATTTTCTCATCTCTTTTGATGACTATTCACACAACTGTGCATCTCCATCAAACGTCCAGTTCCCCATCCACTTCCCCATAAATGAAAGCAAATTCAACAGAAGAAGGGTATGACCTTACAGAAGTGCATGCTGATGATGATGCCAACTTCTAGCAGCTTTGCTCGAATGCTTCCGTAGCAAATATGTTCCCCTCCTCCTGTGCCGCTCTCTCTGCTATGACCCAGCAGTACTGGAAGGACTAGCAATTCTGTATGCTCAGAAGTGACACTAAAGAGTAAATCTTGTCTTGCTTACACCATCGGTCAAGTCCCCCTGTTTCCTTGTCTCATGGAAGCAACTGGGAGTTGTGACAGCCAGTAGATCAGGAAGAAAAACTGAAGGTGTTGATCACAAATCTGTCAATTTAATAGTTTATTGGAAGAAATGGGGCGGGGGGGGCAATGCATTAATCCCATGAGACTGGGTGGTGAAGTATGCAAAGTGGAGAGATGCGTTTTGTAAGAGATGATGGTTTTGCACTTGTCATCACATTTGCAAGGAGCTGGGAACTGTCAGCTTCCTGTGTGCTCTAAAAATGGATAAAAGGCCCTGTTCAGGGTTAAAAATCTTTCTTGTGGTAAGTTTTAGTTCCCTAGGGGAGAGAATAATTTGCCTGCTCCTTTGTTTTCAGCCTTAATGCAGCACCTACTCCAGCTTGTGGCAGCATTAACAATTTGAAAGGCACCCCGGTGGCTACTCCCTGTACTCCTCGGCGTCTGAGTTTGGCCGAATCCTTCACTAACCTCCGGGAATCTACGACGACGATGAGCACGTCTCTGGGGCTGGTGTGGCTGCTGAAGGAAAGGGGCATCTCGGCAGCAGTGTACAATCCGCAGAGCTGGGACAGAGCCAGCAAAGGCACCCTCCTGAACACCTACCCCCCTAAAATGGCGATCATTCCTTCCACTCCACCAAACTCACCTATGCAGACACCTTCTTCATCCCCTCCATCTTTTGAGTTCAAGTGCACCAGCCCACCTTATGACAACTTCTTGGCTTCGAAGCCGGCTAGCTCAATCTTGAAGGAGGTGAGGAATAAAAAGAACATCAGGAACAGTGAGAGTCAGACTGACGTGTCTGTTTCCAACCTTAATCTCGTGGACAAAGTCAAGAGGTTCGGTATCGCCAAAGTTGTGAGTTCAGGGCAAACGTCAGCTCCTCCTTTAACCGATGACCAGGGACCTCTTCTCTGTGGGGCACAAGGACCGGTGAGGGCCCTTGTTCCTGGAGGCTTGGCACCAGACGGTCTCCCGTTGGGCTGCCCTGCCGTGACCAGTGCCATCGGGGGCATCCAGCTGAACACTGGCATCCGAAGGAATCGGAGCTTCCCCACCATGGTGGGTTCCAGCATGCAAATGAAAGGCCCGACATCTCTCACTTCGGGGATCCTCATGGGAACCAAGCTCCCGAAGCAAACTAGCTTACGATGAAGGACTTTATTTTTACAGCTAGTCTTTTTAAATAAAAGTACTCAGATTCTTTCTCCAATCTTCTTTTCCTTTCCCCGCAGCCCCTTCATTGCCTCTTGAGTTTGACAAATCAACTTTGTGCCTAATGGGAGAAATGTGTAAAGTTTGTATAAAATGTGTAAATATGTACCAGATCTGTTGTAACTAATTGGATTATTTTACTGTTCAATTGAGTGCAAAAGTCTCTACGTTATGATTGCTGTATTAAGGTTAACTTGCTAACCTTTTGAAAAGTTTTTTTTTTTAAGATGCACTGAGAGAAAAAAAACAGAACAAAACCAACAAAAAATAACTTGACTAGGAAAACGTGATTTCTGTAGCTAGCCTAACTTGAGTCAAAGGTGCATGGGAAGTTACTGAATGTGTTATGTGAGACCTCGCATTGCATCACTTGAAACATGGGAGCGTTTGTGCTTTGTTAAATGCTGAAAAAAAGCACTCAGTTTAACATGTGGTAGTTATAATTTTGCTTCTGTAGATGAGTTGAGCTGAGTTATTGGAGTGCCTGGCTATTATGCCTGAACAGATGAAACCTTTTTTTTTTTCTTTTTTTTTTTTTTTCTTCCTTGTTCTGTATTCTCCTCCTCCCCAAGATGATAAACTTGAACTAATACTGTGTTGAGGTCAGCAGGCCTGCTGGTTACCTGGAATATTGACATATTCCTACCACCGCTGTTTCATTTGGCACGCTTACACTCTGTGCGACTTCTTTTTTTTGTTTTTTTTTCATTTTGTTTTTCATTTTGTTTTTCAATGCTGCACTGGATTGTGGAAGGGAAAATGCTTTACTGTGTGTTGCTGCCACTGAAACATGCTTTGTCAGTGCCCCCAAAGAAAACAGTTTTCACAACTCATGAGGTAAACATGGCAGTGACTTCCTAGAAGTCGAAGTTGCGTAACAGATTGACAGATAAGAATGTTATAAAAGAACATGTAGCAAAACCAGTATTAGGAAAAGGTGTGTCCTTGAAACCTCAGCAGAGAACCACGAAAAACATTTAGTAACGGAGTGGTACAAGCTGGAAAGAGCAACTTGTAGTCCTCATGCTGATTTTCAGGTTTCGTGCATGTCAAGGACCATGGCCTTGTAAGCAGGGTGAGAATATTCCCCATCCGTTTTCTGTTTTCAGAGAAACCTTTTTCATCCAAAGTTGGACCTTAGAATAGGTAAAATTATGGGAAACGCTTTATTTCACGGTGGTTTTAAACTGAAAAAATACCTCCTGATACCAAACATATATCCCCCTGCTTTTTCAGAAAGGAAACAAAAGACCTCACGCAACCTTTAGTTACAGCCAGGCTATCCTAATCTATATTGCAATTTTCTTCTCTGTTTCTCCCAAACTTCTGCTGGGTGCTTGTAGAAAGAATTGAAATATCCTGGAACTGGAACAGGCTGGAGGGAGCTTGTGTCTAGAGCTGAACTGAGACATAGGTTTTTTTGGAAGGGGGGATGGAGAAGAGCAAAGGGGGGGGGGGGTTAACATCCACTTTCTTTTCCTTGCACTTCTTGTGGCATCTAAATCAAGCTCCCCGTTTGTTACCATTATCACACTACACATAATTGCCGTGAATTGCTGTTTGTACCAGACTGTTACTAAATCATTAGCACTGATAATTTCTTGTATAAATGAAACTGTCTTAGTCTTTGTGACGAGAGATAGGTGGGTGGGGTTTTTTTCGGAATGAAGTAGTTACTGCGGTAGTGCTATGGACACTAAGGATATATTTTGAGAAAGAAAAACACATCGGTCAGTTACTGCATGTGTTTGAAGACTTCTATTTATTCTATGAACTTACAATGTTTTAGTAAAATGTCATCAGCTCTCTTTGCTGTTGTATGTGTGCACTTATTGCAAGTAAATTTAAGTATCTTTTTATTTGACTGTATCTTAAAACAGTAGATAGAAAAACAGTTGATTCTGAAAAAAATCATGGACTTAATGGACCATTTTATATACCCAGAGGAAGAAAGCAATACCACATGAGAACTTAAAGTGTGGAAGTTAATCATGCAATCGGGAAGTATTATTTAGCCTTTAAATAAGCAGTAGGAGCTGTCCACCCACCAGAGAAAGCAATTGTAACACATCAGAAAGGTGAAATTTAAATTTTTCTTCACTAATACCAATAAAATAACAGAAAAGTTGCATTGTTGTGTATTATTCAACTTTGTTCCTGTTCTTTTAAGGTGATAAATCTTCCACCTGGATCCCTTACTTTCATCTCTCAGTCAAAGCAAAAGAAGAAGCCATCACCATGTTTAGTTTTTAAATTCTTAGACACAGAAGTGGTTGAAAAGTTATGAGATTTTAAGGTTGCTGGAACTGGTGAAACTTAGGTCAAAACAAAAATTATAGAAGCGAACATGGTTGGTTTGTTTTTACTTGAGTTCCAAGAAAGCAGAATTGGATGTTGTGTGGTTTGTGTATTTTGAGCGGGAGACGGGTGTGAATTCTCCCACCTAATATGATGCAAAATCTGTAGTGACAAAATGTGACAGTACAGAGTAAGGAGGAAACATCCTGTGTTTTCCAATAGAGACAGAAGTGAGGTGTGCTGTTAACTAGTGTCATCTTTACTGAGGGAGGAAACAGCCCACTGATTAAACACCAGGTAATGAGGAACACAAAAAATCCTGCACACATAGTGAGAGCTAAGTAATGCTAGAAGAGCTCCCTGGAGGAGGGAGTAGTCAGGCAATAATTCATAGAAGGATTAGACAGCCTCATACCTTGAGGAGAGGGATGTTTGTGAGGTCGGGATGAAAATAACACCATTTATATCACATACTTGCTACAGAGAGAAAGCTGGTGAGCAGTAATGCCAAAATAAACTTTTGGAGGGCTTGCACGAGTATGACGCAGTGCCATACGACAACTGTGAGAAGGGCTGATGCCATGCTGGGCACATTCAGGTACGGTGTTGGCGACTATAGAGACTCATCCTTCCTGACGGCCCAGCTCCAAGCCTGGGGGAGGCTTGTGATCAGAAAGTTAATGGTTAACGGGAGGGATCCAGGGCCCTGTGCAGAAGTGAGAGCAAGGAGGGAAGCTCTCGGGAGCACTTGTAGTGGGATCTATTAATGAAAGTTGATGCTTAAGGTTTAAAAAGAGAAAAGTTCTACTTGGAGAAAACTGCATTCTGTTAGCGATAAATACCATATTGGGATATTGTTTAGTCCATCTAGACCTGATTGGTTCCATCCTCTTCAAAAAGCAAATATTCTCAGAGACGTGAGCCTAGAAGGACCCCCACTTAAATTGGAGAGTTTTGCAATCATAGTGTCTACCTGCTCGTATCTTATTGCAAGACTGTAGTATTGAGACACGAGCATTTTGAGGAAGGTATTTTCTCCTATTATAGCTAAAAAAATAAGATGTTAAATAGTAATTCAGACTAGATAAGTCCTTTTTTTACAGGCTTATGTGTTTTATCTGGATATCGCAGTGGACCAACTCAGGTGCTTGTGGCCTCATGCAGTACCTTCCTGGGCCTTGGGGAGCAAGGACACAACCCCACAAGTCCAGTTCCTGAATCCCTTCAGCTGTCACCTTGGTCAGAAGTTTCAACCGCTGCGCTCATTGATAGTGCAATCAGGGGACAAGTGACAATGGCGTATGAGCCAGGGAAGGCAAAAGAAATAAATGTGCAGCAGAAAATGGGAACGTAAAATTATTTGATTGCACCCAGGAAGGTTTGTAAGGCAGCTGTACAAGTGGTGGAAATTAAGCAGAGCATAATGCAGTTTCCAGCACGGTTCTATGCCAGGCTGGCTGCTGCTGTGCTGGGGAGCCCTGCAGAAACCCACCTCCCGCACCAGCTTCTAGAGGGAGCTGTCGGTTTCTTTAAATGCTTTCAAATGATCTTTCAGGGCTTAAATAAGTTAATCATAAAGTCTCACAAATGGCAAAACAGATGTTTGCTCATTCTGTGTAAACTGTTGTCTTGCCCCAGGTAGCCTGCTGTCCTTGATTTTATAAGCTGTGTGCATGGTGGGATTTCTCTTATGCTGCCAGTTCTTGCTGTACCTGCAGTAGGTGCTGGCTTCTCTTTGCATTTCAGAGCAGGGCGTTGCTATGGCTCACAGGAAGCTCTCAGAAACTGCTCACCCATGGGGTGGGAACTTTTCTGCCACAGGAGCTGCTGCGGTGCAGTGGAGGGCTGCGTTCTTCACTGAGAAAGGAAGGTACCCGCTCAAGGGAAACATGCCATCAGACCCCAGCATGGGTAGCCAAGGATCAGGCCTAATCTTCAATGCTGTTCTCCATGGCTCTGACCCAGGAGACCAAAAAAATCCCCCTGTGATGCCGCCAGTGTTGCGATTCCGCAGTGCTGTGCTCGCTTCTTGCTCTGTTCTCTCCCCGCAGCAGCAGCCCTACCTGCATGCAATCCAGCCTGGGTTTGCCTCCCTGCCTGCTACTTGTCATGTAAGGGTGCTGGCTGTCATTTGCACAGACCTCTCGGCTGCTGTCACTTCTTGCTGAGCTGCGCTGGGTGCTGTGGCACTGTGGTGATGCTCAGGGTCCTGGGTGAGTTTTGGGTAATACTGGAAGCATCTTTTTTGGGGTATCCTCTTTTTATATCTTTTCTCCTTCCAAAATTAATAGCTTTTTCCCCTTAACTTATCCTTGCTTCTGCGCATGAATGCTCTAAATCTTTGGCTTTGGGAAGAATAAATATTTGGAGTTTGTTGTTCATGCTATATTGTTATTTTCTGACTTTTAAAAAGTATCCAGAAGGATGCATGTAACGCTGGGTTTGTTCGCTTCTTTCTTTGGAGATACGCATCTTCTGTGCTAGCTAAGTGAACAGCGATGGTGTTTAATAAGCGAGTGCATGTGGCTATACTGACTCTCAGGCTACCACATCTCTGAAGGTGAATTATAAACCCAGCTTTCCCAAAGGCCTGGAACTCAAGGGAAACCTGGCTTTAAACAACCATGAAAATCCAGAGGATTAGTATTCACTGAAGGCCCTGTGGAAGAACTGGGCTTCAAGGTTGTGTTCCTGGGAAAGGAAAACTGATCAAATACCTTCGTTGACAAAGAAGGCCACAGGGAAATCAAAGAGGGAGTAAGTGCAGCCCACTGAGGTCAAGGGGAATCAAAGCTGAGTCAGGTTGAACTCCTCAAGGTACAAAAGGAGCACCTGGAGATTGTGCAAGGGTAGGTGGTCTACTGGGGTGCAGGACCATTCTTTGCTGTGAGGTGCTTCACCCTAGAGATTTCAGTGGGTTTTGGAGAAAACACCCAGTTTCTGCTTCTGGAAACAATGCTGGTGTTTGGAGAGTGTCTTAGTTTCTCCTTCAGGACAGTAAATTATGCCATGGGGTAATAAAGATTGCATGAGCTATCTGGAAACTTAGCCGACGTATTTAATGCGCTGGAATGATTTCAAACCAGAACAGAACTACTGCATAAACTAAACCTCAGAAGGCCAAATGGCTGATGAATTGGTGCCTCTACTCTGAAATGGTCCTTCATCCTTACAATATCCAAGTATCTCAGAAACTTTACTTGATGCATCTTCACCATACTACAGCACGGAACGTGGTCATCCACCTCTGAAAGCTGGGTTGGAGGCAAGAGGAAAGTGAGGTGCTGAGGAGTGTATGTCTAAGACCGAGCTGTGGACAGATAGAATGTTCTTTAGAAAGCCAAGACTGGTATTTCAGCCTTTTTAGACTCTTCCCCCCTTCCTTTTGCATGTCTCCAAAGCACTGGATGGCCCCACAACACAACACTGTAGTGCACAGAGGTTTAACAGTTGTTCCCAACTTCCTGAACACATTTGTTGGCAGCTCTCCGCATCAGATTGAAAAGTCTGGCAATGTCGGTGAGATGTGTCCTGCCTTCTTTTTGTACAGACAGAATCTGCTGCCTGTAGCTTGTATTCACTTTGAAGAATGAGCATTGTTCAGCTGTGCTATGGCATCTTGCTGGGCACTGTTCAGACCTGCTTTAATTCAGTTAACAAGCCAACTGAGACCACAGAATAGCAAGAAAAATAATAAAAGGTCTGAAAGTTATTGGAGTTTAGCAATGTCGTTGGCTGTAACGTAGGCAGTGGGTTTTCATGTGAGAATGGCATATACTCAAGAAGCTGATAATGTCTGTATTTAAAGGATTATAGAGATTTTTGTCCTGCTGAAATAGGTTTCAAGCTGTGCTGAATGCAGTTGCTGTTCAATTGACACAGGCACTTAGGAATGATTAAAGCTTTAACAAGCCCACAGCCAGATTTTTTTTCTTTAAGAGAATTTTAATGAACTCTGGGGATATCAAAATCAAACACACGGAAAAGCCTTTCACTGTTCTGCTAGGACATTGTAATGTTCGCATTTTGTCTGACTTGCAAATTCCTCCGCTCAGGCCATAGAGAGGGACCGCCTGGTTTACGCTCGAGCTCACTGAAACGCACAAAACTGGGCTGCAGCTGGGAACATCTGGCTGCAGCGTCTCCCAGGCCCAGCCCATCTGCTGCCCCATGTGCAGCAAGGACGGAGAGGCGGGTGATGCAGCAAAGCGTGGGAGAGCAGAGCGGGATCCACATGCATTCCAGTATGAAATAACCAGGGCAGCTGAGACCGTTCAGGATCAGGTGTGCCAGCGTAGCTGAGGTTTCTCTTACATGCTTCCCCAGCTCCCAAGGAGAGCTGCCCCTTCCTGGGGTGTGGGTGCTCCCTGCTCTCGGGGGGCTGCCTGGGTTTTCCCTCGCTCCCACGACAAGCACTCGCTGCTTCCACCCTCTTCACGTCTGCTGTATGCATGGCCCTACAAGGGCAGAGCCACGAGCTCTTTCCCGCTCATTCATCTGGAGTTTGCAATAAGTCAGCTGCTCTGTTCATGGAGATTTGCCCAGCACCTGTTTTGAAATTAATAAAGCTGGAACAGAACTAACCGAATCAAGCGCACAGAGAAAACAAACTGTCTTTAAATGCAAAAAGGTATTGATTTGCTATTTTGCCAGTGTTAATTTTGCCCCTGTGCACACGCTTCCATAAAGATGCATTTGAGTAAAGCTAAATTAAATGTCAGAGAGTTGGAAGTGCTGGTAAACTCACCTCCCAGACAAGCACCGGGAGGTTGTGGCAACGTGCTGCCGTGTGTGCCGAAATCTGTGGGGCACTTCTCAGCCCAGAGCCTTTGCTGGACCTGAGGGGCTCGTACCCAGCTGCAGGGGCTCCATCCCCGAGGATGCTGTTTCCCTTGGGTTAAAACAGAGCAGCCTGGAGGGTGGCTTTGTTACTGATTTGTTATTAGTTAGAATTAATCATATTTGATTTTAATAGGAATATGGAACTATAAGAACTATTTTAGCAAAATTATATATTGCATTCTATATATTTAACCAACAACTAACAGCTGCTGTGAAATCCCCTGTATAGCCCTGTACCAAGGCCAGAGGAATTGGTTAAAATCATCTAGTAGGAACATTTAGAACTTAGATAACAGATGTCAGAATTTCAAATTAATAGGAACTTAGGAACTTAAGAAAATGTATTATGTGTAACTATAAGAATTCGAGTATTGTCTGAAATCAGTTAACCACGGAAGCTTTGGTAAAGATTTACTTCGATCTAATTAACGAGAATTCCAATCAGTAGAGTTAAGTGAGATTAACCAATGATTGTTTTAGTATAAGAATATTGATAAGGTGGTATGACTGAGGGCCAATCACTAGAAATATTAAATTCAAGAATTAACATTGAATGTATTTTATGTAAATCTAATACATGATGGCGAAAATCGTACTGCGCAGAATCACATGAAAGGTCAACTATCGGACAAAGTGAGGAAGACTATGGAAGACCACCAGAGGGCTTCTGAAGACCACCAGAGACCTTCATTGCACCTGCGTAAAGGACATTTACATATGCTAATCACTTCCCAGAAATCCAATGAATATGTATAACTTTTCTTGGAAATCTAATGAATATGTATGAATAAGTTCAATATAAGGTGTATGATTTTAGTGTTCAGGTGTGCGTCGTTCGTGAGAGGACTCACCCGCGCACCAGGCCACCAATAAAGAAGTGTCTGCTTATCTACACTAAATTGGTGTTGATAAGTTCTTTATTCCGAGTTTTTCGGCAACAGCTTCACTAATGCCCTGGGATGAGCATTGCTGCTACCAAGGTTGCTTGACTTTCCCAAATTCGCTGGGCCGCCTGTGCAGCTCTGATTAGCACCTCCAGGTCACCTGGGAGCTGGATGGTATCTCAGCAGCCTTTACAACCCTGTCCCACCTGGGAGTTTCTTCTGCTTCCAGAGGACTGGGTGACTGATGGTTTGAGGAGGAGGAGGACGTTGCTGAGCCACTTACAGCCAGCTACAGGAGCAAGTGCTGTGCCCTGGAGCAACAGTTCCTCTTGCCTTGATGATTACTGCAATTGCCCCCAAACCAGTACTCCTGTGAGCGTTAAGCATGAAGAAGAGATGTCCCTGGCAGCTACAAGTTTGTATCTTAGCAGCACCTGCAAAGCCGTGTTAGTCCTGAGCTGGGTTTTAGGTGGTAAAGAGGGTCTCTGGCAGAATTTAAGGCCTGTAGGTCCCAACGTGCAATCCCGAATGGCTCCCTGCTCTGCCCAGCGCTCCCACTCTGCACAGGTGCCTCGCCGGCACTTTGCCTTGCCTTGGGATACGTCTCCGTGTGAATTTGTCAGGGCTGGGCAATTCAACACCTGCCTGAAATCCAGGTGAGGTTTAGTAAGAAGCTGTTTTCTGCTGAAAGACTGATGGACGGGTGGACCCAAGAAGCATCTACAAACACAGCAAACCGCAGCAGGATCAGGCTGTCTGGAAAGTTCATTTTCATTTGATAAGTTATTTCAATGCCCAGTCAGAAGAGGGCCCCCATTTACCTGTACTGACTGGCTAAGGCCTTCAGTCTGCAGACAGGAGAAAAAAAAAAAAAAAAAGAGATTAAATTGTGTATGTTTTTAATCCTCATTAGGATGCCAGGTAAGTCACTGCAAGTCCCTTTATTCCCCTGGTCTATTTTACAGCACTGGTACTGCTTAAATATTAAAACTGGCATGTGCAGTGACTGTAAAAAAAATTAGACCAAGTTATGTCTGAAGTTCTTGGGCTTCCAGGAAAGGTGGCAGACGTGATTACTTATAAATGGTGGTGGGCTGGCAAAGAAAAATCACTGTTTCTCTTAATCACTGTCAAAAAGAGATGAACTTTGCTTGCAATTGTATCGCAAGGAGAGCACAGATAGATGGGGTCTTAGTACCTGGGAGCCTTGTGAGCAGCCAGGTGGTGGAACCATTTGATGTGTGGCAGGCAATGGAAAGATGCCCCTGTCCTAGGGAAGCCACTTGTCAAAGCCCTCAAGACTGTCACCCGGCTGCACCAAGGGCCACGCACTTTCATGGACATCTTCAGAGACCTTCAGAAGAGAGAGGAATTGGAGGAAACGTCTTTGTCTCTCCATTCCCCTGCCTGGAGGAAATGAGACAGAGGAGCAAAAAAAAAAAGTTTGGTTTTTTTCCTGATGACAACATTCCACAGTAATAAGACTAGATTTGTAATGTCACCCACCCCCAGCCCCTCTGCAATATTACAGTATTAGGTCCTTCATTAAATAAGCCAGGGATAGAAATATTTTAAAATGTTGTTTGAATGTTCCAGTCATTAATTTAAAAGGTGGCAAAGTAGAAACTTAGTTTTCTCCCAAGTTACTTTTAAAGAAACATCACTTTGGTGGGAAATGTTTTCATCTATGCATTTTTAGATTAATTTATATTTTCCTCAGTCTGAAAAAAACTAGGTTAATTGATTTTAATCTCTTGTTTGAAAGTTTTGGAAATGTGGGCACTTTGGATTCTTCCTGTGGGCAACAGTCAAAACTAAGGAGAGAATTCAGATGTTTAGGGACTCATTATGTTTGGGAAAGGAACCGAAAAAAGCCAGTCTAGGTGGCCTGGAAACTGGTTGACTGGAAGGAGCCCAAGAGGAAGAAAAGTCCATGCAGAAAAGCAGTTCCCTGTTTTCAAGATGAGATCCACAAAAAGAGAGAGTTGCTGTTACTACAGAAAAAAATTCTGCGGTTACCATTAGCTGAAGTTTCCCTTTCATTGCAGATTTCTGCGGTGCTGTCTGCTCTCCCAGCTGCTGCTGGGAACAACTACTCAGAATGTTTTTGTGTTCAGCCCTTGGCATAACCATTTTGTTTTGTTTCCCAATCTTCTTGGTTTTGGTAGAATTTTGTTTTAGTACAAATATTTTCTGTGCATTGTTTTCTATGCATCATTTTTGCCTATTAACTGCTGTAGAAATTGTTGCTGAGACGTCATGACCCAGACTGGACGGATCAGGGAGTCGTGTTTAATTCAAAATTCTCGTGGGCTAAATTAAGGTGAAACGACACCATACAATCAGTTAAAGATTTTATTCATGACAGAAGCAAACTGAACTGGGGAGGCATGGTAGTAGGTGGCAGGGTTTCTCACAACAGATATTGGCATAAGACTACTTCTGTAAACTGTGTAACCCAGGGTAACCATATACATCAATTCAGGGAATGAGGAGATCCCTCCTGTTGAGTCATAAGGTTCAGAGAAGACCCCCTTGCTTTCTAGACTCCTCCTCAGAGAAGGACCCAGAGGTGGCTGGATCTGCTCTTAATCCCAGACTTGGTCAACGGTTTCATGTCTTAAAGGGATGAGGTGTAGGGATTGTGGAAAAGGAAAAGGGAAAGAGAGAAGGTGGCAGAGAGAGAAAAAGGAAGAGAGAAAGATTTCACTGGTCCTGGGTCCAGCATTGGTTCAGTCAGCCGAGGGGGTCCAGTTCTGGTGGGCTTGCGCACCCGGGACTTCAGTTTGTGTCCTTTTATCATTCTTGTCCCTCCTTCGGGTGGGAACCTGAACTTGTCAGGTTAATGAGCAGTTTGTGAGCCTTTGGGCTTGGGGGTCCTTTGTGGAATAACTTCTCCTTCCCTGCATGGTGTGGCCATTGTTTGATCTTTGTATCAGAACAGCTTATCAGAACAGGGAGCTGTGCACCCTCCAGCACGCTCTCCCCCTCCTGTTGCTGATGTCTGAGCTGATGGGCTTTTCACCTTGGTTCCTTGCTGTACAGGGCTTGTCTTTAAGCAGAACTTGCCCCACCACAATGTTTGAGACATTAATTCTTTCAGTCTCTCACAGACATTCACCCCTTGGCAAGCGCCAGCTTTTCAGCATGCGACAAATGCCTTCCTTTTCTTATTAATGCACACGTTCGGGAGAAGTTCTGTGAATTACGGAATGCAAAATCACCTGCTTTTTCAGTTTGGGGAATTCCTTAGATGCGAGAACCAGCTGCTGAAGCAGACCCAGGAGCCACAGGAGGGGTGAAGGAGGAGAGTGCAGGTAAAACACTTTTTGCAGCCTACCCACCGGCTGGCAGGAACAACTGCGAGGGGACTCGCTGGTCAGTCCCCAGTGTGCTGGTTTTGCACAAGCAGGGATTGCTCCCCAGCTGCAAGTGTGGGGCTCTCTGCCTTGCTTCGTGCCAGGTAAGGGCTGGGCACAATCTCCCTCCTTCTCCCCATGCCAGTGGGCTATAACTCACTCAGGCTGCTTCTGCGATAGTCGGGAGCGCCCCGTTTCCTTGTAGGACACTGTGACTAGAGACTGCTCTGATACCTCCTTACCCTTCAGGATCATCTGCTCTGTTCAGGGAACGGTACTCGCCCCCTCCCCAAATGAACGCTTGGCTCACCACAAGGCAGGGAATGCTCTCTTTATTCTGTGATTTGTAGCCATCACCAGAACTTTCACATTTAGTTCACAACATAAATAAGCCAGGAAGATGAAACACGTCGGTGTCATTCCTCTTTTTCTTGGTTTTAGCACTGCTGACTGTTCACCTTGAATGTGTGGGCTTGGTGTATAACTCAGTCCTTTACAAACGGGGTCACCATGAAGATAGCTGGCCTTTTCTGGCAGTATTGTGCTGTTGTGTTTGTATTTGGACAAGTTCCCCTTAGAGTTCATAGCTATTGGGACTGACACAAGATTTCTCTGAGAAGTGGCTCGTTTGTCTGACTACTCAACACATGGAATGTATCTACACTGCAGAATGAAGGCATTTTCCTGCCTCTCTGTATATTAAGACACCCAGCAACATGCAGTGACAGGACAAGAAGGGATAAGTGAAATCATTTTAATATAATATCAATGTATGAGAAACAACAAAAGAAAGAAAACATTTTCTGGAAAATTCTGCATATGTATATATTGCATTGTATAGTCTTACAGACAAATTTACATCAAATACGTGATATATTTTAAAACACTGATTCAAAGAGAACAACAAATTAATTTTTCTCTTTCTGTACAGACATGGGAGTGTGATTTTTTTTTTTCTGTTGCTATAGTTTGCTGTTCTTTAGGAAGAGTACTCATATTCTTCAGCACTGCGGCGTCCAAAATCCATCCAGCCCATGTAGTCTCTGTCATTTATCCTGTGTGTAGGATCAATGCTCTGTACTCTGTTTCCCATAACTGAGAGCCTTCCAGTGGGACCTAAAGAAAAAGCGTTTGGGAGAGCAGGGAGTAAGTGGACACATTTTTCAGATTAATCCATTGTCTGATCTGTTTTGTACTCATTAGCAGACATCTGCAATAGTTGAAACTGGTTAACTTAATAAAGACCATGTAACACCACTGTCAAGTCATTGGGGAAAATGTCATAGAAACTTTATGGGTAATGTCCTGAAAGTGGCTTGGGTTTTTTTACTGTAAAATAAACAGATCATTTTCTCCCTCCTGCTGCAGGAGCATTCTGCTCCTGGCTGCCAGTAAGGAATATGGGTGCATTTCTCCTTTTTCCTTCCTATCTCACTAGAGAGAGAAAATCCAAACCATTTCTCACTCTTCCTGTAAGACCACACCCTTGCTTGCTGGTAGTGGGAGAGTTGCTCTACATGCAAAATAACTCTGCATGAGAGCAGACTCAGGCCTGAGATAGGACTCCACCACAGTCCTGTGCTGCTTGAAGAGCCATAAATGGAAGTACAGGAGCTCTTACAGTGCAAATCCCGTAACAAGTGGGATAGAGTTATGAATCCCAGATTTTGTGGAGAAGTGGGAATAGTCCTGAAATGGAGAAAGTTGTGTCTGGAATTTATAGCTAGAGATGTCTATTGCTGGAATTATACAGGGTTTATTACGATGTCAGTGACATTTTCATTGCTTATCCCAAGCTTTCATAATTCCTTTCACAGCAGGGTTGGATGCTGATCTCTGATCTTGCCTTATGCTTCCTGTCTTCATTGCTTAAGGCATCAGAGGCACAAACTATTTGCAAGGAGAATTTATGGTTTTAAAAAAGGGCTGTAATCCTCTGTTTTGACATCATCACATTGTGTAACTAAAAATGCAGGAAAGGTAAATTACTTGTCTCTGCACTCCCTGAAAACAGCCAAAATTGACATATGCCAATAATTAGATTGCGCTTAAGCCTTGAGTGAGGAAGGAACAGATTCAATATATTAGTATTCAATGCAGACTGTATGCTTGAGGAACACTCAAACTGATCAAAAAGGAAAAGAAGCCCAAATCAAAGCCCACAAATCCAAATCTACACAACTGCCTTGCTTACAGTGTCTTGTGCTTTGAAGGAACCCTTGGTGACTCTCTGCTTTTGTATTTCAAGGTTTTCCTCATGTAATGATTTATAATGAGCATGATCCATTAAAAATAAAACCAACTGCATTGTTTTGTTAGTGGTTGCAGGGGGATTGGAGAGTTAAAGGTACCAAAAAAAGAAACCAGCCATGTTTTAGACATCTGCCTAGAAAAAAATGTCAAAAAATGTCATTATCCCTAGAAAAAAATGTCAAAAAATGTCATTATCTCTAGAAAAAAATGTCTACCATTAAACGCTTAAACCCCATGAAATTCACATTCGTAATTCAAAATACAGAATTAAGTTGACGAGAATGACTTCTTGGCACCCTAACCAGACAGGACTAAAACAGCACAGAACCATCACTTAGATGCTGGTATTTAAGAGACTTCTGAGCCTGCAGTGACCTGTGGGCTCCCCTGGTGCCATTATGGTCTAGACTGGCAAGGGCTCCTTAGAGGATAGTAAATGTGCATGTCACTGACTTGACAGCTACAACATCTCTTCTACACGGTGCCAGGTTCATGCTGAAAGCATGCTGGTGAAATTAATTGAAAGCTAAGGGTCACAAACAGTAAAATTAATTTCTTAACAGCATCCTAACTACCTTTCCTCAAACCACCAGAGATGTCCTGTGGATACTGCAGAATCAAGGCACAGCAAGCATATTCAAAATTGTAGCAGTTTGGCTATGAGGCTGCCACCTAGCCCTAAGTCCTTGAGAGAATTTAACTCTCTCTCCATTTTAAATGGAAATATTGTCCAAAATCAGCCTTTCTATTAATCACAAGGGCAAATGCCATCACTGCTGACTGCTAACACTAGCAAATGCCCAGACTGCCTTTCCCCCTAGATGGAGTTCTCCAGTGAGTATTATGGTTTAGACAGGTTAAAAGTGACTAATACAGTAGATGTTGAGTGTTCTGCAGAGATTTCTGAAGTACTGCCCAGAACTTCTGTGTTAAATGAGAATATAATGTTTTGATAGGAACACTGTCTGTATTGTTATAAATTAAGTAAATACTGTTTTGTCCCTGTGAATCTTCTCTTCTGTTACTAGCAACTACATCTACAAACCAGAGTCCAGCTAGCCCAGTCATGTCACAAGAATCCCATCATCTGCTAACAGTCACTTTGTAGTGTTAATTATATATGTCAATTAACATGTATGCAGGAAATTCTCCCTCATATTAATACTTAGCAAAAAGACATCTTAAATCCAAAGTGTTTTTTTCACTTCATCTGGTTAAGCTATTTGGAAATGTCAGCCAGATATTTAAGAGAATATAATGGCTAAATAAACTAGAGGAGTTCAGTTTCCATGTACGTGGGTAACAATGACTACACTTGGGAAAGGCAATGAGGATTCTGCTTTGTAGACTCCTGCAACAACATTCTTACTCAGTAACAGCTTTAACCGTGGCACTGAATTGTGGAATTTTGTATCTGAATTCTCTTTCCATTAGATTATGTGGAATTTCATATCTGAACTCTCTTTCCATGAGATTATGTGAACTGCTAAAAGACGTTCCTTAATGGATATTGTGCAAATTGGTAACATAAGATGAAGTCTCTCAGACTGTATTAAGAGTGGTTCTTTTCCTGTTGTTTCTGATTTGGCTCTGTTGTATGTACACAGATGAATGTGTATAGCTGCATAGGAAATGCATAAAAATGCATGTGGCCTCTCTTCATTGCAGGCTGCCATCAAAAATAAGAATAGTATTTTGCTTTGCATAGGTCAGCAGTGAGGCTGTCAGGAGGGGAAGGTTAAATGGTCTGCATAAGGTTGTGGGGAGAGACAGGAAAGGAGAAAGCTTACTTATATAAAGTGACTTTTATCCTAAGCACAGTCTGGAGCTGGGAGTGAATTAATTTCTCAATGTCTGTATGTCCAGGTAATCCTAATTACTGCCTTCCCCTCAAGCCCTCTTTTCTTCTCAGATGTCCTCTTCCCCTGTAGTACAGGGGACAGACTAGAGTGAAGCCATCACAAGTAAACAAGGTTTGTGTAGTGGCTTTTGTTGAGGTTGGCAGTCAAAAGGCAAAAGCAATTCAGCTGCCCATGGTGTTACTCTATTGAGATACAAACCAATACAGAGACGAGACAGTTCAAAAGGAAAAATGTTTTCTTGGGGGGAGTTTCAGCGGTCAATGATTGTGATCCATCATTTTTACCGGCCACACAAATGGCATGTGTTTCTGTCTATGTAAAACATACACTGTAAGGTGTCGACAGGGACAGCTTTACTCTTTCCCTTGCTAGCTCATGTACGTAATACAATTGTTTCCCCGAGTGACTAATAAATCATGTGATAAGAATGAACCACTTTAATATCACTACTCTACCAGTGCTTCATGCCCTTGTTACAAACACAATGCCATGGGGGTTTTAAGTAACTGCAAGATTGGGTTCTCAGGCTGCCTGAGACCAAAAATCTGACAGGAATTGACATGTTTTGAAGCAAATGTGCTTTTACTTATCACTGCTTTTAATTATTCTGTTCAGAAATGTGAATTCTGATCTTTCACACTTTCCTAACTTCCTCTGGGAACAAACACATGAAAAATCCAATACTGAGAAGATTTCCCTTGCACAGGTATTTCTGGCTGAGGTAAGGTTAGCCATTTGGTCTGTATTTATCCTCAGAAAAGTTCTCCTGCTCTTCTAATTTAAAAAAGGGAGGGAGGAGGTTAACTAAATGAAAAAGTTTGAAGAAAATGCAATTCCTGTATTTTATCTAAGATACAACATGCTGAAAATAATGCCAAAATTATTATAAGGCTATGAAAATAGTAAGTTAAAAATAAAAGCTGAACTATGGCCTGACAGGTAGGTTACATTTTCTTCAGTTACCTGTACGCAGCTCTCAGTCAGTGGCTGCTATGTACAAATCTTTTTGGGGAGGAGTTCTGCAGTAAATAAGAGAATGCTCTGTTACTTCAGGAATAACCAGGCAAAATCTACATTCTGCCTTCTCTAGGAATTCATGCTAGACGATGACAGGGTTATCTTAACATCTAGGCATCCCTGCAGGAGATTCCACTGCCACCGAAGTAGCACAGTAAGTAGGCTCTAACCAGTACCTTTTCTGGCTTGCTGGAGATACTTGGCCAACAAAGCACCGATGTTAGCTCTTTGGTCAATGCTTCCATCCAGCCGTGGCATGGATTTCAGCGGGCCAGCAGATGAAGGGGCACGGACGTGCCGGTGACGTTCTGTCAAGCTCTGCTCAAGCTCAGCAGCCAGCGGATTCCCATTGTGCGAGCCCACAGTCTGCTGTCCGAAAGAGCTCGCTGAGAGCACAGCAAGGAACACGCAGATGCATGTACCGCTGTACATTGCTGGGGAGAAAAGGAATGATAGGCTGTTAAAATGACCAGATTTACTGCATTGTATATTGTCCCTACCCCCATCTTCCATTGGGGGTGCTGGTTTCTGAGCAAACTAGGTCTGTGCTGGGTTTTTTTTTAATGCAGGTAACTGTGGAATCTGTCTTAAGTAAGTTGGAAAACATGTACATGAATAGTTAAATATCCCTTGATAAGAGGAAGATACACTGGAAGGAACAAAATTAATTCACCGTAGTATGTGCTATGTCTCCCTGATCTACTCAATTCTTATTTGCTTTTCTTTTTTGGAAGCTGTATTTCATTAAAACTTAAGGGATATAAGTCCAGCT
This sequence comes from Haliaeetus albicilla, assembly GCF_947461875.1. Taxonomy (NCBI): domain Eukaryota; kingdom Metazoa; phylum Chordata; class Aves; order Accipitriformes; family Accipitridae; genus Haliaeetus; species Haliaeetus albicilla. The sequence goes on along the minus strand of NC_091484.1, from coordinate 24,559,237 downwards.
CTGTGAAAAACCTCAGGATTCAAACATTTCAGCATTTTGCTGTTGTACTAAAAACTGCTATTACAAATACCCAGTTCTGACAAGTTCTATGAAGAGCCTTTATTCTACCAACCTTCATTGGTTTGAACTTCAGTGTTCAAGAGGTTTCATCTCATCACACACAGAAAAACAAAAACTTGTCCCAAGGAAAGAAAAAACAAAAACTTGTCCCAAGGAAAGAAAAAACAAAATCTAACACTCCCCCAAGCATTTGATCTAATAGGTGGGGTGGTGAAAGCTGTTTAGTTCAAAGCTGTAAGAAATAATGTGCAACTGAACAATAATCTTCATATAAAACAGAGAATTCAGATGTAACCAATTTTTTACCACTTCCTTAAACAAGTACTGGACAAAACGATGTCGCTTGACTCGACTGTTTGATTGTATAAGCCGAAATAGTATTTTTCTGGAAACAAAGAAATTACCCTCAGTTATTAGGAGAAACAAGCTTCCTAGTACTTAATGCTACAGGGGTAATTTCCATTTATAAATATACATGAATTAGCTATATGAGAGTTTTTGAATCGTTCGAGTTTCTGAACAGTATATTGAATGTAACCTTTTAATTTTAGAAGAGGAGAAAATGAAGTGTATTTGCCCACCGCATACGCTAGACAGAAAACAACTGCCATGCATAAAATACGACGTTTTTGAGTATTGGGGTGCCGGGAGCAGCCACCTCAAGTCCTCTCCCCCTCCGGACCCGGCTGCCTCTCCTCCAGCAAACGGCGGGATGCCTTCGGAGCCGCCGCACTGGTAAGCGCCTGGGCACCCCCATTTCGCTCCCCGCCCCCCAGCAGAGATGCAGTCGGAGGAGGGGTGACGGGTCCTTCCTACCTTTCCGCTGCGCTTTCCCGAGGTCGGACCCGAGGAGGGAGCGACGTCCCTGGGTGCCCAGGCAAGGAAAGTTAGGGGCGACTCAGCCTCGGCCCCTTAAATAGCGGCGGGCACGGCGGCGGTGTTTGCACGGCTCTGACGCAGCCGGGGCCGCCTCCCGCCGCCCGGGCCGGGGGGGGGGGGGGGAATATGTGTATGTGGGGGGGTGCGAGCCAGCTGGGCATTAAAAAAGTGCTCCTGACTGGGGAGATGCGCACACACCCCCGCCGCCCAAAGACCGCGGCGAGAGGCTTCTGGCGGCGCTCCCGCCCGCGCCTGCGGCAGGCGGGGCGGGCTCGCCCGGACCGCGTGTAGCGGCGCTGAGGGGGGTCTGGGTTCCTCTCGCTGCAGGCTCCTGCGACCTGAGCCCGGGGGGGGCACAAACGCCCTCCCGTTGGCTTCTGTTCAGGAAGATGGGGCGGTCATTTTATTTAAAAAACCAGGCGCAAACCACAAAGCCAAGGATGATTCCCCCCCCCCCCCCCCCCCCCCCCGCCCAGGAAAGCCGGGATGGAGATGGGGACGCCTTCGACATGGTTCTGCCGCACCGACCCCCCGGAGCTACAAGTCTCCCGCGGCCGCTGCGGGGACCGCTGCCCCGTCCCTTGCCCCGCTCCTCCCCGCCGGGTCCCCGCAGCCCTCTGCGCGGCGCGGAGCCGCCTCAACCGCCTTCCCTCCCTCCTGCCTCCTCCTTGTCGGGGAGCGGAGAAAATCTCCTCAAGCTCGGGCCGCCCGGGCCGCCGCGACGAGGCCGTGGCGGGACGGACGCTTGCCACGGCCGGGAGGGCCCGCTGAGGTAGCCCTGCCCGCGGCCGTGAAACACCCGCCCGTGCCTCCCCCGCAGCGCAGCCCCGAGCCGCCTCCTGGAGCAGCCGTGACTCGAGACCCAGCGCTGGGGAGGGAACTGCGGGTACTGCGCTTCTTCGCCATCTCGTCACCCCCCTCCCAGCCGGCGCTGCCCACACATCGCCCCCGGTACGCCGCCCGGGCTCCGTCCTCGCCTCTGCCACGCTGCCCCGGGCCAGGCCGGGGCTCCCGCTGCTCTTCCCGCGGCGGCCGGCAGAGGCCGCACCGCCCCCCGCCTTCCCGCCCGCCTTCCCCCGGGGCGGCCCAGCCCGACGTCGGGCGACTTCACGAGAGAAATAAATTCACTGAAATGTCATGAAAGCTCATGGCAGGAGGATTGGAGAGGGGAAAAAAGCCAAGCTGCCGGCAGCTCCTCAGCGCGGGGTCGGGAACGCGGCCAATGGCTCCTCATGCCCAACGGCTCCAGAGCTGAGGGCCCCGGGTGTGAGGAAAGCTGCTGGCGTGGCCTGGAGCATGACTGGTGTCTGAGGGGTGTTGTGGCCTGCCGCACCCCACTGCCTCGGTGGGGTGAGTCTCCGAGGTGACGGGGATGGCGAGGCACAAGCCGCGGACTCTGAGGTGCGCCGACTGAACCATGGGCCGCTTTCCGTCTCCCACAGGGGCGCCGACTTCGGGCAAAGTTGCCATCCCAAGGCAGTTGGAAAAAAGTGAAATCAAACCCTGCTTTGAAAACAGAAAAGTAAGTTGAAGCTGATTGCCAGGGGAAAGGAGCAACACTGGAATTGTTCCAGCAGGACCTATCCAAGTGCTGGTTTAATGGCTCTGTCTGCCTCTGGAAAAAAAAAAGAAAAAAAACCCACAAAAAAACCCCAAACAAACCAGTAATATTCCTGATAATTCAATTTCACTATTTTGGCTTGGTGGGAGAAATGCTCAGTGCTATTAGACAATTAAATAGTCAACACTGAATTGAACTGTAGGTGTCTGGGGAAAGTATCACAATCTTTCTGGGAAGGTACAGTACGATAACAATTCTGGTAGCGTCACATCAAGCCCTTGTGAAACTCACTGTAGATAATGAGTTCCCAAGGGACCAGCCCAAAGCTTAATAGAAGAGAAAGACAGAGATCTTACTAATATGTGCAGATGCATAATTCATATCACAGAGGTATAAATATAAATGCAGGCATTTAAGGCTGACATATTTGTCTGGTTGAACAAATACACGCTACAGGAGTTCATTTACATTGAGCTGCTTTGGATTATCAGTTCACTCATAAATATATCCAGGACTGCACAAATGGAGTGAGAGTATGTGTGTGTGTGTGGCAGCCAAGCTTACTAGTTGTGTTCGTGAACATACAGAAAGGCAGCAACATACAAGATCAAATAGAGAAGACAGGAATGTTTGCTGGACAGTTACATGCATATATTTCTGTGAGATCTCTGTGCTTTTATGAGATCATATACTAGCTTTTTCAGTGTACCTCTGAATTGATCAAATTGCTATGTTTGCTGTGAGAGGGTCAGGAATTTGACAGTGTAAGCAGAGCATGAAGTTTTCTGGCTCATTCTACCTACATGGTCTCTGCACTGACTGCAAATGCCTGTTTGTTTTTCCTATTTAAACATCATAGTGTATGAAGAAAATTAGTGAGGCTACGGCCTGAAGTCAAGGTATTAAAATGCAGCAGTTCTGCACCAGCTATAAAATTGGTTATAGGCTTTTGAACACTGGATTTTCATCGTTGAAATCCTTAATACTGGTATGTACAGTCCTTGGAGATCATTTTGTGCCTTACTGATGTTTTCTTTGGTGAAAGTTTGAAGTTGTGTGCAAGTTCCAGTCCTCGGTAAATGTATGTTAATTAATGGCATTTTAGAATTGTTTTGGGCAGAGATAAAAGAACAGAAAGCCTGTTCTGCTTGAGCAATATGATAGCAGGACTCTGAGGCAAGTTGCCTGCGGAAACTTAGGTTGTGTTATTACTGACTGATGTGGCACAAAGAGGAAAGAGTCAGGGTTTGATTTGTAGTGACCTGTTAGGTTCCAGGACAGGTGTTTTCATCAGGTGCTGAGCCAAGGCGTGCACCATGGACATGTAGAGTGTTAACCACAGGAGGGCCTTGTGCCACTGTCACAGGTGGGGTGAGACAGATGCTGCTCTAATGCATGACTTCAGCCTTAGTTCACCAGGAAGGAAATTGCTTTGACTGCACCAGAGCTTGAGCGATATTGCAAGAATCCAAGTATAGATGCAAAACAAATTTAAACCTAAAGTGAACCCTGCAATGCAGTAAATGCTAATATAGATGCATCCCTAAGGTAGGAGCTGGATGATACCATAGTTTAGAGGCTGCAGGCTTTTTGCAACTGGTTTTCTGGCAAGTGTCTGTTAAAAGATTTGAGTTTCTCTAACCTTTTCCCCATGACGTTCAAGATATCTCTATCCTCAACTGCTTTCTGTATTTATCTGCTGAAGGTTTTCTCCTGTGTAGCTGAGGTGGCAAAAGAGAACGTATGGCTGAGCATACATTTTGTGCTGTTCTGGCACCAAGCTTGGAGTCAGGTTTGGAGCAAGAGAGTGGTGTGAGCACCAAGCTTGGAGTCAGGTTTGGAGCAAGAGAGTGGTGTGAGAACAGAGGGGTGGAGATATTTTCTTACGTCTGTTCTGCAGTGGAGGTGGTCGGTGCCGATAGTTAGAGTGCAATAGGTCACTGTGCTAATGTCTCAATCTCTGTGCTGTGAGATGGAGTAGAGCTTGTCTGTGAGTGTCAGAGTGGCAACAAGCTTGGAAATGCCCTGCTCCTTCCTACAGCGGTAAGCATGCAAGTGCTGGGCAATACTTTGTTTCTGTCCACGTGTGTGTGACTTTCGTCTCTACAGTATATATTTTTCTTGGCAATATCACATGCAGTTTGCAATAGCATGGTTGTCATATGGACAGCATAGCAACTTAGGATGCCTATGTTTGATGCCTTTTCTTTTTAGCCAAAAATAAAACACATGGATATTACTCAGCGTTATTGCATGGCTTTGGATTCCAAGACATTTAGGCTGAATATTAAATATGGAGCAGTATATAGCCAAGTATAAATATATCATGCTTTTAGACCATGAAGGATAAAGCCAGGTGGCTATCCTGTGGAACCTGGGGTCCTCATGTCCAGGAGAGTAACAAGAAATACATCCTTTTGTTTCTGAGTACTATATCCTTTTCTGATTATCACTATGCAGGGTTTTTTTACTTTCCTCTGGACCCTGATACTTAAGGGTAACATTCTTTGCTATGTTGGGGAAAAGTAATGGTTTTTTTTCTGTGAAACTGAGGGAGTGGCAGTCTGGAGCATTACAATGAAGTAGAATAATTGGCAGAGGGTAACAGGGAAGGGAATGGTACAGTCTTCTGGAACTAATGGACAAATTAGTGAATATATTATTTGGACCAACTGCATGAATTGTAGATGTAAAACAGTCTTGAATCTATTTTAAGACAGCATGTTGTTCTGCTGCTATCTCTGTGGATGTTGATTGAGATATTAAAATTTTGGTATTTTGTTTTTTCAAATATTTTGAATTTTAATTCAGTAATTTCTATCAAATCACCTAAATGCTTTCACTCTAGTCTTTTTTCTCTGAATCTGCATCCCACTTGACACAATGATAAACTCTGCTTGGAATCAACCCAGAAACTGAGGGAGGGATTTTGGTCCTGAGCAAGTGAACAGCAGTATTGCCTGGAATTACAAGGAATCTGGGTCCTCTGCCTGAAGAGTGCTGGATCTCCTTTCACAGAGCAGTGCCTCAAACTAATATATTAGTCCTGAAGAGATATCAGACTAATATAGCAGACCTAAAGAAGGGTCCCGTAGAAGCAGATCAGCAGAGCTGGTGCTGAGGATGATTAGACACGCAAAGACTGCTCTGCAATGAAAACCAAAGAGCAACAAGTGGGAATGATCAGGAAGTCTGTTTCAAAAGTGTACTCCTGGTATGAACCATGTGCACTAACGTAAATTCACTCATTGTCTTAGACTTACACATTATACTGCAGTTGTGTGAAGAAGGAAAATAAGAGGGAAAATCCCATTTCCCGAAAGTAGGGTTGGATTGTTTAGAAAATCAGCTTTCAGCCTGTATGCTATGAAATTCAGGTAGTTGGTATGTAAGCTCCTGACAGATCAACTAGAAAACTTACTTGTATGATGTCTTCAAATTTGTTTCCCTGTGGTTTCAAGAATATATGGTGAAGTGGAACAGAGAAAAATCCAGCGTCACTTTATAGGAGACCACCCAACCCCAAATCATTTGCTTTTTTTGGTATGGTTTTTGTTTGGGTTTTTTTTCTCTCTGAAAGACCAAATTGATCTTCTGTGGAAATTGGCTATATATTTTCCAAATTGACCAAAGGATAGAGGCTTTCGTGCAAGTTGAAAACTGGAAAAGAAAATCAACGTACTAGAAAAAAATGGCAAAGATATGTAAAGTGCTCCTAGCAAATTCTCTGTGATTTCAGCAATACTTTGAGAGGTATCGTAGAGTTTTAAAGGGTAGAAAGATAAAGGCCTTTGTGGACAAGCACAAAATAAAAGTACAGTAACTAGTCTCTCATGCAGAATGGGGAGTCTGTTTAATGCCCGCTTTGTGGAATGGTTTGGCTTTTAGGACTCATCTTGCCTTTTCTTTATTGTCTGTGACATACCTATGTTACTTTGCCAGGTACATTTCAACTAAAAATGGATGAAAACAAATAGTAAATAAAGAATAAGTATTATGTATCAGAGTAGAAGGAAGGAGAAAATGACAACTTGTGCTAGCTGTGCCTAAAGCATGTGAATTTATTCCTAGCAGTGTGCTTCTAATCCCTACTCCTGTGAGGTATTTAAACATGTGCTTAAGCTCCTGCACATCTCGTTGATTAGCCAGAGAGGGATGATACACCTTTAAATATGTCCCTAAATGGTCTGTCCTGACACTCATGAAGACCATTTGTTCTTTGAACTTGTTGTTTGCTGTTTTGAGACCTTAGGGCTGTGATCTCCCAGATTTTGTCACATTTTAATGTCTAAAATTCAAAATTTCATTCAGCTTCTCTTGGTTGTTGTTACCTTAGATGTATGTCATGCACCTCAGGAGAGTCCTTGCCGTTCTTCAGAGGAGAGGTGTTTAACAGACCTTGTGTTATCTGCCATTCAGACTTGAAGTACCTGCTTCATCAGATATTTTTTTGAGAAAGCAGCTGTGATTGATAGCACTCTTGTCTATAAAACTAAGATACATATTCACAAGTACTGGAGTCTGTTTTACATTGATGGGATTATTTATTGTTTTAAAGAATTGTATTTTATTCCATAATTAATATTTATTTTTATGTAGGAGAAGCTAGTCCAACACACTTCAATGTATATATTAGTTCATTGATTATAAAAATAGCTTAGTGCAGGAAGGAAATACGTTGTACTTTTCAAAATACTTTTGAGTACTTTTCAGATGTGCTGTCCACCTTGCTGCCTGGATCCAGACGAAAAGTGTGTTTTCCACTGTGTGGCAAGAACAGAATCCTGTAGGAGATAGCGTTTGCTCCACAGTCCTCTCCTGTGAAAGGGGAATGTCTGACTAATAAACATTTGTCAAACAACTTAAAATCCCCCAAATGAAGTTCTATAAATGATAAGTATGATGTATTAGCCTCCTGTCTTCCGAACATTTGCATGTTTTCATCTGTGCTAAAACTAGAATCAGAATTTAACAATAGCAAAGTAATTTGACATTGGACAGACTGGACAGCCAAGAAGGGCTTTTTAGTGTAATTCAGAAGAGATAGGGGCTTTCTGTTTGATACATAAGTGAGTAGGACAGCTGAAGTCTTGTTATTTCACTTCTACTGTTAAATTATACTTTGTAATATGGAAGGAAATTGAATTAACCTGGATGCAAAATATGAATTGTTATTCTGACATTTCCTATTTAAATGGAAATGCCAGAAATATCTATGGAAGGTGTAGATGCTACATAGGTGTTTTGAATGGCTAGAATGGAATGAAAAAATAATGGTGTCTTTGGACAACAACTCTGACTGCATTGCAGTGAGCCAGTGGAAGGAATTTGGTATAAGAGTGTTGTAAAGAAGATACTTGGAGGTCCTTGGGATTGCCCACTGGATGAAGTCAATATTCCCCACTTTTGACAAGGCTGCTTCTTTACTGATTGCTCAGCAGTATCTCTTGGATGTACTGGAGGAGGGTTACCTGCCATGTGGCAGGAAAAAAAGCATTAGCCAGGAGGCTCCATAGTCTAACACTTAACTTTTTGAGGCCTGCTATTTCCACGTTCAGAAACACCTACCTCTGTGACCACCATAACTGAATTACAGCCTCCAGGAGGTCAAATTGATTCAACCAGTTCAACTTATTCAAAGGCTGAGGAAAAAGAGACAACTTAACTCAGAGCTCTACTTTAAATACCTCTCAGCTGCCCCTTAGTAAGTGAGCCTTCCCTTAAAAAAGCAGAATGAAGACTTCTAAATTAAGATATTTTACTGCATTATTAGGTATAAATGTATTTTGAAAGCACTAGGAACTAAGAAAACACATGATAGAAAAGAATTATCACCCAGACAGAGTAACTAAATCTAAGGGAAGTAACTCTTTGGAAGCAGACAAACCTTGATATATACTGCTCACTTTTTATTGTTTTTAGCTGTCTGTCTCTAAATCTGTTTTTTCTAAATAAAAAAGATTTACTGTATTCAGAGTAGAGCCCGGAATTACTTAAAATCAGCTGTTCTACACAGTGCTGTGTAGCATGAGAGACACAGCTTTATAAGGCATTTAAATAAGTATGTTTTCAGGTTGACTTCCTAAAAATAAAATGACTTGTGGGGTTGTTCTGTATGGTAACGATGTCTTAGGTACACTGTTTGATAATACAAATATATATGTTATTTAACACCTTACCAACATTGTATTTTATTTAGCATGCTCTTAGGCCAAATAAACAAACTCTGTCAAAATATTCCTCGGGGTAAGAGCTAGCCCAAGGTCCTGGCTGTACTTCCCTGGAATCATAGAATCACAGCTGGAAGGGACCCATAAGGATCATCAAATCCAACTCCCTGCTCCTTGCAGGACTGCCTAGTTAGCATTTACTTGTGGAAACAGGAATAAAACTGTTGGAATGGGATCGCTCTGAGGTCTCTGGCTCAAATTTTGTCTTGAAATGAAAGAGCAGGATTACTGATGACTTCACTAGTGTAACATGGTGGCTTGTTTATTTACAGTCTACTGAGGCCCTGGTGCGATAGTGAAAAGGTACTGTGAAGTGTGCAAGTACATAAAATGGAGGGGAAGTACAGTGATTGCATTTTCTTTTCCTCTGTGTATTTCTGCTCAAGGTATTATGGAAATGCACACTGCTTCTTTTTTGTTTTCTTATGGTTTCCCTCCTCTCTTTACTTCATCATAGTCTGAAATAAACCATCCAGGCTGAAAGAGGACGTCTGCCATTTGTATGCAGTGAACAAAATAGCTCTGTCATTGAGTCAGTGGGTTATGCTTTCAGTATAACCTGATTTGGGGAGGAGGCCAAGGAAAGTGTGGGCTGGCAGCACCCAGTCAAGGCAGGTGAGAAGTTCCAGCTCAAAGCCTAAGCAGAGCATGGGGGTGAAGGAGTGGGGAGACTGGAGACGTAGCTCCAGGGAAAGGGTAAGTGTCGTGTGGAGCTGGCTGCTGGAGGTGGACCAAGCTCAGAGCGTTAGGAACCTGCTGCAATTTGTGTTTAGGAGCAGCAGACCGGGCGTCCTGTAGCCTAGCCATACCACCTTCATCCCCACCTGATTGACGGTGGTTGTGGCCTGCATGGTGATGTACATTCAGTACTTTTGTTTTTTGGGATTCAGTGATGTGCCCCATGCATAGCTGTTCAGAAGGATGCTGGGGTTCCCAGTGTGACCCGTGTGGGGACACAGTTGTACAAGCATGTTCTTTGGGAGATAGTGCCTGTGGGAGGACAGCAAAACAGATACGTTATAACTGTCAACTTTATAAGAGCTGTACACATTGTCCTCTTATCCTGGCAATATAATAGAGCATCCACTGTTTGGATTGTACGTAGGCTCTGCTAAGTGGTTGTTGGCTACTTGATGAGGATAATCCATACCTGAAATGTTCATCAGTGTCTGTGTAGTGTTGGGTCTCATGATGGTCTTGTTGAACACACCACTGATTGCAATAGATGGGTTGGCATTCTGTGACATTCTCCTCATAGAAAAGTTCAGGTCATGAACAACATACTCTCAAATCTTTATTTGCATCCAGTAAAATTGTGTTAAATCTCTTCAGGCTTGGTAAGAGGCAAAGATTTCAAGTTGGTTACTAGTATATCAGAAAACATGCTGTTGTCTACAGCCATAAATAATATGATGGTAAACTGTTTGATCAAAACATTTTGAAGTGGAATCAGCCACCAAATCCTAGGACAATACTGAACATAAGGTCCACACTTCAGATTAAAAACTCTTCCCTTTTATGAGTTTGAATCACGATCTTGAATTTATTCAGAGCCAATCCTTTCATTTTTAAATACTGCTATTAAGATAATTGCTAGAAGTGTACAGTTAAACTGAAATGTAGATCTTTGTGTATTTATTTTTTTTATTTGTGAGAGAGAATAACTCCTGAATATTCATTTATCTGGTGACTATTCACCTCCTTACATTTTCTTTGCTATCCGAAACAAAAAGCAAAGAACCCTTCATAAAACTAACAGAAATTCCAATGATCATGTTTCACTGGAATCGTGTTATCTTGCTAGAAATACAAAATTAAGATTTTTATGGTACAAATTAATTATTTATGTTTTACCTTGATTGTCATTATTTTTCTGTTGCTTTTCTTCATTATGATACGCCTCTTTCGTTACTCTTATTCAACAGTGAACAGTGTTTCACCCCAAGCCCCCAAGCATGGATCAAACATATTACAGTACTTCAGCAATGCTGTAGTTTGGGTGAGTTATATTGCTGCTTTTCCTCCATGGAATATGTAATTTCTCAAACTCCCTTGATGGCCTCTCTCCTTGGAGAGAAAAAGTGGTTCATCATATGTACCCCAGCTGTCTTTTGTCCTTGATGAGGACTCTGAAGCTTCCAGGGAGTGTGTAGGTATGAAACAACTGAACTACAGATTTAGTGAGAGCATTATTTGCTCATTATACACTCTGTAAATATGAGCATTTCTGAATTGAAAGACCTTCACTTTTGGCTGAATTAAATTGTTTTTCAGACATTTGTGTGTTTGGCCAGACTCAGCTATTTCAGCAATTTGGTAGCTTTTTTAATCCCTGTAATCTGTCAGTTAGTGGTAGTGGGACAGTATGCTAGTCATTGTGGGTAATATCCAAGAGCCACTTTGATAAAGGAAGCAATGCCTGAGTGCAGAGAGCCAAGATCTGCACCTGAAGACAGGAGCAGATTACATTTCTCTGATTTTAGAAGAATGAGGAGCAGCTTTCCACCAAGAGAGGAAAAAGACTGGCAACAGTCTGTGTGGTGCTCCTCAGCGGAGTTAAGGGCTAAGCAGGGTGACTGATGCCTTCTGTACTGCCTGTCTTGTCAGGATAGCAGCAACCACAGTATTACAGATCCTTCCAAACTGGTCTGTGGAGTAGTCAAATGACGTACCATTTTATGGTAGCTTTTTTTTTATTTATTTCTAACATAATTTGCATTTAAGATTTGACCACGCTTTGATTAAGGGCCAGATCCTGCTCCTTGAGAATACTGGCAAATAGAAATTTTCATTACAGCTCAGCAATGGTGTGCACATACGTGTGGGTGTGCAGGAAGGTGGTAACTGAGGTTTCCTTGGCATCAAGTTTTCTTTCCAGTCCATGAGACTACTCATGGGGTTGCTTCTCTCCTCAATCTTTTCTTTTTTCATCTTAAGCAGAACATTTGTATACATATTTTTTTCATGCCAGAGTGGATTTTCATTTATACAGAGAGTACAAGATATTTCACATTAAAATACACTGGAAAGGTTTCTAGAAATGAGAGCTTTGCAGTCAGGTTGCTATTTTACAGACTTTGCAGTGTTTGGTATTAAATATTTTGTTCAAAACAAAAGGAAAGGAAAAATCCTCAACCGGACATTATTGCTATTAATATTTTGCCCTGTTGAGGCCTGCTACTATGTGACTAGAGTAAGTTATTTTTAAGAATGCCCCAGTGAATTAGGGGCCTACAAGCCATTTACTGCAGTGATGTAGACATGTTGGAGCTTTGATGCTGATGGTTCAGTGAAGATGGATCCGAGCTTTCTGAATATTCCAGTTCTTGAACATTTTTGCCTGATTTGATTTATCGTGCTGTTAAAAATTACAAATAGATCTAATCTAAAACCCTACCTCTTCAGGCATTCTTAAATTTGGAGGTGTTTTAAATGCTGACAAGGTTCCAACATGCTTTATGAGAAGCTGCACACAAATCTTGAGTATAAATAACAGATATTCCAAAAGGGAGTAAGATTTTTGCAGCATTACTACATTGTCTCTGAAGTAGTTTAGACAGTGGAATAATAGTTTTAGTGTTGAAAATAGGGTTGGCTCTGCTTTATGCCTTAGCCAGAAAACCACAATACCAGAAGTGTAGGACATTAATAACCTCGTTGTATACTGATGTTAGAGATAATATTGCAGTTCATCGTTGTTTGCTATTGTAAAAGTTTTGCTGGGCTTTTAGCTGTATCTGTTCTTCCATACCCCTGAGGACACTTACTGTTAAGATGGATTTGGGATGTTTTCTTCCAAGTACAATATTGTACAAGAAAAACAAACATTCAATATTCAAAAGACAGACCTATAGAGACAAGAAACTGAAAAACATTCTCCCAACAGTAATAATTCCTTGGGAAGATAGATACAGTGTAAGTAGTATCATGCATTATGCATTTTGTCTAATATACTGCTCAATAACGACGTAGGACATCGATAGGGTGTTTCATTATGCCATTTAGGAACAAACTTAAGCATATGTCCTAGTCAACTCGTTACCTGTAAGACCTTACACTTCGAGGCATATCCACTTGTATGCATTCCTCGTAAGGTCACTAAAAGCTGTGGATGTTGCAGACGTCCTTGGAAAGGTTTGAGCACCTCTGAATATGGGGGTCATGAGCCACAGGAGAAAATCTCTATGTCTCTAAATCATCTGTGCTCACAATGGCTTTCATGCATTTTCAAATAGCTCTTTGCTGTAGAGCTCTAATTTTCCCCTTGCTTTTGTAACTGCTCTGGTGTTACCCCTGAACCTTTCCTAAAGTCAAATGTCATGTTTTTTTCACCTTATTCTTGTTTCTTTGACTTGCTAGTTAACTTTATTAGATGCAGGCTAATTAAATGGACAATGACAAATAGTTTGATATCATTACCTAACACAGTGAAATGTACTAAGTGGGAGAGAAATGGGAGGAAGATCTTCATAGATCAGTTTGATTTTTCTTGCTAACCCAAGGATGATGAAGCCAGCTAGGGCTCATCTTTTTCTTCCAGAAAAGCGGTAAATTATCTTCGTTTAGTCCTGCATAGTTATTTTCTGTCAATGAATAGTATTCTGCTTTGTCCCTGGTACAGGCTACAAAACATAACACTTGACTATGCTCTCCATCCTTAGCTTAATGTATCTGGAATTACTTGTTAGTAAAAGTTTAAGAAGAATGGGTATTACTGCCATGTCCAGACTATATACAACCTCTGCACGTACAAGTTTGTACAACCTCTGCCATAAATATTTCCCCCTCTTACTGTGCTTCAAAATATGAACTTTCCTGGCTTTGAGATGGAGTCCATAATACATAGGAGCGGGGTAAGGACTCCAGATGCCACACTACAGAAGACATCTCTCTGCCACCTCTGAGAAGGAAAAAATTTAAAAGGCGTCCTTGTCCTTTTGTATTGCATTGTTTATATGCTCAAAACAACACAATGCTGACTTCAGATGGCTTTCTCCACTTTCTGGTCACTGCAGACCACTTTCTTTGCAAGCTTTATATGGAAGATAGTTGCTTCACTGAGCATTTTGTGTTCTGCTCCAGGAACCAGTAAACTTTTAGTCAAACAATATTCTGAAGCATAATTTTTAGTTACCCAAGTCCGTTGTTACTGGGTCAAGCACACCGTACTAGGCAAGAGTCAACAGATGATGCCAGGGCAAGTTTGAGTTCAGCTAATACAAGATTTGTTGCTGTCCCATCCACGCAGGCATTTTCCTTTGTTTAATTTGTGATAGTGCCTGGACTAGAGAGTAAAAATACCATTTTTTTCTGTAACAGGATATGAATGACTGGACATGATAAATAATGGAATCTCTTGTAATTGTATCTACATGAATATTTCACATTCTTAGAGCTGTGAATTTATCCCATGTCTGAGAATGGCTCTGAAGTATCTGACAGAGCTTGTTTGCTTTTGCTCCATCCCTCTCATACTGATGACACAAGTCTGCGGCTGCTTAAGATCACACCATTTTTCAGAAGTTCGGTGTGTCTAGACGTGCATGGAAAACCAAGGAACAGACTGTGAATCTTCACCCTTTTGTTGCAAAGTCTGTAACAGTGGAAGCGAAAGGAAGCAAGTTAAATTGGTCTTGTCTTTCTCTTTGGAACTCTGCTTTCCTCTTGTACAGTATAGATACAGGGATTGGCTGCAACAGTCAATACAAGTTTCAAAGAGCTCTCAGAGGCTAAATATGAATGCTAGCTGGCAAGCAACTTGCAAGGGATTTCTCAGTGTAGGTGTACTCTGAGAGTGAGAGATGTGAGTTCATTAGTACTGTGTATGTTTCAAAACCAAAATAGGTAAAAGTATTTTTTTCAGCAGTTACCTTTTGAGTATATCATATATCAAATGTATGGGTTTGGTCATGAAATGACATTTTTTTTCATCCTCTAGGAAGGGGCAAAGGAGAAACAGGAAAATCAAAACAATGGTGTTTGAGAAGGTAGATTTTAATAACCTTTGAGAGTTCATGGGATGTTTTGTGAGAGTTGGATCTAAAGGAAAAAAAAGAGGTGAAGATAGCTCACAACTCTTTGATGAAATAATATTAAGGGTACAGTGGAAAGACAAGTGTAGAAAGAAACCAACTTGGCTAAATCATAAGCTCTTCATTGACCTTTAACACAAGGAAGAAGAATACAGAAGTTGGAGTGCAGATCAGGTGGCCGGGACAAGTCTCAAAGTGCAGCGTGAGTAGGCAGAGAAAAAAATCAGATGGGTCAGTGAACAAAATGAGATGCAGTTAGTGACATTGAAAATAACTGGAAATCACTTGAAAAGAACATCAGTGATAAGACAAAGAACAGGAAAAGTTTGTCCACTATTGACTCTGACGATAAATATGTTAAAAGGTGTTTCTTTTGTATCAGTCTTCACTTAAAGGTCAATGACAGTCTTTCACAATTAATACTGATGACAAATGAAGACAATCTGAGCCTTGAGGGGGGTACAGCAGGCCAGACAGTACTTAGATGTATCTGATATTTTAAGATTGACGACAGCTTCTGTCTCTGTTGAACAACTGACCAAAGCTATTTGAGTTATCTTGAAGATTCATGAATAACAGAGGACATACCAGAAGACTGAAATAAAACTAAATGTAGTGCTTGTCTTGTTGGAGGACAAGAAGAGTTGAGGATTTATAGCGTAATTTTAATCCCCAGAACAAGCACTGGTTCTGATAAAATTTTCTAAAAACCTAGGCAGTAATGAGATGAGTAAAAGCCTCTCCTCTCTTGCTATCCCCTTGCCTCCCTGCAAACGCAAGAAAAATGAGTGTTATTTGAAACATCAAGACAGGATCTGACTCTGCACAAGTCAATACTTAGTTGTAGCTGCCTGTGTAATTCAGCTTTCTAGCACTGTTCTCCATATGCATCAGGGAAAGTTCCAGTAGTTACAGATGTAGAAATTACTGGCATATTAGCCAACATGAATACCCAACTGGCACTTTAAACAACCTTTCTGGACTGTCTTGTGTAGGACCAAGGTATTTGGTTCTCACTGGAGAATTTCTTCCTTTCTTTGATTTTGTGTCTATTTCTTTTTAAGTATTGCCAGCTTAGTTTTAAATGCGGAAAGAGTTTAGCCAGCCACATTCAGTAGCACACATTCAGTTTTCCATGGTGGCGGGCGTCCAAAGAATACTGAAGCACATATAAAGGAGAAATCTACATTCACATATTACCTGATACTGAACAGAGGATGTGCCACCAAGCCTATAATCAATGTTTATTAAAGGAAGGAATAAATATTGCATGACCTTCCAGTCCTAGTTATAGTTGCCTCATTCTATTTAATAAGCAGAGGAGGTTTATAGTGTTTGCCCAGCCATTTCCCAAGACACGTTTTTTTACTAGGCTAGTTACAATGTGACTTTATTACTTCTTGCTGTGTTAAGGTCCTACATTGTCTTGTCTATTCTCTGACTGAGATACATTTGTCAGAAGACCAACTGCTATGAATCAGTGAAACTGTTGCAGGAACATTGATTTACAACAGCTGAATATTGGCTCTTATTCTTCACAAATTGCTGATGTCATTAACTATTTAGAAGCCAAGTTTTTAAAAAATGTATCCAGCACAGACCAGAAAACGGCAATTCCATTTCATAGAAAATGTAAAAAAATTAAATGTTTAGCATGAAATGAAGCTAAGACATATAAATGGAGAGAAGCTGGTTATCCTAGGAGAGTGAGTATTCTGAATGATAAGAATAATGAACAATGCCATGATTTGGTCATCTACCTGAGATTTGAGAGACCTATGTTTTTCAGCCTGTGCTTCAGATCAAGTACAATGGAGACTGGAACCTACTTCCATCCATTCTCACTGAATTACCTCGCTGCAGAGTTACTTTGTCCTGCTCCACATTCCATCCTGGACCTGATGCATTTTAATTAAAATCAACGTTTCTGGAAATGTAATTTTTGACAATCTTTTTTGACAGAACAGCATTCTTCAGTGGGTATTAAGTAACTTTGTAAGTGAAAAGTAGTTATCTATACAGTATAGTCATTATTTTTTTGTGTGAGCTCTAACTGTATCCAGATCACAGCTGGCATGAGAATGGTTTCTTTTGCACATAATTTTCAAAGCAAGCCAGCTTGGTATCACTTCAGAAGAAGAAAGGAAAAATATTTTTAACAATGTGGATCCATGAAACATAGTACAGGCAGTGTGCAAATGGTCACAAGGGAGATGGTCTCCTCCTGGGGATTTGTAACTATACAGTTCATTTACAATTTGCTCATATAGTTCTCGATAAATGCATTGAAGTCTCTAAATACTATTATGGACTCATAAAACCTAATTCACGTGCAATTTCATTTGCACCGCATTGCAGCAATTACATAAACCACTTTTGAAAGTCTTCGTACTAAGAGCATTCTGGACTGATTGTGATTGTTCAAATCACTTGGCTGAATGGAATGAAAATACATTTCATGGAAAAAGGGAAAAAAAGAACAAACTTAACCCATATGATGAATAAACAGCCAGCAAAACCTGTACAGAATAGAATCCCATTATTAGATGCTATTGAATTTCTAACAAGTCGTATACAATTGTTATTGCTAAGCAATAAACGATTAGCAGCAGATCATTTATATGACTATTCAAGTCTGAAGAACTTGTCTTTAAACTGAAGATAGAATAATACTATGGCAATACAGTGGAGAAAGGTCTTGTTTAAACTGAAGGTAGAACGTTATTGTGGCAATGCAGCCAAGAAAGATTATCATAGTTTACCCTTTTTCTCCTGTATGGCTCTTATCTTAATTCACATTAATTTTCCCACTCTTTTGTCTTTTCTTTATTATTTTTGCATTTTTATTACTTATGATTTCTGAGCATGCTGGCTATTTCAGCCAAAGCTGAGCCCTGTGATTTGCACTTAGATGCATGCCTATACAAAGTCTGTGCTAATAGAATTTTAAGGCGAATCTGTTCCTTGCTGTTGTGAATCTGAACGAGTGTACTGTGCTGCAGTGCAATGATATTCCTCCTTACAGCAGAGTCACAGCGGCGCATGTGGCAGTCTTTCAGGTTGGAGAGCTACCATTTTCTCAGTATGAGAAGACATCTGTCAAGGTTGATACAGGGACATGGGGATACAGAAAAGGGAACCAATGTCACACACAAACCTGGGACTATGTGACTGTATTTTTTCTATATTAATTTATGTGAAATTGGTACTTCATGATTCATGTGAAGAGAGTGGGTGTTCTCTCCAAGTATGAATTTGAGGCTATGGTCAGGAAGGGCTGAATTTACCCATAAAGAAAAACATGGAAATAAGTTTAATTCTAATTAAAATTGTTTTATGTGCACATTTATACACGTTTAAAAATACATTATTTTTAGCTTTTGCATCAGATATCAGAATTCTCTGTAGTAGCTGGAAGTTGTTGCTTGAGCAATTTAGTAATCTGAGACTTTCCAAGACTGCTAGGGTGTGGTTTCTACCTCCTCTAGCTTTAACTGAAAAATGAGATTGGAAGGGTATGAGTTTTAGAGTTTTCCAGCAGTTGTTTTTTATGTATATATTTATATAACATATATTTATATGTATTTATGTAAATTTTTGTATTTATATAATAGTTATTTTTATATAATAATTACATGTATATAAGTATACTCACATGTTTTATACATCAGAAGTATCCCCAGGTTTCAGCAGTTTGCCCAAATGGTCATGCACTCTGATCATGAACAGATTATTGTTTGAGAACACAGGGTTAACCTTACTGGAGTGAATCAACAATTTATTAAAATGAAAATTACAAAAATTATTTGTATCTCTACCTCTCTAGAGGGACTTTGTCCTTCCTATTATTTGCTGACAATGCAGTGCTTTTCACAAGAGCATGAGCTAGTTCTTTCTCCCTACAAACAGATAATCATCAGTTATGTTTTCTCCATACAGATTCAGAGAACAAATAATGATGTGGTATGAATATCCACATAGGCAAACCAGCTTATGCCTTGAAAAGTGTTTTTAGATGGAACTCAGTGATTTTCTGTGACACAGTTGGTTAAACTCATGTAAATCTGGTTTGTGGTAGTATATTTTTGCTCCAAAGCAAAGAAGGATCATTCACACAAAATCACCAAAACCCCCTGTTAGACTCCAGTCTCTTACCCAGATATCATGATTAATTTTAAAAGGTTTGATTATATCTTTGTGCACTAAACACTTTTCATCTGCCACAGAAATTGCAGATTTGTATCCTTCCTGCTTTCATATGAATGCAGAACTTTGCCTAGCCTAGTTTAATAAATCTAGCTGTGTAAAGAAGTTTTCAAGGACGAAATAAATCTTTCTAGTTTGTGTCTCAACTCAGTAATATTCTTCCTTCTTTTTTGCAAGTGAAGCTAATGGTAACTTGAAAATTTATACGGTGCATTTCTTTGGTAGGTGAGAAGATGCCATTTGGATACCAGAGAAGTGAATGACAACGAGAAGGAGGCATCTGATGTTCTCTAATGGCTGTGATTTGTGGGCACTTTTCATGGGACTGCTGTTGTGCAGAAATGGGAATGCGCTCCTATTTACCTGTAATGAGAGGTAAGTGAAATTTGCTTTCTCAATCTCTTATCGAAAGAGGGAAGCTGCTTAGCTTATCACTCCTGATCTAAAGTACTAGGCTTTGCCTCTTGTATTCATTTCTCATTTGCTTTTCAGTTCATTCACTATCAAGATGAAAGTCAGGATTAGAGAAAATGCAGACCTGTCCTTTTCACAGGTTTCTGATTGTTTTAAATCTGCTGCATTGCCACACACTTTCAGTCTTTCTTTCCTGGAGAAGTTATAGATTGGTTCCTATCTAGTTAAATAATAAAGAAAAGCATCTCTGGTTTTGGTTGGTTGGTTTGGGTTTTTAAATAAAGATATTACAAATTGGGGTATTTAGCAGAAAAATCAGTGTCATACAGAAGACACCTGCCTTTCTTAGCTAATAATAAAATGCTTCTGAATCTTATGTTGCTGGTACATCTTTTAGGGTTGAATGTGGAACCAATACATTCATTAGCAAGAATTTACATACATGCACACACCAGACTTCATTTGAAATAAAATGAGATGATGAAGGTGGAGAAGTTGGGAATCATATAGATAAGGGGTTCATAGCTGGGCCTTTTTGATGAGGGGAATGAGCTCTGATTTGTTTGAATGTTGAAGGTTTAGTTTATTTGCCCAATAAAATGGTGATGGTATTATGGGGGTAGTTAGAGACCCCTTACTGAGATCAGAGTGCTATTTTGTTACGTTCTCTAAAAACACATGGAAGACAGGTCATGAATGGACTAGGGAGCTCACAGAAATACTATGAAGACAGTCTGTTACTTCAGAGGTCAGGAAAGGAGGAGAGACCTGAATAATATGTGGAGTTCATATTCGGAATTAGTTAGCTTGTATGAGATTCAACAAAAAATAAACGATCAATGAGCAGACAAAGGACAATTGTTTTGAAAAGATTTAAAATGGATCAGAAAGTGAAAACAAATCTCTTAAGACCATGAAAAGAGAGCTGGAGAAAAAGAAAAGAACCTTGTTAACTCAAACTCTGTCTTTAGCCGTAATTGCAAATACCTGAGCCTTTCTCTTTTCCCCACCACTTCTCTGCCCTTGTGATAGTGGTGACCATGTTAGTCTAAAGACCTCCATTGAAAACCAGGTTTTGGCAATAAAGACGGAGGATTGTTTCAGTCTCTTAAGAGAAGACACAAGCTAGAAACAGAGAGTTCCTGACAAAACTCCCACTGGGGCAGTTTCTATTCTCATTGCTGTTTGTTTTATTTCTTCACCTGGGAGAAATGACTGGAAAAATGAAAAAATGACAAATTTGCTGCCATTGAAAGGGATGACAATATGTATTACAGTGCTGACTATCCTCACATGCTGTTCAGTGTATATTGTTATTTTGCCTCATTTCAACATTAATACTGTACTGTGCTGTAGATTGCGGACCACAATGGGACACTTTGTGAGTAATTTTGAAAGCCAAATGTTTTCTTGGAGACATAGATCTATCTTAACATGTATCTGCATCACGGTGCTCTGTAGGAGTGATTTTCTCAAAGAGGTTGAATCAAGCCAGCACACTGTCTACCAACACTTTGAAATGTTATTGAGCAATACAAAAGTAGTGGAAGATGAATTGCCAGTAACTATGATGAGATGAAGAAGAAAGCAATATTCAATAAAGTAAAGCTAGTTTACCATCATTGTAAGTGTAATCTGTAACACAAACCAATTTGGCTGATCCTCAGCACCTTTTTTTTATAAGGATACCTAGCCAGCTCTTTAAGCAGGTGAATCACAGCATAGTTCTTTCCAGAATTCCAGGAATTCTGTAGCTAGAGATCTACAAAATCGTTAGTGGTATGGAAAAAATAACTAGAGAACAAACTATTAACCATTTTTTCCACTATAAAAATTCAAGACGTGACTGCAAGTATCATGCTGCCTGTTTGAAATCCAAAAACCAAAGTGGCTCTTTAGCACCATGACATGTAGTTACACTATGGAACTTCTTGCCACAGGATGTTGTGGATGCTAGAGTTTACTTGGGTTTAAAGAGCAAATGGACAAGCTTGCAGAACTATCCGTGCATGTCTATTAAATACGAAGACTCCACTCTGACTCTGGAAATCGCTGATTCCCCAATTATTTAAGGCTAGGAGACATAGCATGACATGTTTGCCCTGTTCTTTCTTGTGTCACAGATACAACATCATTAGATGCAGAGTACTAGACTGGGTGGACCTTTGTTCTGACACAGGACAATGCGACGATACTAATGTTGAGTGATCCTGGATTTTTGCTTAATACTATGTACTAGATGTATCTTGTTCCTTTTTGTTTCTTTCTGTTACTCTATTTGACAAGTAGCCGCGTGCCAGCACTGGGTCCATTTTGGGACTATTGTCTACCAGTCTAGGGCAGATAAGTCAGTGTCTTTCTTGCTGTACAATTCTAATTTTAAAATTGTAGTTTTCAAAAATATCAGTTATTACATGACCTCAATTATTGGATATCCAAAACTTGACAGCAGATCTATGTCAAATTACTGTCTAAGGGTAGTAGGTAGAACATAAGAAACTCTTCTACTAATTGTGAGCCAAAGCCCAAGTCTTTCTTTTGGCTGACTTTAGTTCTGTATTAGGACATTTCTGGATTTTGCTTTACAGGTTTATCCCAGTTTGCCAACTAAGAGTGTAATTTACTGCAGTACTAATCCTGCTATCACTACTTCTGGAACACTGGAGTAACTCTGTTCTTGAAATCATTCAGAGTATAATTAATTCCATTGTGTGGTAAGTATACTTTAGTTACTGTGTACCATACTGCACCAAAGAAAGATACAAAAGTGCTTTTGAAATGTAGCATACATAGAATGGAGAACATAAAACTGTTATTGATCATGTTTTCTTTGTAAGCTACACAGTATGTTTGATATACTTAATTCTGTACTCGTAAGTATAAAGGCATGCAAGTAAACCAGATGCTGATTTCTGTATCTATAACCTGATCCAACACCTATTGGAATGAGAAGAAGGTTAGTTTTCAGTGCTGCTTTGTTGTAACGTTGGCCTGAGTTTTACATTCTATCAGTCTCTAAAGGAGAAAACTGGATGCCACAGTGGGGTGTATGCACTTGATTACCTGCTCCCTCAACATTCCTTCACTAGCTATGGCTCCCTGACTGCAGACACAAGACCAGATCTCTGTTCTCCTGCTTATGCTGCATGCAGTATGATATCATCCACCTTTTATCACTCTAAACTTATTTTCTTCTTCTGAGTCAGAAACTTCAAAGTGTTTAGCTTCAACTATCCTTTCCTTTTATTTTGCTTTGGATTTTTTATTTTAGTATTCTACACATTGTGCTTTATAGATATGACCTGCTTTCAAAGTTGTTCTCTTAATAGCATGTTTTGGCCTAGCTGCTTCTGTTCCCCAGGAAGTTCTGACTTCCATACTGATTCTGAATGTTTTTTTTTCTCTTTGATATTCTGGAATTTCCTAGGAAAAAATACTTCTATATTTTCCAGTTTAAGCGCACATCAGTGCAGTGTCATATCCTAAGGCTGGGACATCAGGGGCAGCTGAAGTGCAGCTGTATCTGCTGAGTGGTAGCAGCACTGCAGTAGTGTGAGGACTGCTGAAAAACCTGACTCCCTGTTAGGAAGGTAATGGGTTGGGGTGGCTGCAGGAGCCAATGCCATCATATTGCCTTGGGTCCTCACTGCACACCTCTGCTGGCCCAGCTGACTGCAAAATGGTTTCCAAGGACACGGGGGTTGTATGCTGATGAAAAGCTGCTTCTGGAGTTCCCCTCTCAGGAATTTGCTGAGGCTTGGCCTTGAGGATCTTCCCTAGTTGAAGAGTTTGATTAGTGGCCTGTAGTATTACAAAGGTTGTTTACCTCTCATTGAAACAGATTCTTTCTTTTGTACCTTAAGTCTGAGTTCAGAACAAGGATTCAGAAGGTTCCTTCTTTGGGGCCATTGCTGATCCTCTAGAAGTGAAGTTGTCCCAGGTGATCTCCCCCATCACCATCCTGGCTTCCCTTTTGTTTCTGTATAGGCTCTGGGAGGAGAAAAAATTATTCTTGAATATTCTCACTGAGGAATAAACAGGAAGAGACAATAACCTCTAATAGTTTATAAAGGTTCATATAATAAAAGCATTAAAGAACAATGAAAGAAATATCTGCCTTGACAGAGAACTACCTAGTGGTACAGTTTTCCATTAGTTAACAGCTCCTAACACTAACTGCCTTAAATCAGCTTTTAAAGTAGCAAACAGTTGAGTGCATTTTAAAGTTGAAGTTCTATCACTGGGTCTTGGCTCTACTCCCAGCAAAGAAACACACAAAATAACTTGTTTATGGGGTCTGAAAAAATTCAGGTTTGCTTTCTCATGCTTGATTTCTACTTGGGGAAAAATAATAATTCCTCAAGCCATCAGTTTCATTCTGAGACTAAATGGAATAAAGAGCCTGAGGAATCCAAATAAACATGCCCAGAATTGCACATTGATGCAGAGGGGCTGCTACCTGGTAAGGGGACAGGACTGCCAGCTTCCTTTGGCTTCCTCTAACTCTACCATCAGTCACTTGTGGCTGTATGCATGTCAGAAAGCACTTGACTCTTGAGTCCTCTCTGGGCCTGATGGGACTCTTCTGTGGCCTTGCTGTTCCTTGGTTTCTTCAGAGTATGTAGATAAGGGAGGTCTGGGCTGCAGCTCTCAGTGGTGCTTCTAAGCATGAAACTGAGGATCTCTTTTATGTGCCCTGCAAGGTAGCACAAAGGCTGAGGATGGAGGATTGTACAATAGTTTTGGAGGACTGGGTAGGGCACAAGGCCAGCCTGGTGCAATATTGTCCCTAGTGCCCACTGAGTAGACCAAGGAATGAAGAAATATACATGCTGTATATATATATCCATGCATCAGTCAGTACATGCTGGTGGCCTCCCAGCTGAAAAACAGCTTGGCAGGAAAGGACCTGGGGGTCCTGGTGGACACCAGATTGCACATGACCCAGCAATGTGGACTTGCCACAAGAAGGTGAATGGTATTCTGGGCTGTATTAGACACAATATTGCCAGAAGGTTGAGGGAGGTGATCCTTCCCCTCTGTTCAGCACTGATGAGGCCACACCTGGAGTGCTGCGTCCAGTGCTGTGCTCTCCAGTTCAAGAGAAAGATCAACATACTAGAGAGAGTCCAGTGGAGTGCCAATAAGATGATTAGGAGATCAGAGCATCACTCCTATGAGGAAAGGCTGAGAGAGCTGGGAAGGTTCAGCCTGGAGAAGAGATGGCTTGAGGGGATCTTATTAATATATATAAATACCTGAAGGGAGGGCACACAGAGGACAGAGGCAGGCTCTTTCCAGTGGTGCCCAGTGACAGGACCAGTGGCAATGGACACAAACTGAAACACAGGCAGTTCCCCCTGAACATCAGGAAACACTTTTTTTTTGGCGGGGGTGACTGAGCACTGGCTCTGGTTGCCCAGGGATGTTGTGGACTCTCCGTCCTTGGAGATAATCAAAAACTATCTGGACATGGACCCTGGCAACTGGCTGTAGGTGGCCCTGCTTGAGCAGGGGGGTTGGACCAAATGACCTCCAGAGGTCTCTTCCAACCTCAGCCATTCTGTGATTCTGTGATTTATACTAGTAAATAAAAAGATCCATGGCTAGTTCTCTGGCTCTCAGGCAAATGGTATGGCATAGGTCATGTCCATACCAGCTAAATTCTCTTCCCCCTCCTGAACACAGTGGCTTCATCTGTGCTGTGTACTGGGAGCAATCTCTGGTGTATGCTCCCTTCTGAGAGGTCAGAGTGGCTGCCAGGTGGCCTGGGCCAAAACTATGCCTGGCAGTGTACTAAGGAGCTGGACTGTATCAGCGACTGTGGGACCGTGCTTGAGCCTATGGTCAGTGTATCTTTGGTTTGCTTATAAAAATGTGGTCTATCAAACCTATTCTCCATGTTTCAACCATGTTAGAGGAAATCAGCATAGTTACCAAGAGATTTTTAGGTACAGTTTTCTTCCCCCTGCATTTGTTCTTCATGCATAGATATTAAAAGCATCCTGCATCCTGCCCTCCCTCAGAACTCTCCTGGCTCCCTCCCCATAGCCTGGACTTCCTGGTGTTTTCCTGATCCTGTCCAGGGTGTTTGTCTGTGCTTTCAGAAATTGTCACTTGGTTCAAGGGATTTTTCTGGAAGGTTGGTGCTAAGGCACCTGCTTTCCTTTCCTTAACAGGTAGCTGAGGCTATGTAGCACTGCCCTGGGACTTACCAGTTGATTTCTGCTGTGTGGGGACTTGATTGCAGAGGTGTGAAGCAAGTCGATTACATTCCTAATGGGTGGTCAGCGTGGAAGCTAATGCTGGCACAGCTTCCCAGCTGCTGACTCAACTGCAGGCAGAGGGGAGGGGAGAAATTCAGGAGGAGAAAGGCAATGAAAAGAAACCATGGGAAAACAAGATAAATTCAAAACCAGAAGGAGCACAAGAAAGGATAAAAAGGAGGAGGAAATACTCTAGAATGAAAATAGTGCTAGAAAGAAGCCTGAGGCTAGCAGAGCAGAGAAAGGAAACAGAAGAATGTGGTAGAATAAACATACAAAACAGAAAATAAAGGGGAAAAGTAAAACATATTCTTTACATTCTTTCTTTACATTCTTTTTCGTACTAATGCATGCTCTAAGTACTGCGTAACCAGCTACATCCCTAGATTTGTATTTTGCAGTAGTTCTGCCACACATTTCATAACTTTCAACAGCATTCTAGCTGAAGCAGAAGGAGCTTGTAGTATTTTTCTTCCTTTCTGTCCCCCAGTGCCCTCTCAACATTTCCTACATTCTGCTGACAGTAGGCAGAAGGGTTATTTGGCACCATTCATCCACTAGATTGAGTGCAAATGCATTTTGGCAATGATGCCTGGTAAACTGCATATGCTTTGCACATGGGCACTTCCCTGTAAAGTTTTGGGTAATATTCCACTAGTTTTCTGTCTCATTTATGTTTCCTTTCTCCGTGTAGCCAGACTGTGTGAGAATAAGCATTGGTATAGTGCTTACCTTTGGCTAGTTTACTGTATGTTTAAAGCTCAGCCACACTGGTGTATGTTTTTGCCTCCCTCTTCTTTACCTTATCTGTAGAATTTTTTTACTGTGTTATATGCAAATAGGATAGAAGCTTCTGCACAAGGCAACGTTTTACCAGGCACCAACAAGGCACTGAGAAAATGACAGTTACTTTTACTGAGTCTACAAATTCTGCAGAATTTTCACGCAGGCTGTATACCCTTTTCCTCATTTTTGATAAGTGTCCATTCTGTTTCTTTGAAGAAAGGAGAAAACAAGGAGAAATGTATTTGCTTACAATTCCAAACCTCTAACTTAGTTTGTGTTGTCCAAAAGCTATTTGCTCAGTGCTGATCCAGGCTATTTCTGGAGCTTGCTTTTCAGTCTGTTTTTTGTGGTTTCCCCTTCTTGCTCTCTTGTTCACTGCTCCCTTGGTAAAAAAACAATCAATCAGCTCAGCCCCTTTGCCCACATAGTTAAAATCTGGAGGATCCGTAGATAAGTAGTGCCTTCAGAGAATGTCTTCCTTGTCTCATTTCAAACACTGTGACAGTGGTGAAAAACTGGTACTTACAAGCTGCAAAGTGGTGACCTTTGGTCATGAGAGATGTAGGCAAGGCATCCTGACTGATATTCTCTGTCCCTTAAACAAACAGTTCTTCTCTGTGTATCTCAATTTTAGTACAAAGATTTTAGGAATCTGTGTTTTGATAAGATGCTTCACTCTTACCCCATTTACTGTTCATTTGAACTTTGAGTGGTACAGCAGCCTAAAAACTAATTAAAGCTTCCCACTTCCCAAGGCAGCTATTCTTTATGTAACTTCTAAGATTACTGAATGAATATCTGGTAGCTCATTGTATTTTAGCTTTTGTTGAAGGAAGGGGACTATTCCTATTTGAGGGTTGTCAGACATTGGAATAGGCTGCCCAGGAAAGTGGTTGAGTCACCATCCCTGGAGGTATTCAAAAAGCGCGTAGCCGAGGTACTCCATAACATGGTTTAGTGGGCATGGATGATGGTTGGACTCAATGATCTTGAAGGTCTTTTCCAACCTAAATGATTCTATGATTCTATGATTTCATTAATCATCTAGCTCTAAGATTTGTTGCTAACATTGTTAAACAAGAACTTTTGCATGGTTAAGCTACATCTTCCCTATACTATGATGTTGTTCTTCCTGAAGAATCTTCAGTTACCTAACTGGATTATTTTTTGTGTGCATGCTTGTTTGAAAGGATTGCCGACTGTCCTGGAAATGCAGTTACCTCCAGTGTGGGAATTGGCAGCACACAAGTTTCTACTGTTTTCCTATCCTAGCTTTATTAAATGCATAAATGTACCAACAGCATGGAAGTGCAGGAAGTCTGTGTCACCAGCCTGAGCTACAAAGGTCCTCATGTTGGCATGGCCTGAAAGTATGCAAGGGATGGAATTCATGTGTTGCATAGTTCTTTTTGTCCAAGTAGTTTGAAGGGTATGAGCTGGCCATGCCACCTCTGGTCTTACTTGTATAGCTGTAGGCACCATGGTCCATTTTACTCATGTAGCCAAGGGCAATGGGGGACTGACTTGGCATGCAAAAGCACACTCCAGACCTTCTGCAAGAGATGCTGAGATGTAGTTACAGGGTTGCAAATGCCAGAGTACATTTGACAGTTTGGGGTTTATTTGTCTTTGGAGAAAATTATATTTATTGGTTTTATTACCTAAATAATTGCACAATGGGAAAATATATGTATTTCACTAGGAAAGGGTTTGCAAAAGCACATGAGCATTCTAACCTCACTCCCTTTGTGTCAAAGTTGGACCCCTAACTTCTGCATTTTTTAACTATCCTCCTCAAAAGCTGAAAAACTGTCTGTTCCTGCTGTGTTTAAATATGGGGGAATGTGAATGAGAATTTATACAGTATATAGTCACTGCTGTCAATAATTTCCCTTGAATCTTTCCATTGATCTCAGTAGGAATTATACCAAGCCTTTGTTAGGCACATAGCAGATTGTGGTGCCTATCACTCCTGATATTTGGACTGGGTTTGTTTCTATCAAGTATGTCTGTTGCTATGAAAAACTTTCTGTGAGTTGTGTCCTTCCCAGAAAAAGCAGTTCTGATGAGGCATGTGTGTGGTTCTTGGGTTGTATTACTTTCCAAGTCAACACTTTTACAGAAATAATACCTTCTCTGAAGATTTACAGTAAATACATGTGCTAGACAAAAGTTGAAGGCAATTAGAACTGTGGTGATGTGGCCAGCCAAGAATGTACTGTAGATCAGTGGGTAAATTTGGTATTACAGTCTGCTTGCAATACCTGTATCACCTGGTTTGCAAATGAGAGTTCTGATCTGTACTGTTGGGTTTTTCAGTTAGGGTTTTTTTTTGTTGTTTTGTTTTGTTTTTTAACAGAAGTAATTCACATTACTAGTGTATTGAAAATGACTTGAAGTAAGTAACAAGAATATTATGGTTTCTTTTTTTGTATTTACTTTCACAACATTAACAACATAAGGACGTGACTGAATAATTCATGTATATTTTACTGAGGCATTCTCCCAAGCAACCAAAAGCTTTCCTAATGGTTTGCCTAGACAGCGATTCCAGTCTCTGCTTGGAACGTTTGATTTGCAGTGCCCCACCACTGTACTAATGTGGTTTTCTTTCATAGCTGTCTCAGTCATATAAAATTGTTGCCCTACCTATAGACAAATACTTTCCCTTCTTTGGCTCTGTCAATTCATATGAATATTTCATGCTGCTGCAAGTTGGTCCGGATGTTTGCATTAGTGAACATCCTTTTCTCTTTGACTTTACCACTCTGATATTCATTAAGCTATACCATTTTTAAAGAAAAACACTGATCAATTTGCATGTAATTTTCTGCTGTAGACAAGCCATATATATATATGATCTTATGTACCCTATTTCAGCTATATCTTCTTACCTCTGTTGTCATCTACCTTACTGTACTGGGTTTATGTGGCAAGGTTTTGGTAGCAGGGTGGCTACAGGGGTGACTTCTGTGGGAAGAGAACAGGGGCTGCCCCCATGTTGGAGAGAGACAGTTCCAGCTGGCCCTAAAATGGACCTACTGCTGGCCAAAGCTGAGCCCATCAGCAATACTGGTAACACCTCTGTGGTAACATATTTAAGAAAGAGTAAAAAACATTGTGCAGCATCTGTGAGAGAGGAGTAAGAAAAATGGAAGAGAAACAGCCCTGCAGACACCAAGGTCAGAGAAGGAGGAGAGGGAGGAGGTGCTCCAGGCACCGGAGCAGGAATTTCCCTGCAGCCCATGGAGAAGACCATGGTGAAGCAGGTTGTCCCCCTGCAGCCCGTGGAGCAGGTGGATGTGCGCTGAGGGAAGCTGCAGCCCATGGAGCAGGTGGATGTGCCCTGAAGGAAGCTGCAGCCCATGGAGAGCCCACGCTGGAGCAGTCTCCTGGCAGGAACTGCAGCCCATGGAGAGGAGCCCACACAGGAGCAGGTTTTCTGGCAGGTCCTGTGGCCTGTGGGGGACCCACGCTGGAGCAGTCTGTTCCTGAAGGACTGTACCCCATGGAAAGGACCCATGATGTAGCAGTTCTTGAAGAGCTGCAGCCCATGAGAAGGACCCGTATTGGAACAGTTAGTGAAGGACTGTATCCTGTAGGAAGGATCCAACGCTGGAGCAGGGGAACAGTGTGAGGAGGAAAAGGCAGCAGAGATGAAGCATTATGAACCAACCACAACCCCCATTCCCCATCCCTCTGCGCTGCTCAGAGCAGGGGGAGAAGATAGAAAAGTCAGGAGTGAAGCTGGGCCTGGGAAGATGGGGGTGGGAGGAAGGTAGTTTTAGTTTTACGGGTTTGGGGTTTGTTTCTCACTATCCTACACTATTTTTAATTGGCAATAAATTAAATTAATCTTCCCTAAGCCAAGTCTGTTTTGCCCGTGACTGTAATTGATGAGTAATCTCCCTGTCCTTATCTCAACCCATGACTTTTTTCATCTTATTTTCTCCCCCTGTGATGCTAAGGAGGAGTGAGAGAGTGGCTTGGTGGGCACCTGGCAGCCAACCAAGGTTAACCCACCACTTTTACCTAAAATAGTCCCTTGTGGTCTTTTAGGCAGACGATATTTATGGATTTACTTTACTGAGTATTTACCAAGAAATGTAATTGGCTGTCAAGGGAAGATGAATGCTTTCTCACTCCCTTGTTTGTACTCTGGATTTGAACACACAGAAAAGATGGACAGAAACTCATGGGCTCAGGCACCTGATTTGATCTTGTGTAAAATCAGCAAATTTCCTCCTAACTTTCAGCTGTTTTCTTGTCCTATCTACCTCTGAGCAACAAGCAGAAAAATCTGGCTGTGGAAGGGCCTGTTTCTAGAGCATTTGTATCTATTTCAGCCAGAAGTCTACCTTTCCAACACTGGAACTAATTATCTGGGCAGAAATCTCTACCTATTCTGATGCATCTGAGGCACTCAATGAGTGCTGTCCTTTTCACTTTCTT
Organism: Haliaeetus albicilla; assembly: GCF_947461875.1. Taxonomy (NCBI): domain Eukaryota; kingdom Metazoa; phylum Chordata; class Aves; order Accipitriformes; family Accipitridae; genus Haliaeetus; species Haliaeetus albicilla. Next base: position 24,528,351 of record NC_091484.1, on the reverse strand, counting down.
TGACATTCTCTTACAATGAGCAGTGGTATTGCAGTGCTTGCTGACACATTAACTGCTAATGTTAACATCAGTCTACTTTTAGCTGAGACAGCCATGTAATTTCTTAGATGAGATGAAAACCGTCTCTTAAAAGGGGTCTGTGTTCCCAATAAGCTATGTTTGCTTGCAGCAAATGTGGTGTGCCAAACTATTGCCTGAAACAAAAATATTCTGGTATTAGTGAGGGGAGAGGAGGTATTCTAGGCAAACAAATTGCTTGAGTATCTGAATCACAGGCTTTTCCTGCTGAAAAATAAGCTTTGCAGATATATGTAACTAATAAAACCTGAAGGTCTGCTTCCTCCCTTGCAAGTCTTAGAATGGAATGGGAGAATACCCACTGCCTTTCTCTTATTCCCATCAGCTCAAACTAGACTGATGGTCTGTAAAGCTAAAAGTCTCTCCATCTGCCACCCAAATTACAGAGCAAGGGATTCCATCCAGTGGACAGGCTGAGCTGCAGGGGCAAAGAAATATGGATGCGTATATCCCTTTTTTGGTGTGACATCTCAAGTGCCTAGTAAAGGCTGAGCCAAACAATGATTTAGATAGGAAGAGCTAAAAATCAAGCCTAAATGAATCTGCAGAGCGGGACTGCTTCTGGCTTATAGATCTCTCCCTCTTAGTGGAAGCCAGTCCCTTGATGATATGTTCATGGTCTTTAAACACTGCCAGGGTAGAATGAGGTGCCTCATATGGGACCACTTCTTGCTGTGCTGTGATTCACCCTAGCTGGCCGTTGCCTATTGTCAAATGCTGAAAACGGAAGCTCCTTTTTGGAATGGAACTGCCTTATCCTTGTTTACCAGCAAGTATCTCCAGCTCTGGCCAGAACGCTGCTGCTGAATGGAATGTGAGCTTATGGGGTGTGAAGCACTTTGCTTCAGGGTTCTGCCTAATTTACTTCCACAGGAATGAGGCCTTAAATCCAAGGCTCTAAAATCATCAGAGAACTTCCACTTGTGATGTGAGATAATGGCTTCAATTGCTTGAAACTGAGCACAGTTTGACAGCAAGGGAAGGAATGAGGGGAAGGTGAAATGAGCCTTCTTGCATGAAAGCACTAATATGCTCTAGAAGTCACAGTGGAGACTTTTAAATCTCCAGTTCATTCCCAAATGACTTGATTTTAGTAGTCTGTCCAAACCCATTTGACATTCCTTTCAAGTCCTTCAGGGCATTTGGATTCCACAAGCATTTGTTGTGCTACCTAATTAATTTGAAAGGCTGTGCTTAATCCCAAGAATAAATTGATGAAGTTTACAAAGGTTGATCTTTGATAACAAAGCTGAAGGTGTTTCAAATAAAGCAAGTATAGAAAGTCAGCACCAGTGATAACCTGACATTCAAGCATTGACTATGGCTGGGGCACCAGGGCATTAATAGTCCTTAATGTCCCTGACCAGCCTCACCTGGGGCCTCCAGCCATGCCTTCTGCCCATGATCCCAGGAGCTCCATTTAAGCTTAGGCTCGGGCCTTTGGTCTTGGCCTGAGCTATATAATGGGTGTACCTGTCTCCAGTCCTGTCTCTGGCCTTGCTTCTTTGAGGGATGTTGGTCTAGTATTTTAGGTAGCTTGTCCCTAGTCCTTTCACTTGTATGGATATTGGACCCATATTGCAGCATTATCTCCAGCCCTGTGTCTGGTCTTGTCTCCTGTGTGGGTCCTCAGGTTGGACCCTTGACCTGGTTCATTACCTTGCCTTGCCTGGGACTGTTAATGGACCCTGTTATTATCACCATGCTGCCTGCCATGTTCAAACCCTCTGGGAGTGTGCCCTGATGAGAGGGGGTGCTTCCAGTGTTGTGGTCACCTTTGGTTCCTGGCTTGTTATCTCTTGTGGAGCTGCTCTGCTCTTGCTGATCTCCTTCAGGTGAAATGAAACCGGAGGGCTGTCAGTTTTATTGTGTCTTCTTTTCATGAGTACAAAGTTTTAACAAATTAGGATGTCCTTTCATATAAAAAGGGCAAGAAAATCTACAGTGAATCTAAATGAAGAATAAAGGATAATATTGAAGGAGAGGAATAAACAGTTCCAATTGTTAAGTACTTAGCACTCTGAATCTGATCTAGCTTTTATGTGCCTGTGCAAATTGTCTTTGGCAATAAGTTTTTGACAGCACTGTGTACTCCAACAATCCCTTTCACTGTTTTCTGTTATTCTCCTCAGCTGTGAAGATTTCCCACAAGGAGTATTTCTGAGAAGGTCTGTAGCTACAGTGAGCAGTCTAGAGGAGAAGAGCGCCCTGCAAGAATAAAATAAGTGATAAGATACTTTAGTCTACTTCTGTGAAAGGTAATGACATTTATGATAAAAGGAAATTGTACTATATTGGAGAAGATTTTTTTTTTTTAATTAAAAAAAAAGAAGGCTAAAGCTGGTGATTTCTGCAAGGTAAGGAGAATGAGTCTGTGGGATATGGTCACAGCAAAGGCTTAACCCACAGCAAATCCTACTGTGAATACACAGTACACCCCTCTCATGTCTTTTGGTTGGTTTTGGTTGGATTTTTCTTTTTCATGTCCCAGTGCCATGTTTTTTCAAATGGTTTCCTACAGTGCAAAACTTGCCTATTTCTGTCTTTCAAACGCACAGCCTGCTCAACTGCATGCAGCAGCCCCGTTTGTGCCTTCAGTTTTGCCTTTTTAACTGTAACCTGTGATGGACAGAATAACGGTAGTAGTAAAAGCTTATTTCTGAAGTAACCTCTAATCTTTGAGCGCTAAAAGAGAAGCATGGATATAGCAAAGATTCTTGACTGCTGTTTTCATGACACTAAGCTCAAGCACAATTAACTGAAAAAGCAAAATGGTCACATACTGCACAAGAATATGTCCAAAAGCATGGGTGTTTCGTACCAAAAATGGCCCTAAGAAGTTTGCAAAGACAATTAGCATTAGTCTAATTGCCCCCACTGAAGTCAAGGGGGAAGGCAGTGTTTGGCTATGTACAGTTTATGGCACATAAGAATTTGTACAGGAATACTGTTATTTCCTACCTGCAAAAGGCTTTTACTGGACTCTGAGCTTCTGACAATGACTGTACTATGTATCGATAGAGCAAAAGCTCCACAACCCAGTCACTATGATTTTTGCCAGTAAAACTGACATTGGGTGAGGAAATTCTGCAGCTCATTGTGTCTCTAGGCTAATGTCTACATTAGCTTCTCTACTGGAAATTTTCAGGAAATGATTGGTGTGCAACAAATGGCTTTATGGAAAAGGGGGAAACTTAAGAGACAGTGAAGGACCCAGGTGTCTTCTATGCATTTGCTTTGGCAACCTCAAAGATACTTTAACTCTCCAAACAGAGAAGCAAGGGCTGGGGGAGTTGCAGAAAGCAGAACCATAGCTTAAAGTATATGATGGGAAATCCTTGATGAGGCTGGGTATGGAGTCTTCATAGGGTCTCTTAATGGGCAGGAGAAGGAGACGCTTTGTATGGAGTGCAAAGGGAAAGGACAATTATTGGAAGGATATAAAGAACAGCTGAGCAAAGCTGGGTTTGAGGAATACTGGGTGGCTTTGATGTGAGAAGCTCGCAAAGTTGTCGAGTGTAAGCTGTGTGTAGGAAAGATTTAGAGGAATGCTGAGAGACTTAAGGGAGCTGGGTGAAGAGGAGAGGGTGGTATATAGCAAATAGGATCCCACATGGGCTTCCCTTCACAAGAGGCAGGAGGGAAGGTAAAGGAACCTTGATGGGGAGAGGTATAAAAAGGCTTGTTATAGGAGAGGACTGGGGCAAAACCAGGGCTCTTTGTGGGAAGGTTAATGGGAACAAATTCCCCCTCTAGCATGAGGGACAAAAAAATGACTGTGATGCGGAGTGCGTGAGGACAGGGACTCTTCATTTGGGAAACTGGAGTCTGGGTAAATGGGAATGATAAGAGCATTGGTGTAAGGGCAAACATCGCAGTCAGTCTGAGATATGGGATAGTGAAAAGGAAGATGTGGTGAAGGAGGTGTGGAAAAAGAGGAAGGCAGCCCCTGTGTGCGTGTGCAAGCACAAGGCAGGGGGTGAACCCCTGTTAGGTAGTCATGTTCAGGGATATATGAATGTTTTGATGGTGGTGGACTGTAGTTCTGCTTCTGCTAACACTCTGCGATTGGGAGGTTGTCAGTTCTGCATAAGCGTGTATTGCTCCAATGTCAGATTCTCTCCACTGTTCTGTGTTGAAGTTCTTAGAGGATGTGATTTCCAAAAGTCCCTGGCAATTGTGGAAATCAGTTGTAAATAATTGTCCTCCTGGGTCTGTTGAGACAGAAAGGATCATTAGTAGTGCACTTAAAGTAATAGTAAAAAGAAGACTTGGGGAAGAAAAAAGTATTTAACTTTGTTTTAAACTGTCAACATTTGTCTTCACACTGTTTTCTGTCTTAGTATTTAATGTAATTATCAACCCGTATTTCAGACATGCCTAGGTGGCAGTTTTAGGACTATGAACCTAACAATCCAGTTCTTATTTCGAATCTCTCTTATTGGTGTACACAGGAGAAACTATTATTTCTGAGCAATTAGAAACACATTTATTCACTGTGAGGTTAGCAAAGAAACACGTTGTATTGGGTCTGGCTGAGATGGAGTTAATACTCCCCATAGCAGCCCTCATAGCACTGTGCTCTGCATCAGTAGCTAGAAAGGTGTTGATAGCACACCAGTGTTTTGGCTACAGCTGAGCAATGCTGGCACAGCATCAAGGCTGTCTCTCCAACATTTTTGCCCCCCCAGGGCAGGGCAAAATCTTGGGAGGGGACATAACCAGGACAGCTGACCTAAACCAACCAAACAGATATTCCATACCATATGATGTCAGCTCAGATATAAAAGCTAAGTAAAGGGAGACGGAAGGGGGGGCATTTTTGTCTTCCGGAGCAACCACTACGCGTACTGAAGCCCTGCTTCCCGAGAAGTGGCCAGACATCGCCTGCTGATGGGAAGTAGAGAATAACATCATTTGTTTTTTCTTTGCTTTCGCGCACGCAACCTTTGCTATCACTTTATTAAACTGTCCTTATCTTGACCCACGAGCCTTTTGTTATATTTTCTCCCCCCCGTCCAGCTGAGGAGGGGGAGTGATAGAGCGGCTTTGGTGGGCACCTGGCATCCAACCAGGGTCAACCCACTACAGTCCTTTTTGGCGCCCAACGTGGGGCACGACAACGGCAGTTTTGCATTAAGCGTTCTATAGCTAGTTATTAAGTGGCAAGCTCCTGTGCAGGTCACGGAGCTTGTTAGCTGCTTGCTTATCTTTAGCTTGCTGAGTTTGGGAACATGTTAATGCAAATAATGTCTATGTGCTTTGTCCTGGCACTGATGGCTTTGCTGTGTTGTGGGAGCTATCTTGTGGAGGAGATGAGGGAACACATCTCCCTCTCCCTACCAGGCATTGATGTGAATGGTTTTATTATGCAGGCTCCCGAGGTCCTTGTTCACCCTTATGTAAGCTGTTTAATACTAATAATTAATACTGGTGGCATATTATGGGTATTGTGGAATCTGGTCTCGTCCTGGTATAAGAGAAGGCAAGTTTTAGGTGAGGCAATACTTAAATGTGCCCTCAAGCGACCAGTGCCTGGGTGGCAGGGTATATGGAAGGATTTGGGCAGATTCCTAGGACGGTTATCACCTCCCATAATCTGGGATTTTACATCTGAACAGGCAAGTAACCCTGGCAAACTGACACGCCACCTGATAGAAGGGTGCCTTGCCTATCCCAATGAAAACCAGCAGCTTCTCGCACTGTACTGGGGCCTGGCCTATGCCTACCGAGCCATAGTTCAACACTGTCAGAGGACCATGGTCAAGGCAGGGACCCAGACTGCATCTGAGGACACCATGCTCGAGATAGGGACCCAAACAACAACAACTACAGTAATTGCCCCAGTAGTGAAAAGGAAGCAGTGGACAAGGAGATCAATGGGTCCATACCATCGATTAGTGAGAGAAGAAGAAGAAGAGGAAAGGCTTGATCTGGAAGCTGGTCCTTCGGTAAGGAAATTGGAGGAAGGAGTGAGGGAACTTAAACAGGAAGCGGAAACTACCCGGTCCCTGACGTCCTCAGAACTTCGGGACTTGCGGAAAGATTACAGCCGCCAGCCAGGTGAGCGGATTGCTGCCTGGCTGCTCCGATGCTGGGATAATGGGGCTGATAGTCAGCAACTGGAAGGCAAGGAAGCCCAACAGCTGGGATCCCTCGCTAGAAACCGGGGAATTGAAAGAGGAATTGGAAAAGAGGCAGCAGTTTGCAGTCTCTGGAGCTGGCTTCTCTCAAGTGTGAGGGCAAGATATCCATTCAAGGAAGATCTTGTGAATTCCTCAGAAAAGTGGACTACCGCAGATGAAGGCATCCAGTACCTGAGAGAGTTAGCAGTGGTGGAAGTCATCTACAGTGATCTAGATGATGAGGAAGTCTCCAAAGATCCAGAGGATGTCCTGTGCACACGGGCCATGTGGCGAAAGGTGATTCAAGGTGCCCCAGCATCGTATTCTAACAGCTTGGCAGCAATGTATTGTCCAGATATGGAAACACCAACTGTGGAGAAAGTGTCGTCTTGGCTCCAAAACTTTGAGGAAAATCTCTGTGTTTCCTCATCCCTACAGGACAGTGCCTTGGCTGTTAGGGATGCTCCAAGAAATCAGTCCTCTCCTGCCCCAGTCAGAGGGAAAGGGAGCCCAAGGCGTATGCCACGTGGCACACTCTGGTTCTTCCTGCGTGACCAAGGGGAGGACATGAGGAAGTGGGATGGTGAACCCACCTTTAAGCTGGAAGCCCGTGTGCGTGAACTGAGAGGGAAGACAGCTGTTAAGAAGGGGTCACCCAAGAAGAAGGCTGTCAGCGTAGTTGCTGTAGAGGCCCAAGAAAGCACTCAGCGATCCTCCAGGCATAGAAGAACTGAAACTACCTCCCTTGATTCTGGTGAGGGGACTTCTGGTCTGGTACCGCAAGGATCGGACAGTGAATATTCTGATGAGGAACAGCAATAGAGGGTCCCTGCCTTCGGCCAGGAGGAGGAAAGGGATGACCGGATATACTGGACTGTGTGGATTCGATGGCCTGGCACATCAGACCCACAGAAGTATAAGGCTTTGGTAGACACTGGTGCACAGTGTACACTGATGCCATCAGGATACAGGGGCACGGAACCCATCTGGATCTCTGGAGGGGGATGCCAAGAATTGACTATACTGGAGGCTGAAGTGAGCTTGACAGGGGACAAGTGGGAAAAGCACCCCATTGTGACTGGCCCAGAGGCCCCTTGTATCCTTGGCATTGACTACCTCAAGAGAGGGTACTTCAAGGACCCAAAGGGGTACCGATGGGCTTTTGGTGTAGCCACTGTAAATGCAGAGAAGATCAAACAGCTATCTACTCTGCCTGGCCTCTCGGAAGATCCCTTCATTGTGGGATTGTTGCAAGTTGAAGAACAGCAGGTGCCAATCGCTACCAGGACGGTGCACCGTCGGCAATATCGGACAAACCGAGACTCCCTGGCTCCCATCCATGAGCTGATTCATCACCTAGAGAGCCAAGGAGTCATCAGCAAGACTCATTCACCTTTTAATAGTCCTATATGGCCAGTGCAAAAGTCTGATGGAGGGTGGAGGTTAACAGTAGATTATCGCGGCCTGAATGAAGTGACACCGCCACTGAGTGCTGCTGTACCAGACATGTTAGAGCTCCAGTATGAACTGACATCAAAGGCAGCCACGTGGTATGCTACAATTGATATTGCCAATGCATTTTTCTCCATTCCTTTGGCAGCAGAGTGCAGGCCACAGTTTGCTTTCACATGGAGAGGCGTCCAATACACCTGGAATCGACTGCCCCAGGGGTGGAAGCACAGTCCTACCATTTGTCACGGATTAATCCAAACAGCACTGGAACAAGGCGAAGCCCCTGAACATTTACAATACATAGATGACATCATCGTGTGGGGCAATGAGGCAGAAGAAGTGTTTGAGAAGGGGAAAAGAATAATTCAGATTCTTCTGAAAGCTGGTTTCGCAATAAAGAAAAGCAAGGTCAAGGGACCTGCACAGGAGATTCAGTTCTTGGGAATAAAATGGCAGGATGGACGCCGTCATGTCCCTATGGATGTGGTTAACAAGATAGCATCTATGTCTCCACCAGCTAACAAGAAAGAAACACAAGCTTTCCTAGGCCTTGTGGGGTTCTGGAGAATGCATATTCCAGGTTACAGTCAGCTTGTGAGCCCTCTCTATCGAGTAACGCGGAAAAAGAACTATTTTGAATGGGGCCCTGAACAACAACAAGCCTTTGAGCATATCAGACAAGAAATAGCTCGTGCAGTAGCTCTTGGGCCTGTCCGGACAGGACCAGATGTGCAAAATATACTCTACACTGCAGCTGGGGATCATGGTCTCACCTGGAGCCTGTGGCAGAAAACACCAGGAGAAACCCGAGGTCGACCATTAGGGTTTTGGAGCCGGGGGTACCGAGGATCAGAAGCCCACTACACCCCGACTGAAAAAGAGATACTAGCAGCATATGAGGGGGTTCGAGCCGCTTCAGAAGTTGTTGGTACAGAAGCATATCTCCTCTTGGCACCACGATTGCCCGTGCTACACTGGATGTTCAAAGGAAACATCCCCTCTACACATCATGCAACCAGCGCTACATGGAGTAAGTGGATAGCATTGATCACGCAACGGGCTCGACTGGGGAAATCTAACCGCCCAGGAATTCTGGAAGAGATCATGGACTGGCCAGAAGGCAGAGATTTTGGAGCATCACCTGAGGAGGTGGCTCGTGCCCAAGAGGCACCACCATATAATGAGTTACCAGAAGACGAAAGGTGTTATGCTTTGTTTACTGATGGATCCTGTCGTGTGGTAGGGAACCATCGGAAGTGGAAAGCTGCTGTGTGGAGTCCCACATGCCAAGTCTTTGAGGCTGCTGAAGGAGAAGGCGAGTCAAGTCAGTTTGCAGAAGTGAAAGCCATCCAACTAGCCCTAGACATTGCTGAACGAGAAAAATGGCCGGTACTCTACCTCTATACCGACTCCTGGATGGTGGCTAATGCCCTATGGGGGTGGCTACAGCAGTGGAAGAAGACCAATTGGCAACGCAGGGGTAAACCCATCTGGGCAGCAGCATTGTGGCAGGACATTGCTGCCCGTGTAGAACACATAACTCTAAGGGTACGTCATGTAGATGCTCACGTGCCCAAAAGCCATGCCACTGAAGAACATCGAAATAATGAACAGGTAGACAAGGCTGCCAAAATAGAAATAGCTCAGGTGGACCTGGACTGGGAGCGTAAAGGTGAGCTATTTGTAGCTCGATGGGCCCATGAGACATCGGGACATCTAGGGAGAGATACAACATATAGGTGGGCTCGTGATCGAGGGGTGGACCTGACCATGGAGGCCATTACACAGGTCACTCATGAATGTGAAACATGTGCTGCAATCAAACGAGCCACCAGAGTAAAGTCTCCCTGGAACAGAGGGCGGTGGCTGGGTTTTCGATATGGCGAGGCCTGGCAAATTGACTACATTGGACCACTGCCGCGAACACGCCAAGGCAAGCGCTACATACTCACCATGGTGGAAGCAACTACTGGTTGGCTAGAAACATATCCTGTAAACCATGCCACTGCCCGAAACACCATCTTAGGCCTCGAAAGGCAAATTTTATGGCGACACGGTACCCCAGAAAGAATTGAATCAGACAATGGGACTCATTTCCGAAATAACCTCATAAGCTCCTGGGCAAAGAAACATGGCATTGAGTGGGTGTACCACATACCCTATCACCCGCAAGCATCTGGGAAAATTGAGAGATATAATGGACTGTTGAAGACTATGTTGAGAGCGCTAGGCAATGGGACATGGAAGCATTGGGATACAAATTTAGCAGAAGCCACTTGGCTAGTTAACACCAGAGGATCTGCTAACCGTCCTGGTCCTGCCCAAACAAAACCCCTACATACTGTGGGAGGAGATAAGGTCCCCGTAGTGCACATGGGGAAGTGGCTGGGGAAGGCAGTGTGGATTGCACCTCCCATGGGAAAAGGCAAACCCATTCGTGGGATTGTCTTTGCTCAGGGACCTGGGTGTACTTGGTGGGTAATGCAGAAGGATGGGGAGACCCAGTGTGTGCCTCAAGGACATTTAACCTTGGGGGAAAAATAATCTGTGATGTGAGTTGTATGTTGTAGGAAGTAATGTAGCAGGAATGACCTGAACTGCAGAGGAGTGAACTTCGCAAGGAACCAGACAAGTGCATCGGTGACCCAAACCAAGCTGGTGTTGGGGCCCAACGATCGAACATACTGCTTCTCCTGTCCTGACCACTCATCTTGATGGATGGGGCTCAAGTCATAACCTGTATGTGAACATCAGGAAGAGTGGAAGAAGCCCATGGAATATCTATCTCTTAAAGGACAGGGGATAGTAATTAATAAGAATGTATAAATCCGTACATTGGGTATAAAAGTGGTTTAAGTATGTAGTTTCAGTTGTACGTGTTGGTGAGAAAGGATTTCAGTAATGAGAATTAAATACAATAGTATGGTTAGAAGATATCTGTATTAAGTTATGTGGAACCTGAGCAGGACGCAAATGGTATGGAATAAGGGGTGGAGATTGTATTGGGTCTGGCTGAGATGGAGTTAATACTCCCCATAGCAGCCCTCATAGCACTGTGCTCTGCATCAGTAGCTAGAAAGGTGTTGATAGCACACCAGTGTTTTGGCTACAGCTGAGCAATGCTGGCACAGCATCAAGGCTGTCTCTCCAACATTTTTGCCCCCCCCCCCCAATGGCAGGCTAGGGCAGGGCAAAATCTTGGGAGGGGACATAACCAGGACAGCTGACCTAAACCAACCAAACAGATATTCCATACCATATGATGTCAGCTCAGATATAAAAGCTAAGTAAAGGGAGACGGAAGGGGGGGCATTTTTGTCTTCCGGAGCAACCACTACGCGTACTGAAGCCCTGCTTCCCGAGAAGTGGCTAGACATCGCCTGCTGATGGGAAGTAGAGAATAACATCATTTGTTTTTTCTTTGCTTTCGCGCGCGCAACCTTTGCTATCACTTTATTAAACTGTCCTTATCTTGACCCACGAGCCTTTTGTTATATTTTCTCCCCCCCGTCCAGCTGAGGAGGGGGAGTGATAGAGCGGCTTTGGTGGGCACCTGGTGAGTAGAATTTTCAAGAGCACTTAGGAACCAAAGTCCTGTGTTTTTCATATATTCTGTAATACTGAAACTGGTTTATGAAATCAGTTTTCTGGAATTACTGTAATATTTGGGGAAAAGGGACTAACAAAGCTGTCATGGGAAAAGGTGAGCTGCTAGTAATGGTTGTGGCTGGAGAGCTCACAAGACTGAGTATTTCTAGGGCTCTGAATTCATAGCTAAACTTGCTCCAAGATTCAGCAATGGGAGCTGTGGCTGGATACAGCAATATTTAATTTTCTGTAGGGAGTGGCCAAAAATAGAGGAACACAAGCACTCTGGCACAATATTTATCCTCTAAATTAAATATCCTCATTGCTAGACATCTGTATTTGAAATTCGGTTCTCTATTTAAACATCTGTTGGAGAAAATTCCATGCATTCTTGTTTCTGTTTGCACTGATTACTAGCTTCAGATGTTCCCAACGAAATGGGAATTAAGCCTGGATAACCAAACTTGTGACAGTTCTTTGGCATCTATGGCAATTTGAGTATGAAAATACACTGAAGTGGATCATCAACAAATTACACTGAAGCATTTAGGAACTTGGTTTCCTTCAAAACTGAAGCAAATAAGGATGAATGTTCTTCTTCCCCTGACCTTGCTATTGTATTCTCTGAATGTTATTCTTGTCACTTCCTGGCTAAGGACTCTTATCTGTGAAACTAAGTTGGGGCGGGCGGGGGGTGGTGGGGTGGTGGTGGTGGTGGTGCAGAAATCCTAGGAATTGTTGTTCCAGGAAAATATTTTCATATGCCAGTGGATCTTTAGCTGATGGAAGAAGGTATGCCTGATTTATTAGCCCTAACAACTCAGCCTAGTGCATGAACTTGCCATGTAAGCATTACCATGCAGATACACTTATAACCATATAGAGGGCCCTACTACTTCAAATCAAAATTAACTGTACAATAAAAATTACTCTTGTATCGTTGTGTTCTTGTAACTGTAACTATACTAGGCTTTTTAAAAGCATTTTTCACTGACTTAGTTCACATTGAATTTTTTAGCCACTTTGAGGCTAAAGAGTGCTACAGATAATGCAGGTCATGAACAGACAAGACATTTATTGGTGCTTGTGTTTTATGAAATCAAAAGAAAATGTAATGGTGGAAAGGACCTAGGGGGTCTTGGTGGGCAACAAGCCAGAAATGCACCCTTGCAGCTAGAATGCCAACAACATCCTGGGCTGCATTAGGAACAGAGTTGCCAGGCTGAGGGAGACAATCCTTCTCTTCTGCTCAGCAGTGGTGAGGCCACATCTGGAGTGCTATGCCCCAGTCCCGGGTTCCATGGTCCAAGAGAAAAACAGCCATATTGGAGCAAATCCAGTGAAGGACCATGAGGATGAATAAGAGCTTGGAGCATCTGTCATACAAGGAGAGGCTGAGAGCTGGGACTGTTTTAGCCTGGAGAAGAGAAGGCTCAAGGATAACTTATCAAGGTGTATAAACATCTGATGGGAGAAGAAAAGATGGAGCCAGACTCTTCCCAGTGGTTCACAGGACAAGAGAACAAGACGAGGAAATGGCTGCAAACCAAAATACAGGAAATTCCAGGAAATTTCATTTAAACATAAGACCAGTCTGTTTTGCTTTTAACTTGTGATGTAGGGTGAATAGAGTAGTTGGAGCTGGTAATCTTCCAACCTCAGCCATGCTCTGACTCTCCAAGTCTGTTCTCCAAATCTGTTCTCTACATTTCAACATTTTAAAGCCTTTTGGGAAGTACCTAGTTAAAATACAATAAAGATGACAAACTTTTGGCCAACCTTTTCCACCTTTGCTGGCAAATTTCCAGTGGTAGCAGTAGATTTGTTCAGTTGAATTTTATGTTCACTAAGGAATCAAAGCTGGACTCAGATAAATGAGAGGAATCACTTTTTTTTTGTGGGAGAAGGATGAGAATTTTCTTTTAAGGAACTGATCTGCACCACATCTATAAACATCAAGGAACTGCTGAAAATAGAGGAATTAAGAGTGATGCCATGGTGTATTAGACTATAGTTGAGGCCTTTCAGTGGGACAGCTCAGGTGAGAGCATCACTGATGAAAGGAAGGACTTATGCAAATTTTAAATGAGTCCAGTGTACTCTGGGCCCTATTTTGTGTGATTGATTTGAGCAGAGTCTAACTGCTTGGGTTTTTTTAGTTTCTTCTTTAACTGTTCACCTGTCTACCAGTTCTGCTTTAATATTTTACAACTAGAAGTGCACGCAGCATGAATAAAATGAGTTCTGATTTACAAAGTCTGTATGTGTGTTGTTGCTTAAGAATCCTGATGAGCTGTAGCAAGCCAGCTTTAGATGGATGGCAGATGTAGTGAAAAAGAACTAAATAGCAAGGTAGAGAAGTTCTCTGGCAAAATTAGTGGCAATTAAAATTTGCCTCCAGCAGGGATCTTTAGGTTTGTTTCTTTATATGAAAACATAAACATTAAGGTTCTTTGTTAAACAAATATTTCAGTGGAGTTGTTTCTGATTAACTCCAGGGACTTCTTTAAAAGAAGCTTGCAAATTATATCCAGAAATGATTATTAAAACCCCTGAAAAATCCTGACAAACTTGAAAAAAAGTCAAATTTCTCAGCTCTGTCTTTTTTCTATCCAGTAACAAAGAAGGACTTTCGGTTTAAAATTGCATATTTTAGATTAAATAGAGCTGCAAGAAATGCTGAAGCTGTTTTTTCCAAGAGAAGATACAAAGCACGTCGTCTTTGACTATGGGTGCAGCTATGCTGAGAATGCAAATGCTTGTAAAATATTGCTTAGTGATATTTAAAAAAAATCAAATGCCAATAGATAGAGTACAGAACTGTCAGAGAGCTATGTACCCCAGATGGTAAATATGGCAGCTTAGAATTGAGAAGTAAGACTTATCCTTTGAATGTGAACAACTTTTAATGAGGTTCACTGCAAATAACATTCCTATGGAAGTATGCTTTCCTGGACAAAATCTGTATGAAGTTTCTTACCAGTGTCTCATTCGGTGTGAATGTGCTAGCAAACTCTTCTTCAGTACTGTCAATTCTTGTGGGTTGCTCCTCTTTTGGAGCTGATTATGAGAATTCAAAAGCAGCATTTTTATGCCTGTGCACAAAGTGGTTACATGAGTAAGCTGGACATATTAATGAAAAAATATTTGTTGGTTCCTGCGATCCTGCAAGCTAATGGCGAGTTTGAAACAACCAATTCTGCACATTTCTAGAGGCTTCAGAATTGATTAACACTTCATAAAAGCAAAAAAAAAGATATTTATGAGCACAAAGTAGTTTCTTCTAAACAAAATTTATCATCCCTCTGTCTGTCTGTCTCTTTCCCGCTGGTTAAGCTGTGAAGAGCTAACTGCACAGTGCAGGAAAAGCAAACAGCTCTGCATTCAGGAGTGCTGGGTCTGCTCTCATCTGCCACCTACACATGTCTGTTCTTTGTGCCACAAACTGCCTGTGACAACCCACAGTGTGAAGTGCTTCTGGATCTAAAATAATGAATGTATTGATATCATCACAATTACTACCACATCAAGTTGGAAGTAAAGATTGCTAGAAGCTAAAAGCATGCAAGAAATGTTCGCCATGTTTTTGTACTTTTCCCTTAGCATCCTGTTGTAGCTACTGACAATGACAAGCTGCTGGAATAGATAACTTGGGTATATGACTCCAGTACAGCTGTTCTTCGGAAAGATTAGGTTCAGGAAACAATCTGGAAAAGTTGCATGTCATGTTCCTCAACTTGGATGTCAAGAGAGCAGACTTGGCTCATGATGACTATTTGGTTCCTGGCCCTTTTGCTAGCCTAAGTTGTGATTTTGATTCCCATAGCAAGTGGCATGGAGAGGATGAAGAGGGATCAGTTATTCACTGCCTCCTCCAGTAACAGAACTAGAGGAGCATCAAATGAAACTAGCAGTTGCCAGATTCAAAGTGAAAGGAGGTGATTCTTTATCCAATGTGAAGCTAAGCTGTGGAACTGGGAGACTGGAGAAGTCCATTGAGCAAAACAACACTGAGACCTGGGGAAGTTATTCTGAAGAGAAGTATAGCAATGTACTTGCCTTGTTCTTATATTCTTTAGGCATCAAATTTTGTTCTCTGTCAGGATGCTAACAAGATACTGAACTAGTTTTTGGCTGGACTGGTTGGTTCTTATGAACCAGAGTGAATAAGTGAACGCATTCTTCTGTGAGTAAAACGTCTGGCAATATATACAAGTCTCTCAATGGCAAAAGTGTCTATAACACCTAGCTTACTTTAAAAAAAAAATCATAGGAAAATGAATGTGTTTATATAGATACACATGGTTTAGATTATATGTGGTTTCTATTGCTCATTATCACTATGTATAAACCTTTAAAACTGTGCATTGCTGGTAACATATCCAGTATATAACATTTTCTCATAAAATTCCCAAATACTCAGTTTACATGAATATCACCCAAATATAAGAATGGCAGATATGAAGTCCAGCCAATATTTCCAAAGATGGGTCTCTCTTAAAGCTCCAATGTTTTTCTGTTAAAACCTACCTAACTTTGATGTAGTACTAATATATGAATCATGATTTTGTGCTTTCCAGATGTGCAGCTTTTCATAAAAGCTCTGTTTAGCTCCTGTATCAGTGACAGCTTGATGTGAGAGTTGCTGAATTTTCAGGATTCTGTGGTCCCCACTGTCCCAATCCAATGCCAGGGAAGGTTTCGATATGATCCCAAGAGTGAGGTTAAGACACAAACGAGGTCAAATACTGTATACCCAAAAGAGCTTTTATTATCAAAAGTATAAAAAGTGGAAAATAGTGGCGATAGGATAGAATGGAAGAAAAGGCAGAAATTAAGCAAGCAGTCGGGATAGGATTGCTAGGATAGTCACCACCACGGATCCAGCAGCGTCCCATTGGTCCTCAATCTTCAGTTCTTTGGTGGTGAAAAAGGCCACCACAGCTTGTCTCTGCGGGTTTTTATAGGGCATATTTCAATGATGTCATGCGCTGCAGGTTTTGTCTATCACACGACCTTTGCGTGATCTACACCAGAAACCAGTATCTTATCAGCTCCAGCCAGTTTCCTCCCCTGGATGCCTCACTGGCCTGGTAATCGTCCTTATGGACAGAGGAGTGTCCTGCTTAAACAGGCCGTCTTAGAGACAAAGGGCTTAAGATAAGCAGTTCACAGTTCCTTGAGATGACAGCCCAGTCCCTCACACCTAACAATCTTTGAGGCAAATGGTTCAAGATAACAATTCAGTCTCTTACACCCACCATATGTGGCAGATTTGGCAGAGGGGGTGGTGAACACAACACTGAGGACACAGTGCAAAGGTCTAGAGCGAGGGGAATTGATGTCTTTCCAAACATCCATCTGGATGAAGAGACTTTGGTAATGGCCATTGACTTTCTATAACACTCCTGGACTATTTAATTAAAGAATTTAATTTTAAGGAGAAAAGGTTTATCCTCCTGACCTTGAGAGGCAATACCTTCACACAAAGTTACCAGCATGACAAAATCTCTAGGGTGTTCAAAGTGTTCAAAGCTTTAGTCATAGTGTTTGGCCTAATGGTAAGCTATGAGGTTTGTAAGAGTGAATTTATCAGCTCCTACAGGACCTCAATCTTTAAGCATTTTAGTGTTACTTTAATATCAATCTAATTTTGCTGCTGTGTGGATGAGATGCAAAAAATGTGCTACAAGGAGATTGAAGTAATTTTTTTAAAATTAGGCTCCATTACTATATTAGATTAATCTGTTTTCTGTAGTTGACTTATTGTCCCAATTATTTTTGTTCCACTTAAAGATTGATGTGAGCATGGAGCTGACATCCACCTGTATTCCAACTCACAAATATTCAGCATCTCACAAAGATCAAGAAACTTTCAAAGCAGTGCATTAAAGAACTACAATGAAGGCTGGAAATCAACAGTGGTTTAATCAAAATTGAAGAGGAGTTCCATAAGAGACAATAATCCCCAGACATTTAAAATGACTGAAGAAGAGCATGAATATATTTTTCATTTGGTTTCCAATAGAAATCTCTCATTTTGATATTTTTGGATATTGCTATTTCCTCCCTGCCATCTCTCCTTTTTGTTTGTTTGGTTTTTACATCAGGGATAGGGATAGAAATTATTAAAGTAATTTAAGAAATATTTTTGTGCTTTTTTCGTCCCAACTTTTTTACCTAGGAGGTGGGAAATTGAGGGAAATTAAAGCAGGAAGGGGGAAAAATGAACTTTGAATCTCAAAAGTATCTCAAGAACAGGTTTTGGTTTTGAGATTCTTGTATGCTACAGTATGCTATAGCTAAATGACAAATCTGGTAGCCCCAGTCATGTTTAGTCATGGATGTTTTGAACCATCTGTGAACAGGTAGATGTGTTAGATTAGACGTAGCCTATATTTTGCTCTTCTCTGCTCCTTCAGGGAGTGCATATGTGATCTGAGTGTGTTTTACTTGGGTGTGTATACATACATGCACAGACTTATGTGCATACATGCATAGCCTTATGAAGCAATGTCACCTTTGCTCTACTTTTGTATATTCCTTTATAATACTTTTAACAGAGTATCTTACCTTACAGGTAGCATTCTAGCAATGGGAAAAGGGAACCTCAAACTAGCCCTTAAGTTACTTTTTTATTTAATATAAGTTTGAGGTTTAAAATTACATTTGTAAGGAAAGCAATTATACTTGTGGCAAGTAAAGGAAAAGATCGATGTTCTAAACATCTCACTGAAGAGGGTAAGTGGACAATTACGTGCTTACTGAACTGTCAGTGCCTCTGACTTGTCAGAACAGCCTAAAGATTGTTCCAAGAGGAAAACCTGACACCTTGGCAAATTAAACTGTGGCTCAATAGGCAAGCATGAGGCTAAGTGCTTGTCTTAGCCGTTGTATTAATGTAAAAAGAAATGTCTGATATACTGCCTTGTTTATTTGACAACAGGGAATGATTGTTTGTTTGTTTTCTGTAATTATAACTGCCAGGAAAACATTCTCTTAATTTAATGTGGTGGTTTCAGTCGTTAGTGTGCTAAATGGTAAGAAATCTTATATTTACCCATAAAAGGCTCTAATAGGATCCATGACTGTATCTTCAACTTGGTTTCAAGAACTTAAGAAATGTGGCTTTTGGAAACTTTGCAGAGCACTGTCGCTGAAATATGGATATACAGACTGAGTCCTTAGGTTTCAGTGCTGCACACTGTGCACCTTTCAGGGTTGTGAGGGGCATTCAGCACCTCACAGCATGGAGCTCTAGGAGTGTGGGGACACTGTATGTAACTATATAGAGCATCTGAAGTGGAGATGGTGTGTTTGGCTTATAAAAACATAGTCCTCAGAAGGGAAAATGCAGCAGAGTCACAGTCTGCTGCAGCCTTTTGCATGACTGCCTTTTTGAAGGGTGTTTTCCTGCCTTGAGCCCAAATGCCCTCTTCCATTAATGAGCAGAAGCTTACAGCTTCCTGTGACTGTCCTCATCAAGTCTTGCACAAGAGGGGAAGAAACTGGACCATTTTTCTCCTTTTGTGTTCTCTTGCTTATAACAAGACACAGGCAGCTTATTCCTCTACCAGATTAAGACTTACTGCAGCTATGAGGAGTTAAGAGATGGGACTACATATCCTTGTACAAGAAAATAAGGGCTGTGACAATCTTATCCATTGGTATTTTAATCTTTGAAACCATTCTTCTTGCTGTAAAGAAGGATGTGAAGAATTCAAGGTGAGACAGGACCTATTAGATTATTTATTCTAACCTCTTGAGTATATTAGTCCATAAATCATCACCAATTGAACTGAGTTGAAGAGTTTAGCAGTAGCATAGCCTCCAAACAGCATCTAGTTTTTGTCAAAATTACTTCTGAAATAGTCAGACTCCTCCTTTAGTTTATTCCAGATGTTAATACTCTTCACAGATACAAATTCAGGTCTTAAGCTTCATTTTGTAGTCATTAGTTTCTGTCAGAGCCAACCACAGTATAGTAGACAAAATGTGTATTATACGGCTTTCACTGCAAGGTATTTCCCTCAATTTACAAATGAATTTCTGAGATTATTCTATGATTTTATTATCTTCTGTCTCCTAAAAAACCCCCAGAAAGAACACAATACTTCAGTGCTAATGACCTAACCAAAAGCGTACACAAGGATAAAACAGTTGCTTGGATCCCAGGGTGACCCTTAATGGTCACATAAGCCCTCCTTGCCCCAGCCATGGTAAGAGCTGTGCTCAGTTGCTTGTCTGAGTCTCTTCACAATACAGTCCACCACTTTATAGAACTCTCTTAATCTTTGTCATCTACACAGTTTTAGCAGCTGTGCTTTTTAGATCTGTAGTAAAGACTCAGTCTGATCCTCACAAAATCCTATGAGACAGTACCTCTGTTGGAAGCTGGCTTCCCACTGATTTCTACTTTTTTATGTTTCTCCATTAACCAGTTCACTCTTCATATAATGCGGGCTTTGTATTGCTGTTTTTTTTTAAATGAGGCTGTTGTATAATACTACAAATGCTTCATAATGGTCATTATCTCTGTGTAGCAACTTTTATAATCTGGTCTTGTGATTTATGAGTGTGTTTAACTAATAGAGGTGAAGCTTGACCAAAATCCCAGAGCAAAGTGTCAGCATTACCTTCTTTTGGTGATGAGGAAGTTAACGGGAGTAAACTTATTATGGTTATCATAAAAAATTCAGAATTGCCAACTGTTTTAACTTGTATGTGAACATTAGTCTCCCAGTGGGAGCTGTGTCTGCACATGTGCTCTCAGAATTAAGCTCATGTTTAGGAGTAGCATTGTATGGCAACAGATGATGGTGTTATAAGGACAGGGCTTTTACTTTGTCATGGATTTCCACATATGTAAAAAGTGATAAGGAATAGATTGAGCAGGAAACAATACAAGTCTCTCTCTTAATGGTCTTTAAGATTTGCAGGAGAGAAAGTGAATAAATTTTCATTGAAAACCAAAATGCTGCACTGACAAACACTCTTCCCTAAGTGGGGAGAGAGTGAAGTGGCAATATGAGGAATGCAATGGTATGACTTTGATACCAGTGTTGCCGAAAAACTCGGAATAAAGAACTTATCAACACCAATTTAGTGTAGATAAGCAGACACTTCTTTATTAACGGCCGGGTGCACGGGCAAGTCTCTCACGAACCACGCACACCTGAACACCAAAATCATACACCTTATATTAAACTTATTCACACATATTCATTAGATTTCTGAGAAATGTTATGCATATTCATTAGATTTCTGGGAATTTATTAGCATATGTAAATGTCCTTTACGCAGGTGCAATGAAGGTCTCTGGTGGTCTTCAGAAGCCCTCTGGTGGTCTTCCATAGTCTTCCTCACTTTGTCCGATAGTTGACCTTTCATGTGATTCTGCGCAGTACGATTTTCGCCATCGTGTATTAGATTTACATAAAATACATTCAATGTTAATTCTTGAATTTAATATTTCTAGTGATTGGCCCTCAGTCATACCACCTTATCAATATTCTTATACTAAAACAATCATTGGTTAATCTCACTTAACTCTACTGATTGGAATTCTCGTTAATTAGATCGAAGTAAATCTTTACCAAAGCTTCCGTGGTTAACTGATTTCAGACAATACTCGAATTCTTATAGTTACACATAATACATTTTCTTAAGTTCCTAAGTTCCTATTAATTTGAAATTCTGACATCTAAGTTCTAAATGTTCCTACTAGATGATTTTAACCAATTCCTCCGGCCTTGGTACAGGGCTATACAGGGGATTTCACAGCAGCTGTTAGTTGTTGGTTAAATATATAGAATGCAATATATAATTTTGCTAAAATAGTTCTTATAGTTCCATATTCCTATTAAAATTAAATATGATTAATTCTAACTAATAACAAATCAGTAACACCAGTATAATAAAGATGTGGTGAAGGAACCTCTATGGAGTAGAACACGTTCTCAGTTTTAATATTATATTGATGTTTCACTTCTAAATACTTTACCAGTGACAAATACACAAATAATAGATGTTACAAACATGAGAACTACACATTGTATCAGTTGTAGTATACCAGAACAAATCTATAACAAAGCTATAGACTTTCTGGACTTTAAAAATCTAAGAATTGATTAATCATTAAATTCTGTATTTTATTAATCCTTTTAAAGTATTTATAAATAGGACATTAATTTGAAGCCAGTTTCCTCTTTACTATGCTGTAGCTCTGTGTGGCTGTGGTAGAAAGCATGTTGATTTAATGAATTATTCTTTCAGCAGAGTCAGTGAACCTGATAGGACAGACTTTCTGAAGTGGCAGCATAGTAGTACTATATGATCTTGATACAAAGCACTGACCTAAAGTTCCTTTAAATCTAGGGATGTTCAAGTCTAGAGTCAGCTTTTGGCAAGCGCAAGTGGAACTAAACTGAGTTCTGACATGGCAGAAGTGCTGGCAATCAAGCCCAATTCTTTCCCACAGTGAAACTGAGATGGTGAAAAAGTATTTTGTATACATCTTCCTGGAGCTATATATGACTTTTCAGGCTCATTTATAGAGACTCTTTTTGTCCCGGAACAAAAATTGCTTGATCCACAGGCAGACATTGAGCTTAACATACATGAAAAAGGAGACGTATATGTAGCAGCAGTAGTACTTGGTGACAACAAGGCTCCAGTGTATCCCCATTACCATAAATTTCTGTTGAACGAACATAATCACTACCATTAAAATACAAATAACATCTGTCATCATTTGAGTCCTAAACACCTCATTAGAAATTTCAAGCATAAATGCTGCTTACTGGCAAGAGTTCAAATGCAGAAGCAAATCCTAAAAAGCAGAGGACTTGCCATATTTTGAAGTGCAGGGATCCTAGTTTGCATAGCTTTACCAAAGTAGGAAAAAAAGTTATTCTACAGCAGCTACAGCAGGCAGGCTTCTTGACCACAAAGAAAGAGGTGTTTTTATAATTCTTGATCCCTGTAGCGATAAATAAAGTCCCGATGCCCCGACCTGTTGTAGAGCAGACTGTCCTATGAAACAGCTGGTCAAAATGGAGCTTGCCAGAAGAATGCAATTGAGGAATTTTTGTGCTGTGGCTATCATAAGATGCTCCTTCCTGGTCTAGAAATGTAAGAGTTGACAGATTGAAACATGCTTTATTGCACTGAAAGGAGCAGCAGCGGGAAGGAGGCACCTTTGCCCTGCCAGGTTACCAGGGCCAACCTTCTTTTATAGGTCTGACTGTGGGCGAACTAGGTTGACAGTGATATTACCTGAAGGGCAATGCAGTGCATGCTACAGAGCCTTTTCTTAGTCAAAAGAAACAACTTCCCAGTGTATGATCTTGTAGAATCTCTTTTTAAAGCTGCACATGAATGAACGCTATTGAATGTGTTTAATGCTCCTAGATTTTCTGTGTGAATTTGAACAAAAAGGGACTAAAATCTCTCCTATTAAAAGCTAAGAAAGAAAGCCTACAAGAAGCCATTTGCTGCTGCTCTAATAAACATTCATTATGAACACTACTTTGTGAACTAAGAACAAAGCTATTTTGCTGGCAGGACAGACCTGCTGTGTGTAGCTCTGAAGCACATTAGTGACATGGTGCAGCAAGTGTTGATATTCAGCAAGAAAGTCTTTGCTACTCCTTCAAATTTACCCTTGTTGGGAATAGAAATCATAACTTTTTATATTATTTGTTTGAAGATGCCGAGTGAGTTATTTGGCCTAGTAAGAGCACTAAAACAGTGGTTTTTTGCCTGTCCAGTTCAGACCACCTTATGGTCCCAAGCAGGTTTCTTTAATATCTTTGTAGCAGTCCAATGAGAATACCGATATACTTAATGGAACTGCTCAATAGCTAACATATGGGTGGCAAGGGCATCATGAACAATCAAGCCTATTTATAAAGGACTTCCTCTATTTATGTGGATCCTTTTACTGCTATGTGAGTTCGCACAAGTTTGTATTAGTCCCCACTGAGCCCTTCCTGCAGGTCTGGAAAGCGCATTCATTTGATGCTGGAGACTTGGGAGGTGAGACCATGCTCTCTGGGTCTATGTTGGTGGTTAACACCGGGTTCTTCTGTCATTTACCTGGAAAATGTCAACAAAATAGCCCTCTTACTGGAACTTAGATTGTAGCAATATTGACTATGTAATGGATAAATCAAATAGTGGGCTGTATTTAATCACTAGATCAGACAAGCAGTTTTGTGAGCAGGGGAATGAAGGAAACCTGGTTTGTTGTGGATGCATTAACTCTCTGGGGGTATAGGCTATGTATCTGAGGTTAGATTCTCAGCTGTCTAATAAAAAGGGAACCTATGCTACCTTGTTCCTCACAATGAGGACTCTAATGATTTTTTTCCTTTGGCTGCCCCTCCTTGCGAGGCCATGAACATTGAGGTTTGCACTACCACTACCCTGTCAGTTTTGATCAGAACTGGTCTATAAAATTTGGGCAGGGAGGGAAATGAACACACACAGATATATATTCATGGAAATAAGCAGTATGAGTATTAGTTACCTGTAAATTCATTCAGCTCTAAGACAATCTCCATCTCATTCAGCTAAAAAAGTTGTAATGCCATGAGGGAATGCAGGTTGCCGGTTGGGGATCCAGTCTTTCAGAAGTCAAGCTGTTGCCGAAAAACTCGGAATAAAGAACTTATCAACACCAATTTAGTGTAGATAAGCAGACACTTCTTTATTGACGGCCGGGTGCGTGGGTGAGTCCTCTCACGAACCACGCACACCTGAACACTAAAATCATACACCTTATATTGAACTTACTCATATATATTCATTAGGTTTCTGGGAAATGTTATGCATATTCATTAGTTTTCTGGGAAGTCATTAGCATATGTAAATGTCCTTTACGCAGGCGCATTGAAGGTCTCTGGTGGTCTTTCATAGTCTTCCTCACTTGTCCGCTTCTTGACCTTCTTTAGGTGATTCTGCGCAGTTTGGTCCTTGGCAGGTAGCTAACTGTTTCTTGGCAGATAACTAAAAGTTGCTTCATTTGACTCTTCTCAGTTCCCATTAATTTTGAAATTCTGACATCTTATGCATTCTTCTAGGTTATAATATACTCCTACAAATAAACACTATATCCAAATTATCTTAAATCTTAAGCTTGTTATCTAAGTTCTAAATGTTCCTACTAGATGATTTTAACCAATTCCTCCGGTCCTGGTACAGGGCTATACAGAAGATCTCACAGCAGCTGTTGGTTGTTGGTTAAATGTGTAAAATGCAATAGATATATAATTTTTGCTAAAATATTTCTTATAAATCTATATTTCTATATTCCTATTAAAACTGAATATGATTAATTCTAGCTAATAACAAATCAATAACAAATCAGTAACAAAGCCTGTTGGATGCTATCTGTTCAATTAGACCATTGAGCACTCCAGTTCCTTAATGAAGCTGGAATTCTTGTCTTAGAAGGTACTTCTGTTTCTGTTGCCTGATATGCCTCATGTACCTTTCTCTATCCCTTTCTGGGAAACAGAGCAGCATTGGTATCTATGTGCTTTTTAATCTACACTGACAAGAACCACTCTTGTTTTATATGGAATGTGCTTGTTCGTGTGGGATTTTGCTTCCTTGGTCCTAGTTACTAGGTATAAAACATCACAAGATCTGGTAGGGAATTAGGTAATTTTTCTTCTCTCCATGCCTAACATTTCTTGATTTAAATATCCATCAAATTCCTTATTCAGCCAGCCCTGGCTTGAGTCTGGCTTCACAGTCACTGTAAGACATAGCAGTAAGCTTTATCAATTACATATCTGAAAAATATCAGACATACATGATCTCACTTTCATTTCTCTGGGTGACATATAGTGACTCTATGGCATATGTGAGCATGACAAAATATGGATTTTTGGTTGGGATGCCTTGAATCTACTTCACAACTTCTTACATCTATGCCCAGAATACCAGCAGCAGAGCAACACACAGCTATGTAAGATTTTCTGTACTGTCCTGCTTGTCTCTGCCAACTGCGGGCAGTCCTGTTCAGCCTCATCCCTCTCAGAAAAGCATATATGTATTTTGCAGGCATAAGTTAGATGAGCTGTTCTGCTTCCTGGATATCTGATCATGCCACCTAGCAACGCTGAAATGAATGCATCTCACATGGCTCTCTCCAAGCTGTATTTAAACTTAACTGTGTTAACAAGAATAGTCTGAAATTTAATACATATGCAAAACTGCCAGAACTGTACTGAAACTTGTTTCTATGGTGTTCTCAATCCTGGCTTCATTTATGACTTGTCTAAAAGGCATGTCAACACGGCAAAAACCATGCAAGAAGTTGGTCTTGCAGAGCTTGCTTGTATTGTGGCTGAACTTTCATTAGCTTCTGAGAGAGCTAATTTTAAAGCTAACTGAGTATTTAAACTTAGAGCAGCTACTAGCAGTAGCCACTGCAGTATAGACAACTTGTTCAGATATGAGGGATGCGGTGACTGTCAGACATAGAAGTACTTGTTGATGGATGACTTCAAGTAATGGTGAAATAAAACTGAAATTCTAAAAGCTAAGACCTTTTTCTGTCCAACATTTGCACAGAGTTTGTTTACAGTTGCCTTTTGCACTTGGGTCTAGTTCAATGAGTCCTAGCTTATGAAAAAAATAGTTGTGGCTATTTCTAGTTTTCTCTATTTATTTTCAGTTCTCTCTTCTGATCTGCAATTATTAGTAGGGGAATTTTCTACAGGAATTGTAATGGAGAGAAAGTTCCTTTACTCATCAACAAATGTTTCCTCTGACTGATTTTCTTCATTGTATTTGTCTCTTAGAACAGAAGGAAAAGTCTGGGGGTGAGTTTATATTTGCTAGAAATGCCTTTGTGTCATTCTCATCTTTCATAAAACTTTCTATACTTCTGCATGGACCATGTCACAAACCATCCCTCTGCAAAGCTTAAACACTGTGGGAGAGATTCTGTGAGGTTTGGCTTTAAAAAGTGTTCTTGTGAAGATATATTTTTGTTTCTGAGTCTTCCAAAGTAACTAAAATATGCTTCAGATAATGAAAACAAGGAGACCTTATGACAAAAATGAAATCTTGCTGCTAAAACAAAAAAACCCTGTGGCACTGTTAGATATCAAGACCAATCTGATAACCTTCTATGGTGAGATAGGTAACTAGCTTGGTAGAAGAGGGGAGAGCAGTGGATTTTCTTTGTCTCAATTTTAGAAAGGCTTTCAACGCTGTCTGCCATAACATCCTCATACACAAGCTGATGAAATATGGACTAGGTAAGTGGACAGCAAGGTAGACTGGAAAAAGAGTGAACTGCTAGGCATAGAAGGTTGTGATCAGAGGCATGAAGCCTAGCTGGAGGCTGGTTACTAGTGGAGTACCCCTAGGGTCATTAGTGGGTCTAACAGTGTTTAACGTCTTCATTGATGACCTGGATAGAGTGCACCCTCAGCAAGTTTGCTGATGATACAAAATTGGGAGGAGTGGCCCATACAGCAAATGGTCACGTTGCCATTCAGAGGGACCTTGACAGGCTAGAGCAATGGGCTGACACGAGCTTCATGAAGTTTGGCAAAGTCCTGCACCTGGAGAGGAATAATCCCATGCACCAGTACAGGCTGGGGGCCAACTGGCTGGAAATCAGCTTTATAGAGAAAGACCTACAGGTCTCAGTGGACAACAAATTGAACATAAGCCAGCAAGATGCACTTGCAGCAAAGAAAACCAACAGTGTCCTGGGCTGTGTTTAGGAAAAGAGTTGCCAGCAGGTTGAGGGAGGTGATGGTTCCCCTCTACTCAGCGCTGCTGAGGCCGCATTTGGAGTACTGCATCCAGTTCTGTGCTTCCCGGTGTAAGAAAGACAGGGAGTTATTGAAGTGAGTCCAGTGTAGGGCCACAAGGATGGTCAGAGGACTGGCTTGTGTCTCATGTGGTGAGAGACTGGCAGAGCTGGGATTATTTAGCTCAGAGAAGAGAACACTTGGGGCAGGAAATTTTATCACTGCTTACAAATGTCTGATGGAAAGATGTAACGAAGACAGAGCATGACTCTTCTCAGTGGTGCCCAGTGACAGGACAAGATGCAAAAAACACAAGTTGAAACACAGGATATTCTTTCAGAATGTAAGAAAAAACTTCTACTCTGAGGGTGGTTGAACGCTGGCCCAGGTTGCATGGAGAGGTTGTGGAGTCTCCATACTTCGAGATATTAAAAACCCAGCTGGACACAGTTCCAGGGCAACCTGCTCTAGGTGATCCTGCTTTGAGCAGGGGGTTGGACTAGACAATCTCCAGAGGTCCCTTCTGACCTCAACCATTCTGCAACTCTGTATGCACCAAGTCCCTGAAGTAAGGCAATATTGGCCACTCACCTTGCAAGGTAATGTCTTCCTTGCAGCCAATTTCAGCTTTCATGCATCAGTTTTATAAATGGAGGTGTTAGCACCTATTATTTGTAAAATTTTTGGACATTTCCCATTATCAGATCCTGTCTTCAGCTTCTCATGGTTTGCTAAATTTTACCTTATACCTGCTGCACTACTGCATAAAAAGAATAGTTAATGTTCTGTGAATACATCTTTCATATTGGTTTTTTGGTCTCATGGGGCTCTTCAGACTCTCCACTGAGATCTTGGCTTGAGATTGAGACTGCCTCTTTCATCTCATCTAGCAGGACTGAATAACGACACTGTTTCAAAAGGTAGAGGGACAAATTCCCCCTTTTTTTAGGAAGACATTGGCCTGCGGGTCTTCCCCTTCTTTCCTTCATCTCTGCTCTGAACTCTCATCCAAGACTTCACTCTTCTCCTTCCGTCTTTTCTTTTTGTACCAGTCATACAACATTTCCTGACTGACAAATAACAGAAAATAGCTTACAATGCTTGTGAATAGCTCATGAGTGAGAAGACTTAAATATGACTGAAATGGTAAAATTGCATAAAGAAATCAATATATTCTGTTCATTTGATTTTTATTCTACACATTATGAATCAGAATATCTACTTGAGCAACATGTTTAATGATTTAGTACTTTATTATGTACATTATGGTCAGACTGGTAATGATGCCAATGGTTAGCACTTTATCTGAAAAACCAGGCTACAGGAAGGAAACTTGACTGACAATTCTCTGTAATTGTCTTGGGTGTTACAGTGGCGTTCTAAAGAATCGTGGACTTTTACCTGTGGCTTTATTCTGCAGCAAAAAAGAGACAATAAATGAAATAGTTTTAATGAAATCAAACAAGCTTGCATTTCACTTAGTACCTGCCTGGACTCAAAGGCAATATAAAGCATCCTATATCTGAATGTACTATAGATTATTCAGGATGAAATGTGATTTATTAGGCTGCAATAAGCAGTTCTTTAAACTAGTATGAAGACAATGTTGTTGGTGCTCTCAAAAGAGCAAGTACCTGTCTCGTAACTAGCACTGTAACTGACTTCTACAACTTAAACTACAAAATGCGATAGAGGTGTCTTTTCCCTTTAATTAAAGTTTGAACAGAAGGATAGGCTGGCTGGCAGGGCCTGTTCCTGTCCCAGTTTAACTAAAGTATCCTATTAGCCAGTACTGTTGGAGAGTTCAGTAACTAAAAAGGACACTGAGATATTTTTCTAACTTTCTGAAGAAATGTTCTAAAAATAAGAATGTATTCACTGTCTTTCTGCCTATTTCATTTCAAATGCATCAAAGAGCTGGGAGTTCATATCTGCATCTGTTGGCTTCAAAGGCAAAGTTTTGGTAGAGGACACAGATGATGAACAGAATTAAGAACTGGTTTCTCCTTGAACGACTGTGTAGCCCACCAGTCCATCTTTCAGCTAGGATTAATTCTCGCTGTACTTTTTAACACATTGCTTGTTGATTGTGGGAATACTTGTTCCAAAAGAGGATAGAACAGGACAACCTCAATAGCTGACCGCCATGAGACATCAGATAGATAAATCTTTTCTACCTTTGTCTGTGCTGATCAATATAGCAAAAGTTCCTCTGGATAGAATTTTGTCATGAAAGAGTCTTTGTTTTGAGTACCCAGAGAGCTGAGCAAATCTGTAACTATGTGTAGGTGTTTGAGGAAAGGACAGTTTGAGTGTCTGACAGACTGTCTCACTGCAATGCAGTGAGTTGCAATTGGCTTTGCTTTTTATTGATCAAGGCCAGCATCTCGCTCAAAATGTCAAGGGCCAGTTTTTCCCTGGGGTTTGCCATTGCCATTCCCACTCCCTTCTACAGAGGCTCCCATTTGCACTGTCTTCTAATCAGATTCCTCTATCCCTGTGGTCCCTCACCAGCTTTAATGTTAAAGTCTATGCTAGAAGCAATGGAAAAGCACCCATTGAAAGTATGAGCCCAGTCCTATGATGCCCTATTCCAAACAGAGAAACAACAACTTACCAAGGCATAGACATACATTCACTCAGCAGATGCTTCTGGTGGCTTAAGATGTAATACTCATCAAAATTTGTTTGCAATTTTCTGTATACTGGAATTTGTCACCTCTTTTGGCTATCAGCAGAAGGGAATTTCCAACTCTTCCATGTCTGATTCAGTGCAAGCTTCACCAGCTTTATTTAATCTGTTGGGAGAGATGATTTGAGTTAAGCTGTGATACTTGTTGCTGCAACCATTTACTGATGGAATGTCAGCCTGCATCTAAACTGCTTAAGATGATGATGGTTAAGAAAATGACTTGTGCCAATCACAACCTCTTCTAAGGTGCTCTGGGTTTAAATAACAAAGTTAGCCCTCAAACCATCCTGAAAATATATTTATCCTGGAAGAAACTTCAGCTTGAACCCTCTGTTCATCTATTCATCTTAAATACAGCATTGCTTTCCAGAATGTTGAAAAATTGCTTTCTTGAATGTAGTTTGGGTGAGAGCAAAATGTCAATTAGGAAACAGACTGAGAGGAGAAAGGGGGTCTTTTTATTCCACATGGTGTCTTTAAAATAAAAAGAATTTTTTACAAAGAGGCTGTTTGAGGAAGTTTGGAGACTTATAGCTTCAAGCACTGTAAGTAGAGAAAGAATAATTATATGTCATTGAAAATATTTTTTCCTATCTGTAAGCAAATTTCTGCACATTATTATTTTGAGGTATTGAAATTAAAACCTCTCTAAATTAAAAGCTTATAAAAAAGCTAAATTTCTGATATAACAGTTAAGCCAAGAATTACCAAAAATAGGAGCATGTAGTTGGATAAATTCTTTCAGTGTTGAGCAATCCAGTAGCTTCCATGGAATAAAATGGAAGCAGGCACGTGCTCATAGTTTTGAAAACCACATATGTGTATGTCTGAGTTGAGAGCAAGCACTGCATAAAAACATCATGCTTTTTAGAGTCTTGATCTATTGAAGTCCTGTTCTTGCCCCTTATTTTGTAGGTGTCTCCACAAACTGTCTCTAACTTTCCCCTGCAAATATCTCCTCAAAGACATAACCTGTATTGGTCTTACATAATCACTAGTAACCCATGTAAATGTGTGCCTAACGTCCAACCGAAGCATAATAAAACATGTCTGTATTCAAAATGTGAGTGTACTTGACAGAAGGAAACCAACACAATAACATATTACTGGCTGTTGGTTCTAACACTTTTCCCACACAATGATTCAGTGAGAAGAGCTACCTTGTAAGACTGTGTCACTATCAATCTGGCCACGCTATGGGAAAGCAAGTAACCAATCCTAAAGGGTCGAAGGCGGAGTCATTTATCATCTCTAAAGCAAGTAAATGTCATGACAAGAGGTGTAGGACTTCCCAGTAAATTAAAAAGAGCAAACATGCATCTTGGTAATCAATATAGTACAAACACCAAGAGAGGGAGGAATCATTCTCACTAGTGCTGACAGTGCTTGGAAAAATAAACAATGAAAATTCTGAAACTTTGATTGTAGCCTTTTTTAATCCAATATTATAGATTGATCACACAAGCAAAGGCTAAGAGTCTCTGTGTTGTAACAAAACACAAAAATATTAATCTATGTTGGCTGAACACCAGCCTTATCAGATGTTAATTAAAATTGTTTTGTCTATTTCGAGCACAAACCTTACAGTCATGTGACTTGAAATCTTTGGAAAATAAAGATAGGTAGAAAAAGCAGTTCAGTTCCATGGAAGCAGAGAAATCCACATATTTTGTTTCATCCTATTATAGAATGAAATTAAAATTTTCCAAAAAACTTCTCTTTCCTTCTGTGTTTTTTCTGAGACTCCATGTATGCAGTAGTCCTGGTGATTTGGGCAGATATCTGTGTGTGGACAATTCATGTTCTCCCAGGTTCAGTAAGTGCTCTGCAAACAAGACTACCTAGGCTATCCTCCTTTCTTGGCAAGGTGGAGGGAAAGTTGAGGCTGCTTAGCCATTACTCAGCCAAATTCTTCAAGCCTGCAGTATGCCGAGTGTGGCACAGTGCTCCGAGGTCCTGCATTGAGGGAGGAAGGCTGCTGTTGAACAGAAATCCTGCCATGGACCAGAGAAACCATCCAAACAACACTGTCAGTGGCGCTAGCACTAGCACATCTCTCTGAAGCATTTCTGTTTCAAAAGGTAAATGTGTCAGGGGCACTTTCGGTTTTTGACTTGATGGAGAATTAATTTTTCTCCCACTTATATGTCTCAGTAGTCCTGAATGATAAAAAATGGAAACTAGAAGTAGCACCCTGTGCTTTCCTATGCCTTCCATATGCTGAAGAAGTTACAATTGCTTCTGATCCTGTGTTTAAAAAAGAGAAAGTTTAGAGGATGATCTGTGTAGCTCCAGAATGCAAATTTGGCTAAGGGCAGATTCATCTCTAAAGTGTCTTTGCAAGGATGAGGTCAGTGCTGGTTAGGAAAACCAGAGCGAGACTGATAATCACCTCTGTTAAGGATTTCATCTATTCTAGTGCTGTAACATATTCCTATCACTCATTTGTCATAGCTGTTGCCAGCTTCAAAAGCAAAGTGTAATGCAACTGTTTATGTTATTGGATGCAACTTTCTTTCACAAAAGAGGAGCTTGTATAAACCAGACAAAACTGTCGAAGGCAAAATGTAAGCCTATGGAATAACAATCACTGTGTCGTCAGTGAAACCAGCATTAGACATAGGTTTCAACAGACGACAGTTCTGCCAGCTCTTCAGGGTATGGGTCGGTCTGTCTTTCTCTGTGTAAGACTCTCTGCAACTTGTAATAGTGATAGTGTCATGCTCTCTTCTGTATGAAATACCCATCTTTTCAGTGTTACAACTATACAAATTGGATCAAACTGCTTTTACTTTACTGTGCCTGCTTCATATTCCCTTGACAATCAACGTAAACCACCTCTTTTTAATGGTCTGGATATAGTGTCATAAAAAGAGTTGTTTAGAGTTGCCAGTGGAAACAGATGTTAAAATGAGTTGTTAATGGTTAATCCATTTCTTATGATGATTAAACTGCTGGTGATGCTGAAACCAAGACTGAAGGGTGTGATATTGAGAAGTGGCATATCCTTCACTATCTCTGTTAATGACCTAAATCCTGATCTGATACCACACTTGATTTAGGAAAAGCTTAGCTGAAATTTCAGACTGCATATCACTGAATCACAGAATGGTTGAGGATGAAAGGGATCTCTAGAGGTCATCTGGTCCAACCCCCCTGCTCAACTAGGGCCACAGAGAGCCAGTTGCTGAGGACTGTGTCCAGACAGGCTTATGAGTGTCTCAAAGGAGGGAGATTCCACCGTCTGTCTGGGCAACCTGCGCCAGTGCTCAGTCACCCTCACAGTGAAAAAGTGTTTCCTGACGTTCAGGGTGAACCCCCCTGTGTTTCAGTTTGTGCTCATCGCCTCTGGTCCTGTCACTGGGCACCACTGGAAAGAGACTGGCTCTGTCCTCTGTGTGCCCTCCCCTCAGGTTACCTCATGTTCATTGGTCATCCTGTGATTAGAGCATATTCTTTTGCAATGAACAAAGACCCAGCCTTAGTCTTGGCCTCTCTTTCAACGGTGACCTTAAAGGCAAAAAGCCCTCTTTGCAGCCATTGGCCTGCATACCCACAGTCCTTCTGGAAAAAATGTTTTTCTTTAAAAATTGGCATGGCATGAGGTTAATAGCAGCACTTTATATCATGGCAACACACTAAAGATACTGAAATGTTAAAAAATTCTTTATCATAATTGATTTCAGAAATGGTTCAGGTTGTCTTATAAATAAAAAACATAACCTGCCCTAAAATTAAAAACAAAAGCTCTATGAGAGCAATTGTACATTTTGATTTCTATGTCACAGTGTGTAGTTCATTAGCATTTGCATTCCTATTGAGTCAGGATGATGAAAGACCTATAAAGCACTATAAAACAAAAAGTATCACTAAGTCAAAATGCCCTTCTTCAGAGTAGCTACTGTATATTTTGAAATGCTTCAACAGGGGCAAGGTCTTACCAGGGCAAGAACACTATGTGAATAAATGTTGAGAAATCCTCATGTCATTTGCTAGCCCAAGAAAGTCTTTAAGAACAAAACCAAAATGTTGAGCAGAAGCATAGATGCCATACTGTTTGATATCATCAGCCCTCACCTGATTTCTCTTAGTAATGCTTTTGCTATTGACAAAAAAATAGTTGTCTCTGTCTCCTGTTACTCTGGTGGCTCTGGGAAAAAAAGCACCATAGCTCAGAGAATCACCTCAGTTTGAAGGTGGAGTCCAATCTCAGGAAGGAAAGAATTTAGATGTGGGGAATGACAAATTTCTCTCTCTCAACTTTGGGAAAACAGTTGTAAGTAATGCTTATGGAGTGCTGAGGAGATGATACCTGAATTTGGTTTATTTTTAGTGTGAGTGCTACAGGACTACATAGTGACTGGGTAGAAATAGGGAAATTAGTAGGAACTGGTTTTGGTTGAACAACAAAAAAAGTGGCTATCAAGGGCATCTGATGACCTGGTGACAGGGAAATCCATATAGGATGGATTTGGGAGACAGAGTGCAGAGGAAATGGGAAAAAAAGCCCACTAAGGTCATAGATAAGTGTCGTGGTTTAACCCCAGCCAGCAACTAAGCACCATGCAGCCGCTCACTCACTCCCCCCCATCCAGTGGGATGGGGGAGAAAATCGGGAAAAAAAAAAAGTAAAACTTGTGGGTTGAGATAAGAACGGTTTAATAGAACAGAAAAGAAAAAACTAATAATGCTAATGATAACACTAATAAAATGACAACAGTAGTAATAAAAGGATTGGAATGTACAAATGATGCGCAGGGCAATTGCTCACCACCCGCCAATCGACACCCAGCTAGTCCCCGAGCGGTGATTCCCCGCCCCCACTTCCCAGTTCCTATACTAGATGGGACATCAGATGTTATGGAATACCCTGTTGGCCACTTTGGGTCAGGTGCCCTGGCTGTGTCCTGTGCCAACTTCTTGTGCCCCTCCAGCTCTCTTGCTCGCTGGGCATGAGAAGCTGAAAAATCCTTCACTTGAGACTAAACACTACTTAGCAACAACTGAAAACATCAGTGTTATCAGCATTCTTGGCATACTGAACTCAAAACATAGCACTGTACCAGTTACTAGGAAGACAATTAACTCTATCCCAGCTGAAACCAGGACAATAAGGCACTAATTTGAGGCTACAGGGATTTCTGTGCATGTTCAGCTATAATATGTGCAGGCGTTCAGAAGAGCTTGACACACAGAAGGATGATATATTCTTAGTGGGGGTTGAGAGATCAATTACACACAGAAAAAAATGCTTAATTCTGAGTGAAAATAAACTGATGATGTGCTACTCATAACTTGACATAGTCCTGTGTGGTGCAGAATGTGAAAGGGTCTATTTTAATCCAATTTGCTGAGGCTATTTGTGTCAAAGGTAATCACTTTATTTACACCAGTGAAGCATTTGTAGAACCAGCTGGTTGGATTATGTTTTAACACTAAGTGGGAAGTATGAAGATACTACTATTTACAGACTCAAAGTTTATAGTCTGTTAAGGTCAATACAAGTTGCAGTGACCTTAGCTGTTCTCAGGATTGGGACTTTACCCATTAGAATCAAACAGTCAGCATATTTGCTCAAATTCTGCCTCAGTGTGGGTGCTTATACTAGATCATACTTAAACCTTGTTCCACTGTGACATTTCTGTGAAAACTTATTATTCCTAAAGGAATGAGATGGATAAAGGATAAAAGAGACAGGCTGAGTCACATCCTTTCATAGAATGTCCTTTCCTAAAATTTTCAGAAAGAGAAAGAAAAAAAAAAGAGGAGAGTGGAAATAAAATAATTGTCCTAGGGGACAGACTAAAAATGTTACAGTCACTCCTCATGTAAGCACAGTAAATGAATCATGGCTTGTTGCCAATATTCTATTCACTCTGGATTAGATCAGAGCAAGTCTGAAGTTATTCTTAATATAAACATGCAGTCAGAATCCATCCCTTTTAAATTTTTTTCATAATTTCAGTGTACAATAAAATATAGTTCAAACTAAACACTTCTACTTCCGTATCCTTTGCAAGAGACCAAATGTATCAGGCAGGGTTCGAAGTATGTAATTTATTTTCTGGATCATTAGTAGAGAGGCTGACAAAGTAGATGCACTAGACTGGCTATGAAGTGTCAGCCAAGTTTCTAGGGCTACCCTGCATTGCCTGACCTACATACTGCTGTTGTTCTGGGCCACAAGTTGTGCAACTTCCTTGTTTCATCTGTGTGATACTATTTTATTTAAAGTCCAGGTGACCTCAAAGTTGTGTCACTCTTTGGTGTGGGAACGATATACCTTGCAAATTAATTTTGGTTTTTTTAAAGTGCTGAAGAGCTGTATTGGTGAGTGTTGAAAGTTATGGTTGTTAAAATATTAGAAATGAATTCTTATGGCCCAGAGGACAAATGGAGCATCACTTCAGCCAGGGAAAACTTCCATTCATCATAACCAATTGTTTAAGACTGAAAATGTGAGAAGAGTAGTTAGACCAATGCTGCCTCTTTCTTAGTCATAATTTTCTGTTCAGTACAGGATTTTAAATAGTTGCATACATGCTGAAAAGCTTGTATCCTGAAGAGTTAAAGTATTCTTTATGTTTTCTCCTTGCAGCATATTTCCTTGTACTTTAAGACTTCATCAAAATGAAAAGAACTTGGCCTAAAAGCGCTGCACTGTGGTTGTGAAAGGTTTCTCTGTATTATGACCCAGCAACAGTGAAATTCATACACTTGTAAAGAAAACACTGAAAAAATTTGCATCAGTTATTTTATCATGTCAAATGTATTTATTTATCATGCCATTTAGCATCAGAAATCTCCTGATTTACATGCCTCTTTGCTGTTTGGTACAAGATAATATGTCCTTCAAATGGTAGACGGAGAGAAGATCCATGTGGGCCTTAGACAGCGATGGCACTACTTGTTTCACAGATGGTATCTGAGCAGAGGATAACCCACAAATAACCTGTGGATATCCACTTTGAAACAATGGACATCCACACCTTCTTGCAATCCCTGCCATTTTATTCCAGTATCCAAAACTGAGGTGAGATCTGCTATTCGGTGTTTGGTTTTATATTTAAACAGCATTTGCCTAAAGAACTTTGAAGTCATGACAGTGAAAAGGAAGGAGAAGAAACCCAATAATGCACAGCCCTGAAGTAAATTGAGTTATCTTTAGCTTATTCCTGGAGTTTCTTTTTCAGTAAGTTTTCTGGGATCCTGTTTTCTAGGAAGTCTGTACCTTTTAAACTCCATATAATTTCATTTGTTGATCAAAAAATTCAAACCTTGTAGGAAGTTTGTAGGATCAAACTCAGGCTCTGTATGTGTGTGGAGAGAAAAGAAGTAGAGAGAATGGGCCCAGTTCTCATTTACTGCACAGAAAGAAGCCTCAGGGTAGAAATAAGGTCAATTTGCACTTGCTTTAAGGTCCCTTTAAGCCATCAGAGTGGAGTAAAATGATAATGGTGAGCTGTATGAAGCTGACTGATAGACTAAATGAGGCCATGGCATCAGGAGGTTCGACCTTATAAAAGGACACTCTTTTAGCTAACAGAAGTGAAATGCATGGCTGTCCAGATAAATACATGTGTGGGCTAAGCTTTGGTAAATCAGTTTTAGAATGGGATGAAATTAGTTCCTTTTAGAAACAGGAAAGAAGCCATATGGCATACATATATAGACCCTGAAGGAATGTGAAATAGTGTTATGCTGTCCCAGTGTATTACCAGAAAGATGTTATTGACTTTATATGAAATTGCGTGAGAGCCAGACTAGGACAGCTTTAAAGAAAGTTAAAACTTTTTGGGAGGGGTGGTGGGGGGTGGGAGAGTCTGTACAAACTTCATGCTCTTAGCATTGCACATCACTTTATGAGAATCCTTGCTAAAGTCCTCACTGACTGAGGTACTGCCTACAGCAGCAAGCAACTGTATCAATGTAGTTATTTGTCTATAGCAACAGAAATAGCACACATCACAAGAGAAAGCATACTGTGTGCAGTAAAACAATTCAGCTCAGCTTGTAGCCCCAGGAGTCAGAATTTGGAAATGTCCTGCACAGAACCTCCATCTTATGTACCATCTTGTGATTATTTCACATAGATGAATGTTATCTGATGGATCACTGATGCTTGTGCCAGCCAAATAATGATCAGAGAGATACTGAAATTTACTCTGGGTAAGAGCTTTTGGCTGATTTTCGTTAGAGATTTCAGATGACCTGATGCTTTTCTGTCTTGTTAAGCATAAATACTGGAGCAATCAATTTTCTAATCTTTCTCTTGAAAAACCTATAATGTACTGCACATACAAATAAAAATAGAATTTTCACTTCTTTTTAATAAGGTTACTCTTCTGCTGCTCATATTTATACTCTTTGTTGAGAAACATTAACATCAGAAATTATGCACTACCTCAGAGAAAACATTGTGCTATAGCCATATCATATATTCGTGTGTACTGCTTAAGCTTTCTGTAAAATAATGTCGTTTTCTATCAACAAGCAGTACAAATGCTAATCTGATGTAATGACAAAAGAGGCACCTGCAATGTTATGACACACCCTGTAATGGATGTGATGGGTTCCTAGCATTAACAGTGTCTTATGGGACTTCAAATTCAGCTTAAACTATTTAAGAACAGATATTAATCTAAAGTTTTAGTCATTTGTATCTATAAGGCCAGGCTATTATCTTCTATCCTTTGCTCTACTGATGCCATCAGAAAACCTGATCCTATTGAAATCAGCAGGAGTTTGCAGCTAATTTGGACAGTCAGAGGACAAGCAGCACACTGAATCTTTCCAGTTCTGATTTTACCCAAGTTTCAAACTCAGCTTGATCAAGAGACATTTCAGTATGTCTGTTGTATTTCATCTGCTTT
Organism: Haliaeetus albicilla; assembly: GCF_947461875.1. Taxonomy (NCBI): domain Eukaryota; kingdom Metazoa; phylum Chordata; class Aves; order Accipitriformes; family Accipitridae; genus Haliaeetus; species Haliaeetus albicilla. Next base: position 24,489,761 of record NC_091484.1, on the reverse strand, counting down.
CCATTTCACTTTAGCTACAAAATCTAAAACTCCTTTGAATGCTGTTCTTGGTGTGGGTATCAACTGAGCAAGCAAATGGCTCATCCCCTATGTAGCCTATTTGTTTCTGGGAAGTCCCAGCCTGCAGGGCTTTCCCTGGCCTAATATGATGCTTTTCTAGTAACAGCCCATAACATATAATAAAGAAACCTTGAGGGTTTCTTAAACCTGTATGAGGTGGAGGTACTGTGATTCATTCATCTAGGTCCTCTCTGACTGTAACATGGATTTATCCGAGCACAGTACAAAGTATAATTGGTTGGCTTCTTTTAATGTAACGTAGTTCATTTTTCATTTGTTTGGAATATGTCTTTGAAAAACGCATACACACAAAATTGCTCATTGGCCAGTTGTCTTTGTCTCAGTCAGTTTGAAGACTAAGACAGAGGCATGGTTCTGTCACAGATGTATCGGTAAAGATCTGTCTCCATTCTTCTCTTAAAAGTGAGCTGTCAAAGCAAAAAAACAGTGACGAAATACAGCTGACTGCTATCAGCTTCTGGTACGGTACCAGTGGGCTTTGTGTCACGAGAGAGTTAAAGGCTGTTTGGTAATGATGCAGTGATGAGCCTAAGGAAACAGAGTAAATAGTTTTGGCAGCTGATCAATAGTACTGACTGGAAGATACTAAGTGAGCTGCATGGAGGAGGCACATCATGGATAATTGGCACATAATCATGTACAAATTTGTCTTTGCAATTTAAAAACCATGAGTAACTTAAGATGCCTTTGCTTTGACCTGAAATGAGAGTACTTTGGGCCTATTTTGACCTAATTTGTTGATGATGCAGGAGAACTGACAAATTTTCATCTCAGTCTGGAAAAGGGTTTGGTAGAAATGCATTCAAAAGCTCAAATGTGTCAATTGTATGTTTAGTACAAAGAGGAGCAGAAAGTGCCACACTTCGTTTCCAACCCTTCTCCCGGTAAGGACCAAAACTACCCAGAAGTTTTGATAACGTTATAATTCCTTTAACTGGGAATCTGAACGGGGAAATAACCAAGAAAAACTGCTTAAGACAGTCCCTATGCAATACTCCTTAGATGTAGCATCCTCCAAAACAGGTCCCCAAGAGCCAGCTGTGTGAAAGTCACTGGTTGGATTTACGGTAAATACCCTCACTTACTATAAATTGAGATCACTTCTACATGAATTGCTTATATGGTAATATCAAACATAAAGAAGACAAAGACTCTTGCTGTTTGCACAGCACGTCTGTTTGTTATGTCTGTGCTTGTTAATGGAAAGCTACAATTACAGCCATTTTCCATTAAGTGTTTTACATAAAGCCCTCATGCTGACTTTGTAAGACTTGCACAACATGTTTGCCAATAAACAGCATGAGCAAATGTAACTATAATATGTTTTTTTTTCCAAGGAACAGTATTTAAATTATTGATTAGAGAGCAAGTGTCCTGCTTTTGGCTGGGGTAGAGTCAATTTTCTTCCTAGTAGCTGGTACAGTGCTGTGTTTTGTATTTAGTATGAGAATAATATCGATAACACACTGATGGTTTTAGTTGTTGCTAAGTAAAGCTTGTCCTAAGTTAAGGATTTTTCAGTTTCCCATGCTCTGCCAGTGAGGAGGTGTACAAGAAGCTGGGAGGGAGCATGGCCAGGACAGCTGACCTGAACTAGCCAAAGGGATATTCCATACCATAGAATGTCATGCCCAGTATATAAACTGGGGGGGAGTTAGCGGGGGGGGGGATAGATCAATGCTCGGGCATCGGTCAGTGTGTGGTGAGCAATTGCATTGTGCATCACTTGTCTTTTCTTGGGTTGTATTTCACTCTCTTTTTGTTATCTTCCTTTTCATTACTAATATTATTATTATAATATTTTATTTTTTATTTAAATTATTAAACTGTTCTTATCTCAACCCACGAGTTTTACTTGTTTGCGATTCTCTTCCCCATCCCACCGGGAGGGTAGGGGGGAAGAGTGAGTGAGCAACTATGTGATGCTAACTGCTGGCTGGGGTTAAACCACAATAGCAAGTGATGAGTTAAAAGCAAAGGCACTGTACAGCAGATCAAATTTAAATTTAAACACAAAACTAACCGTATCTAGGAAGTTACTTTCATGTCCCTTTAGATGGCAGGGTTACCACTAATGTATTTGTGCACTTCAGAATCTTTGCATATTGAAAGAACAGCTGATTGATACTTGGTAGTGGTGAGGAATCTGAATTTCCATGTATTTATCTCATTTGTTAGAGCCTTTTGTTGGTTTCAGATCAAGACACTTATCATTTCTGCAACATTTGCCCTGTGTTTGTGCTCATGTGTCTGATGTCTATGAAGAAATTTAATCTTCACCTTTCCTACTGTTGGGGATCTTGATGTGACAGGATTCATGTCACATATGACCTTGTAAGCATAATTTGCTAGATTACACCCTCAGCCCAAACCACATAAGAAATTTCTCTCTGTTTTATCAGAAATACCCACACCACCATTTGCTAGGAGTCTCTACATGTACCTCTACTCCTGGAGTTACAGTAAAAGTTTGTTGTCTCTAGCAAGGGATGAAGTATACATTTCCTTTATACAGGAAAGGACTACCAAAACTGAGGAATCGTGTATCCAGTTCTAAATACCTGGGGACTGCCCTTATGGCCTCAAACCTTGTTGTTAATTGGCCATACCTTGGTCCTCTTCTCCCTTGTTCTCTCCTAGTGTGGTCTGTCCCCTGCCCCGTCCCCTCCTTCTAGTCCCATTCTCTTTGCTTACACAGTTCAGACTCTTGTTCATTAAACTTCCCATGCTAGATTAGTTCTCATAGTCCAATCACTTAACATTTTCCTCTCAGAGGACTTCTGAGGTTAGTTCCCATCACTCTGTTTTCAGCTCACTTGTTCGGCTCATTGTAGTCTGCTCTTCCACTTCTGTTCCTCATCCCATTTTTTTACTTTCTTTGATCTCATAGTTTCTTGCAAGAACTCCCAGAGCCATCCTCTCTAACTGACCTCTCATTTGTTCTCAATTTCCCCTCCTCTGAAGCCTGATGCAGGGCCTTTTGACCATATAGTCCAGGATCAATATTCCTTCTGCTTCTGTTTCTCATGTCTTCTGTCTCCCTGTTATTTCTGTTCTCTATTTTTCTGCAGGTCTGTTTTCAGGCATTCCTCTCATCTCTTCCTTCTCCATTTCCCTCCTTCCCTGTTCTCTTAGATCACTGAAAAGGGAAAGTTTTATGTCAGGACAAAAAGACCCTGTGGTGGTGAAGATAGAGGGAATGGAAGAGGGAGAAAAAGGGTTCAAGAAGATGGACCAACACTGGACTCACTTGTTTGACTTCAGATGCCACCTGTGTACGTCCTAAGCGTGTTTACTGCACTGTTACCACTTACTAAATGGTCTGAACTAAAACTCCTTTACCTCTGTAATTTGGAGGTTCCTATAGGGTGGATCACTGATGAAGCTCAGGATCAGCCAGGCAGAGATTATGGCAGTATGTGTTGGTTTAGGTGGGAGATCTGTTTTGCAGCTTTTCTGGGAAAAAAGGAGGTGACTGCTGTGGTTCTTCCCCAAGACATTCGTTGTGTTTGTATCCATACTGTAGATCCTGTGTCTTCTTAAAGGAAAAGTAGCTATAATGTTTGGGGGATGGAATGCTGAACAGCAAGGGCATAGCGGAGAAAAACAGGACAGAAATGTCCATAGTTGCTGGGAACATACTTGGAGTACATGCAGGTTGTGACAGATGTTAAGGGAAAAATGAGAGACAGAGGCCTGGAAATTTACCCTTCTTCTGGGTTTTCACAGTGCAAATCCAATCTGAGTCAGAAGCTCATGGCTGCAGGCTAATCATTACTAATGCCTACATCTTTCCATAACAGTTCTGCCCACTGGCAACTGCTGCTGCTTCTCTTCCTTTGGGGTTGCTTCCTCTGAGCCATTTCCTCTGCTCCTTGCAGTTCCAACTCACTCAAACCTTTCCTTTGTCCTTGCAATTTGTGGGAGTGTCAAATGGTTTGGGATGAAATCCAGGATGGAAAGAATAAGGGAAATAGTACTGACAGTGGGATCTCTGAGGTTGTGGAACTGTTTGCCCATAAAAAGGAGGGAATGCCTGTCATGAGAGCATGAGAAATCATTGTAGAGGAAAATGCTACAAGGAGTGGTACTGCACCACCATCAGAATAGATTAGATCAGGGCCAGCAATGACAATGATTTCAGATACTAGTTTTCTTTCCCATACTAGAAGTGTGGATGCTGATAGAGTGTCATCAAGAGATGTTGCTTACCAGAGAGGCAAGACGCAGCTTGCCGGCTGGGGACTTCTGTCTCTCCCAGGTGCCTCTTACAGGTTGATGTAGCACCCAGCACCGAGTTTGGTGTGCTTAGGTTGACACAAAGAAAATCTCATCTCACGCAGGTGCTGAAAGTTTGCTTCTCCCATTCACTCACTATTTATGAGACCCACAAAATTCCAAGGAACTATCAGGAACTTGGTTGATTGCTGGGTGCCGTTACCCCCAAAGCTTTCCCTCTAATCAACTCAAGTATCACTACACAATTTCTTTCTATCCACACTACTGGAACAGAGTATTCCAAAGAGCCATAATGTGAGGTGATGTGATGGGTTAACCCTGGCTGAACGCCGGGTGCCCACCAAAGCCGTTCTATCACTACCCTCTCCTCAGCTGGACAGGGGAGAGAAAAATATAACAAAGAGCTTGCGGGTCGAGATAAGGACAGGAGAGATCATTCACCAATTACCGTCACGGGCAAAACAGACTCAGCTTGCGGAAAATTAACTCAATTTATTACAAATCAACCAGAGTAAGGTAATGAGAAATAAAACCAAATCTCAGAACACCTTCCCTCCACCCCTCCCTTCTTCCCGGGCACAACTTCACTCCCGGATTTCTCTACCAACCCCCCCCCAGCGGCACAGGGGGACGGGGATGGGGTTTACAGTCAGTTCATCACACGTTATTTTCTGCAGCTTCATCCTCCTCAGGGGGAGGGCTCATCACACTCTTCCCCTGCTCCAGCGTGGGGTCCCACCCACGGGAGACAGTCCTCCACGAACTTCTCCAATGTGGGTCCTTCCCACGGGCTGCAGTTCTTCACGAACTGCTCCAGCATGGGTGTATTCCACGGCGTGCAGTCCTTCAGGACCACACTGCTCCAGCATGGGCTTCCCACGGGGTCACAAATCCTGCCAGAAAACCTGGTCCGTGGGCTCCTCTCTCCACAGATCCGCAGGTCCTGCCAGGAGCCTGCTCCAGCGTGGGCTTCCCACAGGGTCACAGCCTCCTTCAGGAACTCACCTGCTCTGGCGTGGGGTCCTCCACGGGCTGCAGGTGGATATCTGCTCCACCATGGACCTCCATGGGCTGCAGGGGGACAGCCTGCCTCACGCCTCACCATGGGCGTCACCACAGGCTGCAGGGTACTCTCTGCTCCGGCGCCTGGAGCATCTCCTCCGCCTCCTTCTTCACTGACCTTGGTGTCTGCAGGGTTGTTTCTCTTACATGTTCTCACTCTCTCTCCGGCGGCTGTTTCTGTCTGTCCCAACTTTTTGTCCTTCTTAAAAATGTTATCACAGAGGCGTTACCACTATCACTGATTGGCTCAGCCTTGGCCAGTGGCGGGTTCGTCTTAGAGCCGGCTGGTATGGGCTCTCTTGAACACAGGGGAAGCTTCCAGCAGCTTCTTACAGAAGCCACCCCTGTAACCCCCCCGCTACTAAAACCTTGCCACGCAAACCCAATACAGGTGATGTATCTGCAACAGCAGCTCTAGCTCAGTTTGCTGTTTCCTTTATGATACGGTGCTGCACTTGTTCTTAAGGGACATTCAGAAGTTAGTAAATTTTTTACATCTCCATTACTAAAGGGATTATTAACTGAATAGTCTCTTGTAGTGTTCTCCCTCAGTTTATTTGATCATACAACAGCCAGTGATGTTTCTCTTTTGGATTATAATCTTTGAATGAGCCTAGTGGGAAAGAGAAAACTGTTCTCCAAAGCAAACCCTTTAATGGCCCAAAGAACTGCCAACAACTATATTTAAATCTCTATATATTGACTACAGACAGTTCCAAAACTAAAAAAAAAATAAAAAAAAATGATGTGTAGTGTGATGGGCTCCAATTGGTTCTCAGACTTGGGATTGAATCAGGGACATCAAAAGCTGAAAAGCACATATTACTGCCATTTGAGCTAAAAGGCTGTTGTTTAGTAGTGGGAAATGTATTATTTCACATTCTCTATGGCTCTTGTGCAGAGAGAACATTATAAAAAAGCAGGCTGTGCTTTTTAAAAGAAAGTATTAGTATCCAATGTACTATACATAGTAGGTAAAAAAAAGGTATTCACTTGCTTTATTTCAGTGGTGCCAGCATTGTCTCATATTTTATTCAAAGACTGCCAAAACCTCTTCATAAGAGAGAACAGCACAATGTTATGTGATTTTAAAGTAGGGATAAGAAGTGTCTTTGCCCAGTTTTGTCTGCTTTCTTATGAGGTGAAAGGAAGTTTTGACTTGCCTCAAGCAAAGGAGGTAATTCTTGGGCAAGACCTCTAATCACTGGAGTGTAAAGCAGCTGTCCCATCCTCAGATGCATTCTGGACATGATTTGCATAAGGAACTTGGGCACCTGATAATTACCTCTTGAAAATACATACCTAAAAACCCTGCTGGTGCTCAGCGTTACCATCTGTGGAATTGAGCCATAGTTTATATTTCCTTAAAGAAAAGATAGTTTTAAATGCCAAAACTGACCGAAGGGAGTTACAGTTTCCTCCCTCTTCTCCACATGCCCTTCCACCTCCCCTAGCAAACATTTGTCCTTTTCCAGTCAGCTCTGTTCATGATGCATGTATCTTCTCCTTGCAGTTACACAGAGGGGGTCTGGCTTGAATCCTGGCTTCTACCCAGAATTTTCTTGGGTGTATTTGTTTGATATGTTGGCAAAAGTTAGAGAGCAACATGAAAAATTTTATTCTCCACTGCACAGGACAGAAAGATTCAAGTCTTCACTCCTCTTTGATAGTCTCTGCTGGTCTGTGCATGAGTGATCAAATGAGCAAATTGAAAGATTTATTCTTTGCAAAACCAGCAGCCCAAATTATGTAGGATCTATGGAAGCTCAGACCTTTGCTCATTGCCACTGGTGTCCTCTGCATTCCTTATGTTATCTGTGTGTCCTGTTGTATGTGACCATACAATAGAATAGGAATGATATTTGAAGAATTGCCACCTGTATGAAAAACAAGTCCTTTCATGGTTGCACGTTTTAATTATGTGGGGAGTAATAGTCTTTGAAGCTGAATCCAAATGAGGAGTCTACTGCAAGGACAGTACTTTAATTATATTTAATTTGCTTTTCTGATTTAAGTTAATTTTCTTTTTTGTTTTACACTATGTTTTTCATAAACCTCCAGGGCTTACTGGAGATACTCACTGGAGATTGAATTCTTGGTTACCTCAGTCATTCTTATGGCCAGAGGATAGGATTGAGAGAAAAAGCAGCAAATGACAATGTTATTAAGTACTTGTTCTTTGAGAGCACTTAGAAAAGATGTTCTCAAATTCAAGGTCACAAACCGAGAATCCTCAGTGATGTCATGACACCACGCATTAGGGAAAGATAGCCCTTCCCTCAACATTGCAAGGTTTTCAAGCTAGTCAAAATCACAGTGGTAGACTAATGCAGAAACTGCTGGGAATGATCTTGTATACTTGCCTGGTTCTTGTATTTCTCCCTGGATGTTCAAAGTTGGCCAGTGTTGGAGACAGTATATTAGGCTTGGGCTTTGAACAAATATGAAGTGGCTGTTCTTGCATTCTTTTCTTCTGGACAATTATTTTGCTGTGTGGTCAATCATTCAGGTTACTTATAAAGTTCCCTTTGGCCTTTAAGTCTCTGAGTCCTACAGTGCTGACGCACATGTCATCCCTAGTGAAGAGAGCAATTCTATCAACTGTCATGTTACTGTTTGGATGTTTATGAATAAGAGCTTGTGTATAGGAGGTGAAGAGGGGCTGAAGCTAGCTGAGTAAGATGTCAGAGAGACAGTCAGCAAGAAATGACAGTTTGCAAAGCGAGACAGATAAAAATGTCAATTAATAATCCAAATGTAAATGAGGCTTTTTTAACCGAATGAAGTGTTCATGAAGGAGGCTGAAAGCAGATGTCCACAACTTAGGTTTGGAAATATGGCAGCAGAAGGTGGTAACCTACTATAGAATATCAGGCACAGAGCAGAGATGATGATCAAGAGGTATGAGCATATGAGGACTGAACTGCTTTAAGTAGAAGTTGTTCTATGAACTGCAAAAGACGGAAAAGATGAAAGGATATCTTTTGCAGATCCCTTTAGTGTCTCTTTTAAAGTATAAAATAGTGTTCTGCAGCTGTGAAGAAACTTATGTAGGAGAGTTTTTAAGAGGACATATAGAAATGATCCAACAGGTTGTACAGTGAAGAAGTTAGCTTTACAGCTGGAAAAATAGTAATGACAGAAATGAGGCATAGAATTGGGACATTAAAAGAGGTGGTGATTCTTTCAAACTTCTGAACTCGGACATTAATGTCTGACAACTTACAGGCTTCACTGTCTTCATTTCAAACCAGCAGAATTGTCTAAGTTCCTATCCTCCATCAATCATCCATCAGGGCATCATGAGACTTTGGCAGAGTCCAGTGCTGCACTGTCCAGCTGATGCTGTGAATCAGTCCTGTGGTGGTATTATTAATGGCAGAGTGAAGGTACTTCGTACGTTTCCTGCAACGCCGAGTCTTAAGCTAGCTCCTGGTGAGGCTTGCTTCCCTCATCCCTATGTCTCGCAGTTTGGACATCACCTGTAGTGGGGAGACTGACATTTTCTTTCTCACTCTTCCCAAATTTTTCCTGATTTATATAACCACTGTGCCCAGTAGCTAATACATTCCTTCCTTTGGCCTGCCTGGAGACAAATCTTATCATGACAGTGGTAAAAACACATACTTTTTAACAGATGCATAACTCTGAAACTTTTATTTTTTTGTAAGAGCCACTTAGAATTTAAGGATGGCAAACACAAGCAAGAAGAGACCTGAGGCTGGGAGGATGCCTTAATTGTGTAGTAGTACATTACACTTCGATTTAGGGGAGCCCTTCAGGAGATACTATCACAAACATGTAATGAATTTCTTTCATGATGCCCCTTGCTGCTTTTTCTCTGATCAGGATGTCAGCTTCCCTATGAGATCGCAGCACTCCAGTGACCTAGAGTAATAGTGCCTCAGGTTCTTTTCTGCTTAAAATGACTTGCTTGTTCATTTATCTGCTTCCTTTTAGAGTGGCCCTGGTTGCTTTTATTTGTTTTAAATTCATGTCTCTGAATGGGAATGAATAATTTTGGCTTCTACAATGCTCAGGTTGGTCATTTAGGAAAATAATTAGTTTCCCTCCTTCGCTGACTTGTTCTGTTAACATGAATAATTCATTTAGTCTTACAACCTGCTGATCTGGAGAATGCCATCAAACTGAAAGTTTACCCTCTTAGATAGTAATGATCTAATTGGCCCTTTTAATATTGCATTATAGATCATGTAAGTGATTATTCTCTTTGATTAGCAGTGCAGGGATCTGCTCCATTACTAAAGGGATCACCTTTATTTTTCCTAAGGGGGTCAAGGAGGGGAAAAGCAGGCAGAAGGAAGTGACAAAAAAAAAAACTTAAAAAAAATATACAACATTCAGATGGGATTCTCCTGCCTGAATTAAATTAATTTATCAATCAGATTTTTTCGTAACCAGTGGCAATAAAAAACAATGACTCGGCGCTTGCCTTAATGTTCAGTAGAGTATGGTGATTCAACTGTAACTCTCTTGGATAGTAACAGGAAGAGAGGAGAGGAGGCAAGAATACACAGCAGTATTTTTCTGCTAGTGGCACAGAAAGGCTAGAAAGCAAGGAGTTGTGATTGCTTTGGAACTAGAACTTACAAAAGTTGCTGAAAAACTTTGCTAAGTGAAATGTCATGAAATGATACCACATGTGGCAAGTAAAAGAAAAAGCCCAGCAGGAAAATGATATAAAGGAGGAGCGAAAAGAACCTGATTTTAAAAGTAGCTGTTCAGCTTATAAAACAAGAACCCACCAAAGATTACACCCTGTTCTTTCTTCTTGCTTTGTGCAATACCTAATATCAACAGGTGTTTCACAGCTCAGTCAAGAATCCTAAAATCAGCTTATTTTGTGGGATTGCAAGCTGTGGGAATTTTGAGTGCAGGTGGACTCAGAGTTAACAAATTGGAAGTAATAATAAAGTAATAGTTGTATTAACATTACTGAGAACTCTTTGGTCGTTTTTGGACACGTGAACTTAAAACCTGCCTTCTGCAGGTGCCTGGGGCTATGAAATTCCACTTCATGTATCACATCAGGAGAGTGAAAAGTAGAGCAGCTCTGTGGCTGTTTAGAGAAGTTTGAGCTGATAATTCTTAATACTATTTAGCTGAAATCCAGTGTGGTTCAAACAAGTTTAATATTCTTCAAGATGGTGTTTCTTGATGAGGCGGAAGTATAATACACACCTTCACCACCTTTAAATGTGACTCTAGCCTGTCTCTGTAACAATCAATAGAAATGGGAGCATGTCAATTGATTTTACTAAGAGCTAAATCAGGCCTTGCAGCAAGACTGCTGAACTTAGCAAAACCTGAGAGTAAAAAAGGCATTAGCAAAATGCCCTGTCCCTCCCCTCGCTTCTGGAAGAGGAGGAAAAACTTATCTGTAATGAGACAAAAACATAATAAAAATAGCAACAAATTAAGTTGTGAGTTTCGCAGACATTTTTAGAAAGACAAGATGGTAAGCTCTCTGTCACAAGGCTGTCAATGTGGAATGCAAATCAAAATTCAATGCCCCTTATGGCAGGACAGTGTGACCTGACAAACCATTAGGCTGGTATTCAATTTGCAATAAGGTACAGATGAGGAAAAAAGGAAACACTATTTCAGGTAGAAATCAGACAGTATGTTTCAGTTAGCGTCCTCAAGGCCTACAAAACCACCTCGAAGCTGGTGAAAAATGGCCTACCAGTTTACTGATGCTCTTAATCACAGTTGTGTTATATTTAACATGACCCAAAAAGAAAATTTTCAAGTGCTAATGTCAGCAAGTGGTGTAACTTCCTCTGGATGCACTTTTTAAAGTGTAATGGAAAGAAATTGTACTTTTTCCACAATTTCAGCTCCTTCTTGTGGACTTATGTGCTCATGCAGATCACCTCTTGATGGGACTGCTGGTGAGGGAAAGGCAGCCTGTGTTCTTGTTTTTGTAGCAGGGGAACCGTGCTCAGCTGTGGAGTCTTCATGCCCTTTTTCTACCCACTATCTAATGAACTGCTACCCAGTACATCACTGGAACAGTAGCATAATGTGGGTACAAGGTACAAGGTAGACACTGTAGGCAAAAAAATCTAAGGGGAGACACAGGTAAAGATATATGTGTCTTTTTTTAGGCAGAACATGCTGGTTGGCCTTATGGTTTGTTCATTTTTCACATTGACCAAGGTAACTACACAAATTGGTTTGGGATGGGGGCTAAGTTAGTAACAACACCAAATGAAAAAGTAAAGGCAAACATAATTAAAGTGTCCTGAGGATTGGTGGATATGAGAAAGAAAAGGTTTTATTCTCCTTCCTTTATAAGTATTAGAAAATGCCTCTACAGATTTGTTCAGTCAGCTAAGCAACAGGTTATATAATCTAGTAAAACTAGTTCTGGTACGACTGGGGCTCTCTGGTGTATCTACCAACAGCAGTGTAGCTGCTAAGATGAAATGCAAGTTGAAATGGAAACAGGGTGGTTTTGGTTTTATATTTTCTTTTTCTATTTCAAGCTTTAATTTATGGCTATTTCAAATGTTTGTTTATTCATAGTAGTGATTCCAAAGTTAATTATTAGGATCAAGTGATTTGGAGAGAGCAGAAATATTTGCTTTCTAAATCCCAGTGCTCAAAGTAGCCTTGGTTCTCCACCAGAGCAGTTGTTCAGGCTGGGAGGGAGTCAGTGCACTATGGTATGGTGTGATACTGAACATAAAGAAGAGCTGTGCAAGGTGTAGCACTGATTCAGACTTAATATATTAAAACAGCTGTCCATTGCTTATCTTCAAGCCTTTTTCTTCATCCTTATCTCATCTATAATGAAATCTTTTTATTCTCACAGAGAAAACCAGAGAGGATTCCTTCCAGGCAGAGGGAACAGCAAGCAGTTTTTATGCTGTTTGCCTTCTCATAGAGATTCTGCTTGGAGAAGGTGGCTTCAGGTTTTGCTCGAGGCTGTCATAGTATGAACATTGCTGAGCAGAGCTAGTAAGGGTGCACATGGTGAAGCTGCAAAAGGGCCTGGGCCTCAGGCTTTATATTTAGTAAGGAGCCAAGAATGAACCATGTGTGTGAAAAATCTCTGCATCCCCAGGCACTCTCCCAGTGATTGTGTCCTTGACTTAGGCAGCAGTATCCACTGTGCCAGTGCTCTGTATGGCCTGCTAAGCAGGTAGTATGGTGAGTTGATAATGCTGCACTTGTGTCCAAAAGGGTTTCCACCATTTGAACATCTCTGCTTTATCTGCAGTGTTTTTCAGGTAGCCATCTACCAAAATACATTCAGATCTTGCCACCTTAGCTGAAACAACTTGTGTCAGAGTGTGAAGACAGTCCCGGAGTAACGGTGGAGTCTCAATATGAGTATGGTCGTTCTCCTTTATTACAGGGTTTTACAGGGTTTATATAGAAAAAAGGTGATAGCACGCGCTAGCTATAACGTTATTATTGGCTAAGCTTCTATGTCCACACGCCTTATACAATACTCTAATTGGTACGATACCCCGTTTCACGCGACACTATCTTATTCTCTATTGGCTGCGCAAACTTCTTCACGAAGTGTCCAGCAGTTACTGATCTCATTCTTCAGCATCCAGGTGTTGTTTGTCAGGCTCTTCTTATCTTCCTTTTTCCCAGCGTACAAGGACACAGCGTCCTTGTCTGCTCCAGTATTTTGTAAACTTATGCTTCATTCCCACATAATGGCTGGATTGCTCACATGCCTTCGCCCAGCCAAGAAATCCTCAACAAACTTGCAGGTATTTTGGCCTCTTCATTCTCAGACTCATCACCATGACAGATCTTCATTAGTAGAGAGAGCAGATTTGTACTATTGTCTGCAGTAAATGACTGGATGGTTATTGAAATTTCTATTATATTGCTTAGAATTCAACAGTCTCTGCTGGTGTCAACACGTGAAGGACCATGAGTGTCCACTTACAGCAGCCATGTTTGGACTAAGTATCTTAAACACAAGGCAGTGCTTAGTAGTTCTATTCACAAAGGTTTATATGTTAGTGAGCTCTGAAAGTGGGTTGTTTAGAAAAGAGCAGCAAAATTGTGTCTCTCCCTCTGAAAGACAAGTGAGAAAATTCTGTTCAATCTATTTATGCAGTCACTGTACTTTATCAAAACTAGTTTTTAATTAATTTCATTGGGAATTGTACATCTATAGGCTAGAACCTGTGGGGAAAGGCACGTAGGAGGCACTTATTTGGAGTAATGAAATCAGACATATGATGATGATTGTGAGACTTTACCTATGAATTAATGACCAGAGAGGAGAAGACTCCTCTGTTTTTCATGATGAAGGAGGAGAGATGAATGGCTCAGTTGCCTGCACTACAGAATACATCGATTCTTGTACCCACTTCTCTTTGACACCTAATATTCCAAGTTCAGTTGTGAGGCATGTGTTTGCGTACGACACAGGCAAGTGAGGGGTGCAAGGTCACTTTGCTGACTCTTTGCACTGTTCAGTTGCAGGGCAATAAGCCAGGGGTTACTTTTTTTCAGATGGGTGACCATAGGAGTTTGTCTATCCCTCTGCTCACCAGAATTGAATTGAAAGCACCTCTTAGAAAAGTACACTTAAACGTGTGACTAAACATTTGCAGAACTGAGACTTTCATGACTTCTCTCTCTCCAAGGTACGGATGTTCTTTCCTTAAGCTGAAGCCAGTCGTTAACAACTTTTTCATCTAGCTAGTCAGCTGGCTGCTCCATGGCTCCTCTAGCTGCTGCTGCTTCAGGTCAAGTGGCGATGCAAGAGGACAGCCTGTTAGCATCTCCATGAACACTGCTCTTCCTCCTGCCTCTGAACCCTGCTTCTACTGTGCTTCTGCCTGAGGAATTTGTCTTTGCCTTTTAGTGGTAGGAAGAAATAGATACTTTTACAGAGGACATGGGATTTGAAAACTCAGGGCGCAGACTTTGGAAAGCAGTCTGCTAGGTCCTGGGATTTTCAGACCTGGAACCGGCACCTCTTTTCTTCACAGTGCCCTTAGGAAGTAAGCTGTGCAGAAAAGGCAATTTGGAGGGAAGATATTACTAGAGCTATCTGAAAATGCAAGGTGAAGTGTAGAGGTGCTAAATGACCAGTTTTGTGTGATTAGTGATGACACTTTTCCCTTGACTTGCGCAATGATTAGGCTTTTACTAGCAAGCCATGGAAAAAACCCCTTTTCTAGCAGTCAGACCTCTCTCTCCCCCCCTCTTGGTGCAGTTGTTTTTTGTGTGGATTTTTTAAATGGGATTGGAATTCCAACTTCATTTACTTTGTTTTGAAGAATTCAGTGATAGTTTTACACATGATTTACTAAAATCCAGCTATCCATCTGCTCATCGGGCCACCCATCATACTTGTTAAATGTAACTATCAGTTGACCTGCAAGGGGAGACTTCTGCTCCAGACAGTTGTCTTCTGTATAAAATTGCTGGGAAATTAATGATGCAGGTTCCTGTAAACAATATTAATAATAACATATATACAAGTGATCTAAAATTTTAGTAAAACCCCCAAGATTTTTCTCAGTCAATAATTTTGAGGAATGAGTGGAAGCTTGGCCTACATAAAAGGCTTGATTAGACAATGTTAGCAGCCTTCTAGAACTATCCAAGTAATATAAATGAAATAATAATGTAAATAAATATAAATATATAGTATAAATAAAATTTAAATAACTCTATTTTTTCACTTTTTATTTACATTAAAAATAAATAGGAAGTAAGCCTTTATATTACTACTAGTACTACTAGTGCTGCTTCTCACATGGATAAACATGAGGAAAAAAGCTGTAAATTGTTTCCAAATGCAGTCCCAACTGCTTCATTAATGCTTCTGGGATACATGAAAGCACAGTGTTTCAGGAAAACATGCTAAGAGGGAATCTAATCTTTGTAGTAGAGAATGTAAGGAGTGCATGGAAAATAAAGAACAGCCACCAGCTTTCTACTTTTGGCAGGCTCCTCAGAGGAAAGTGATGTCTTTACCATGCAGGCCAGACCTTTGCTGGCTCCCAAAGCAATTAAAAGAATCTCAAAGTCCAAAACATTAGCCTGCCTAATTAAGATATTGTCATTAAATCAGTGGATATATTCTGATTTGCTGTAGCTCCGGGTCTGGCCCTGCGTGTTGTCTTGCATGCCATAATCAGGCTTTAGTTTCCTTTATGGAAGCAGAGAGATGGTGACATGGGAGGAATGCACAGCCAAGGTGCAGCTATGCTTTCCTTGTTGTGGCCTCAGGGAGCCTTTCCTATGAAATGACATGCCATTTTCCCTGGGGAATTGCATTGTCTTTAATTGGTTATTTATTACTTACACAAAGATCAGATTCCTTAATATGAATACTGCTCAATTTTAAATTGAGATCACCTAGTGTGTGTTTATTTTTAAATGATCTTTCTTTTGCATTCATTTCACGGAACTCCTGTACTCAACTTGCCTGCCAAAGAATGTACGTTTATGTCCTGGTTTCAGCTGGGATAGAGTTAATTGTCTTCCTAGTAACTGGTACAGTGCTATGTTTTGAGTTCAGTATGCCAAGAATGCTGATAACACTGATGTTTTCAGTTGTTGCTAAGTAGTGTTCAGTCTCAAGTGAAGGATTTTTCACCTTCTCATGCCCAGCCAGCAAGAGAGCTGGAGGGGCACAAGAAGTTGGCACAGGACACAGCCAGGGCACCTGACCCAAAGTGGCCAACAGGGTATTCCATACCATGGGACGTCCCATCTAGTATAGGAACTGGGGGAAGTGGGGGCGGGGGGATCGCCGCTTGGGGACTAGCTGGGTGTCGATTGGCGG
This sequence comes from Haliaeetus albicilla, assembly GCF_947461875.1. NCBI lineage: Eukaryota > Metazoa > Chordata > Aves > Accipitriformes > Accipitridae > Haliaeetus > Haliaeetus albicilla. Next base: position 24,473,575 of record NC_091484.1, on the reverse strand, counting down.
GTGGTGAGCAATTGCACTGCACATCATTTATACATTCCAGTCCTTTTATTATTACTGTTGTCATTTTATTAGTGTTATCATTATCATAATTAGTTTCTTATTTTCTGTTATATTAAACTGTTATTATCTCAACCCACGAATTTTACTTCTTTTCCCTGATTTTCTCCCCCATCCCACTGGGGGGTGGGGGGGGAGTGAGTGAGTGGCTGCGTGGTGCTTAGTTGCTGGCTGGGGTTAAACCACGACAGTTTAATATTAAAAAAAAGTTTTCACAGAAAACAAATGACCATATATTGAAGCTTGACTCAAGTCTCTCTTTGGTAGTGAGTACAGAGGTAGTGGGGGGGGGGGCCTTCAGGACTGCTCCTTCTGCACTTCTTCATGCACAGTTCCAATTTCAGGATTTTCCTATATAGCAGACCTAAAAAAAAAGGCGGAGGGGAGGGGAGGGGAAGGGAAGTAAGCTCCCCTTGTACAAAAGTATTATTAAATCAACTCAATCTGTACTTCTATTCTCCATTTCATGTTTCTTCATTTATGAGTCACAACTACTCAAGGGGAAAAATAATTCTAGCAGCACCTTTCTGATCTGTTGCTCCTCTGTAGAGCTAAAAATGAAATAAGTGACAGTACTTCCACTTTATAATTACCCAAAAGACAGGTAAGGGGCAACATCTCTAGGCACATGTAGTGAGTGAGTGGCAAAGATTAGAAAATCTCCCATAGCATCTAATTCTGAAATTGCTGGGCTGGATTGAATCATGTCATTTCACAACCTGGTTTGTCATGGGTATGCGGCATCATTAGGTGATCGGAGTGTAAATTACAAGGTTTCATTATTTTCATTTTTCCTTTGCCTTACCGCAGCACCTAAAACCACCATCCTGAGTAAGGATCTGTTGTACTAGGGACTGGATAAGCCATTGATAGAAAGGCAGTTTTTACTTAAACTTGCAAGTCAACAGTTTCTTACCCTGTGTCAGATGCTGTACTCTTTCGTAAAGAATATGGAGTAAAACAGCTCTGTGAAATTTTTGTCGTATTTTGCATATAAGGTCAAAACTCAGCTTCACAGAACAGCTGTTCTCAAGGCTCTCTACAGCTGCGATGTACTTTATGGGGAAGCAAATTCCTGGAAAACCTACCTTAATGTTTCCTCCACAACAGACAAAACACTGGCCTCCATGATCACAGCATTTTGCAGGCAGTTCTGTCACATAATTTAAAAGCCACATAAGATTAAAAATTTAAAAAAACCCAACATCATAACCGAACTTTATTGGTTTCCTGTTACATTCTGCATCATTGAAGCATATGAACACATCTTGAAAATACTAACACATGCATGAAAATAGTATTTCTGTAATCCAGACTATCTGATCTAGGGACTTGTGCCACTGGCAGTGCTGATGTGCCCATCCAATGGATTTCTCCTACGTGTTTGCCAGTTTGACCCGTTCATTTAGGTGAAATCTTAGCCCTCTTCAATGCTATATTCTTCTGGTTTTGTAAGGTAGCTTTGGATTGGTTTGCCTAGGTGTAAAAAAAAAATAAAATTGTCTGCTTTTAACATTCTTCAGTTTCAGTTTCATCATTTAGCAGAAAAACTGTATGAAAACATTACATTTCTCTCCTCAGTGAGCTGTTGCCTCAGAAAGCAAGACAGGTCAGTTACCCAGGGCAATGGTATGGTTGAAGCTATTGCTGTAGAGCTAACTAAATTGTTGGTAGCCTTTTGCTTTCATTCATAACCCTTGTTTCTGTAGTACTTTTAGCTCATCTAATTTCTGTATTTAGATGTGTTTGTGAAAATGGAGATTTAACATAATAAACCTTAGAAACTGTACTGTGCCTGGTATAAATCGGTCGCCAGGGAGTATCAAATCTGCTACTGACCTTCAGTCTAATTGCAGCTGTCAGGCTTCCGATCCATGGAAAGTGCTTGGAGGAGGATTTTAACTCTATTATATTTTTTCCTTATCTGTGCTCAGTTTTGCTTTTTCTTGGAGCTCCCCAAAAATGCTGTGAAAGTAGAGATGGGGCCCTGGTGGGAATGGGTTTGGATATCGTGAGAGCCAATAGTGGTGAAGAAACCCAGTATCTTTTTCTGTGATTTCTTAAATCTGTGGTGACTATGCTTTTTGAGCAAGCAAAAACCTTATGTACTCTTAAAGAGGCACCTAAAGGCCAAACAGTGCAGCTTTGGGAAGTGATCAGTGTGACCTGCTGGTTAGACTGGAAAGTTTTGTTCGACAACATCTATGCACAGAGAGCGGGTGAACCCCTCCCACCCTTTCCTGTCTTTAAGGATGGCATGAAACATTAGGACTAATGACATCCAAGTCTGAAACTTGTGCAAGATGAAGAATGCCAGCAATATTTTCTGCACTCAGCCACCAGCTCCTCGTCAGTCTGTAGTACATCTGTTACAAAGACAGCTGGACACAGTTTAAGGAAATCCCTAGATCCCTAAATAAATGAATCCAATGGATAATTACTATCACAGCTCACGATTACCAGTTCACTTCTGCTCTGATGTGACATCAATTTGCAACCAGAGATTTTGTTATATCTTTTTTTTCAAAAATATCTTCTATGGGTAGGTAGCTTAGACTATGGTAGCATCACCTTTTTATGTTCCAACTGAGATTTTAAAACTTGCTCTAGTTTTCTGTACTTCTTAATTGCCAATCACTTAATTTTCCACCACCTGCACAGCCACTGTTGAACATTTGGAAATATGGAGCACGAGTCTGCTCCCAGTCCTTTCCATGTGACTCAGGTTGGTGGATGATGGAGGAAATGACCATATACAAACTAAATAGTTATTGAAACTACTGGGAGCTCCATGTGGTATGGTCACAGGAAGAAGCCGTATGTGAGAAAAGAGACAAGTGCCTAAATTCCCTGTGTTGGGTACAAGCAGGGAAGAAACAGAGTCCTGGACTTTCAAATGCTTTGAAAAGAGTAAAGAACCAGATTATGTTTGCACCACATAGTGCAGAGACAGCATAAATGCTTCCGAATGACCAAATAATAGGAATGAAAGCACTGTAGCTCTACTGATGTAGCTTTGCAGTTTCCAGTGCCCAAAGGGTCATCTCTGCACAACAAGGTATTGTGCAGTGTTCACATCCCAATTTCTTTGGAGCTGGTTTAGAGGTCTCTTACATAATGCTCTGTTGTTCTGCAAGGATGTGCTCTTAGGGAAAAGACCAGGACTCTGAGACATTAATTCAACATTTGGTGACAACATGACTTTTAAAATCAAGAGGACCAGCTGCCATATAACATGCGTAACAGGCCTTTGGATGTTGTTCAGACGATTATCTATTTATCCTTATGTTTGGTCTACTCAGATTCTATCTGAGTAGAATAATTGGAGAATACAGTTTGTTATGTAAATGGTGGTCCTTCAGAAAAAAGACTGTATTTTCTCCAGGTGACCAATGTAATGGAGCCTCCATCCCAGATGGGCATAGTAAATAATAATGATAGTAGTAATTAATAGATAGTAGTAATAATAATGATACCACCTCCTGGTGACATTAGGATATTTACCTAATCTGATTTCCTTTGTGTATTTTTTTTTTTTAGCCTAACTCACCATGATGTTTATGGATTTAAGGATTAATTGGCAGAGTTTGGAGGTTCCTCGTTAACAACAATTAAGTGCAGAGGTCTCACTTGAGTTCACTGGGAGCTAGGTTCCTAACTGTCTGTATGGCCTTCAAAGTCTATAATCCTTCTTGACTGCTCTGTGCAAGTAGTGAGTGTACCGTGTGAACATTTATTCTAAGACACTCTTTCACACTTTCTTTGGAACTGAAATAGAAGAAATTAAGGTGCAGGATATATATACTTTGAGCAATTGGAATACTCCTAGGGGACTGCATCCTTGTGTCACAAGGAGTGTTCTCAGCATGTGGCACAGTCAGCAGGAGCAAGACAGAAGGATGAAAATCTTTGCATCTCCCCCAGTAACAAGACAACCAGTCTTTTTGTCCCTGGTGTAACTGAGGCATGAATGCTCCAACATATGCATTAGTTGCCAGGGGTGCCCTAAAAATCATACTGTTCCTGGGGATTGCTGAAATAGAAACCCTGGGGCTCTGCATATTCCTGCCAGGATTTTGCCCACAAGTGGGTAACAGAGGAAGATCTTCATCCCTTTTCTGCCATTGTAGTAGCTCAGAGAGAACAAAAGGCTGACCATTTAGTCAGAATGCTGGAAAAAGAGTTATGGTGGCTGTCGGGGAGGATAAATTCTTCTCTGTCTCAATAACTTCCAAATCTAATTGGTGGGAATTTAGTAGTATGGCTTATGGCGCACAGGAAAAAATATAATCATAACAATTGTGATAGTAATAAAACTGGTCCCAAGATGTAGACAGTGGGAGTGCAAACAGATTTTAAACCACTTTCAAGCACTGTTGATTTATATGCCGCAATGCCGTTGTATAAAGAATGCAGAGCAGATGGGCCAGCGGCCCAAAACGAGTGTGCATTTGCTCAACTGCTTCATGAAAAATTGCACTCACTTGAGCCTTCTTGTAACCTGTTTGAATGAATGCAAGTAGCAAAGGCAGGACTGTGGCATCTAGTGAACTTGCTAGAAGGAACATAGGGAACACTGTTTTTATTTTCTCCTTAGGCAGAGAACCCATGGGTTTGAACATTTTCTGTTGTTTGTGTGATTTCCCGTTAAAAAGAAAAAGAGGCAGAATGATTCTCAGTGTATAGGTGGGCACCACACGCTGTACACAAGCTCAGGGTAGAAAGTTGATAAAAAATGTGCTATTCAACTGCCTGGAGATCTCTGCCCGAGTTATCAGGGAAAGTTACCATCCTAGAGTCTTCTTAGCATATTCCTGCTGTTGCTACCTTCCTGGAGGCAAGAGACAGCATGTGGTACCAGCATTTTAGCCATAAATGCAGATCTGGTGAGGATTTTTGTGATGGGAAAATCCTTCCCTGGCAGAAGTTCCTTCCTATGACAGGTCCATCAGAAAAGACTATCAGCCAGCCCTTAACATACTTCCTAGCTGCATTACTTTGTTCTGAAGAGACCATCCACTGGCAAACCTGAACTGGATGATTCTAAGATAATAAAGATGAAAAACCAAAGAACAGCAGCTCTAGAAAAGCTCTGAATAAGCAGCTGTGAAAAAAAACCAACGAACCCACCAACCAAAAACCACCAAAACCCTTGTAATCTCAGCGTATTTGAAGGCTGTGGTGGGTTGGTCCTGGCTGGCAGCCAAACTCCTACCCAGCCACTCACTCACTCCTCCCCACCCCCAGCAAGACAAGGGGGGCAAAAAAAGAAAAGAAAAAGAAACAAAGAAAGGGAAAGGAAAAGGAAATTCAGTTGGAAGGGACCTACAATGATCGTCCAGTCCAACAGCTTGATCAATTCAAGGCTGACCAAGTTAAAGCATGTTATTAAGGGCATTGTCCAAATGCCTCTTAAACACTGACAGGCTTGCGGCATCCACAACCTCTCTAGGAAGACTGTTCCAGTGTTTGACCATCTTCTCAGTAAAGAAATGCTTCCTTCTGTTAAGTCTGAACCTTCCCTGACACAGCTTTGAGCCATTCTCATCTGTCCTAGCACAGGGTACCAGGGAGAAGAGATCAGCACCTTCCTTTCCACTTCCCCTCTTCAGAAAGCTGTAGAGAGCAGTGAGGTCGCCTCTCAGCCTTCTCTTCTCCAAATTAGACAAACCCAGAGTCCTCTGCTGCTCCTCACAGGAGATGCCTTCCAGCATTTAAGCACCAACCTGCACTCAAGATAAAGACAGGGAGATCACTTACCCATTACTGTTGTGGGCAAAACAGACTCAGCTTGGGGAATTTAACTTAATTTATTGATGATTAAAAGAAATATTCAATTACTGATTTAGGTAGCAGGAAACAAAAAGACAAACATTAAAACACATAGGGAAAACACCTTTCCTCTGCCCCTTCTCAGGCTCAACTTCACTCCAGGCTCCTCTCCTCCCTCCCTGTTATTTCTCCAGATTATGCTCAGTTCCTTCAGCCAGGCTGTGGGCCATGAAAGTTGGAGTGTTGGTTATAGTCAGTACATAGCAGTTTCCCTCTGCTGTTTCTTTCTTCTCACACTTTTCCTCTGCTCCAGCACGGGCTCTTTACAGGACACTGTTCTTTCAGGAATATCCATCTGTTCTGGTACAAGTCCTCCATGGGCTGCATGGCAATACCTGCTCTGCCATGGAGCACCATCTCCTCCTCTGACCTTGGTGTTCCTTCCGCTGTTTCTCATTCTTTTTCCCTTCCTCCTCTGCCTGTCCTTAAATATGTTTTCACAGAGGTGCTACCAGCTTCACGGACAGGCTCAGCTGTGTCCTGTGATGGGTCTGTTGGAGGTGGCTGGAAATGGCTATGTCTGGCACAGGGCAGCCCCCAGTCTCTTCTCAAAGAAGCCATCCCTACAGCCCCCCCGCTGCCAGCATCTGGCCACAAAGAAAAAGAAATCAACAGGGCCTCAAAGTCCAGTGCCTGAATATATACTCGTCAGGCCTCATTGTGAAAGCAGGTTCACGATGCAAAAGTCACCTTGACATCACTTGAACTTCTCACAGTAGTAAATAGTACATAGTTCCGTTTGTAGCTTTGGGCTCTGGGTTATTCTAATTTGTGCACCCTCTTAGCCAAGCCAGCAGACTGCTGAAATCAAAAAATCTTAAATGAAGAGCATACTGTTAATCCTTGGTTTATGTTCTCCCTTTGCAGTATAAACTTCTAATGTGCATCTGTTCTGTTGCGTCAAGACAGAATTTATTTGTGATATAAAAAATGTACATCCAACTATGGGTAGTGTAGGAACCTCCATCCTCAAGCTGGCTGTTAGCTAGAGAGGCCACTTTTGGCATTTTGTTCTTCAGGATCTGGTGGAAGAGTGCATGGGGAGAAGGGAAAGATCAGTTGTGATGTATCAGGTTACTTTGCCAGAGTGTTTGGCAGAATATTTAGCTAAGAAGCATTCACCATCTGTTTAGCTTTGGAAGGAAGGTGGAGAAAAATAACCTCCTGAAGGTTTTGCTCATGTAAATATTTTAAAGTGCCCTTCAAAAAGTCTTCACCCAATCATATACTAAGTGTCTAGCTGATACCAGCTACCCAATAGTATCAGGGACAGATGGTAAGCACTTTGTGTCCTCTCAGCTCCTGTAGCAGTTCGGATGGTCTTTTATGCTTACCATGTATACCCTTCTCAAGTGTCATTCTGGAATGGGATTGATGCCTTTGTTTTGCCAATTTGAACCACTTTGCCAAATGGTCTTCTTTTGGGGTCCAGTTGTGTACAAAAGAACACTCTGTTGTGGTTATGAACAGTCCAGTCTCTTCTAAGCAATTCAGTGTCTCTGAGATTTGACGACTCTTCTTTTTCCAATTTTTTCTCCAATTTCAGTTCTGAATTAAGGGTTAAAATGCAGAACCTTTCTAATAACTTTCATAGTTGTTACTATCTGGGTGAGTTAACTGAATAACCCAGATCTAGCTGTTGCTAAAAATGTGGCTAAATTCTGGTTTTCTTCCTTTTAGGTGTTTTCCCCTTGATTACAAATAGAAATGAAATGCATTTTACACTTTTTGCAGTTGTATTTAATTTGGGGAATTTTAAACTGACCCATCTGTCTTCTTCCATTTTACTGCTATTACTGTGTGGTGCTCAGCAATCAATCAGCTGTCAGCAAAAGAACTGCTGCAGTCTCTCCTTTTTTTCCTTAGAGCTATGCAAAGCAACAAGAGCTTCTCAGTGTCAGACTTGGGCAGCTTGAGAATTTGTCTCAGCTATATTTACCCACAGATTAGGTAGTAGCAGTAGCATGGTGCAGAAGGCAATTCATTAGATGTCTTTTTAATGATAGGAGAAATCACCCGTTAGAGGTGCTCATTTCTCTTCTATGGATGATAACTGGATTTCTGAAAGTATCATCAGCTACAGGCTCAGCTCTTCAATACCTGAAGGTGGGTGAAATGTATCCCACACTTGGGAATTTCTCTCTTCTCACCTTTGAGAAGCTGAATCCAAAAGGGTGCAAGCTACAATTGCACAGCAGGTTGGGTAGCAGAATCTGAAGAGAGAAACAGTGAAGGCAGGAATGATGAAGGAGAGGCAGAATGGGGAAAAGAAATGAAAAGCCATAATGGGAGCATGGCGAGAAAGAAGACAAATGGAAAGGGAAGGAGATTTTGTGCTCTATTTTGGAAAATAGAAAAAGGGGGGGGAAATTATAAGAACAGAACTGAATAGTTAATTTGTTCTAGAAACTTCTGAGCTGCAGTAATTACCTCCAAAATACAACGCTTGGAGGAAAAAAAAATTAAAACCGTAGAGCTTTTAGAATCTTGGGTCTTAATTCTTAGCTTGCAGAGTGGCTGCTTTACAGGAACTTGTTCTTTAATATAATTCAACCTAATGAGATTGCACCAAGTGTAACTTGAAGTAGAATTTGGTTTATTATTTCCCTAGTTATTGGCTAAGAAAATTGAATGTGGGGAAAGAATCACATCCATCATTATTTTTGTGACTTATATCGCAAATTGCCAATTAAAAGAGTGGCAGGGGAACAAAACACATTTCCTTTCATTCCCAAGCATGTCCATTCTACGTGTGTTCAGAGGCTCCAATTAAACAATACAAGGCAATTTCTTCTTCTTGGTGGCACTGCATAGGATGTAAATCAGTATGGAATTTGGCTTTTACTAATCTTCAACTCCTGTCACAGGCTATACCTAGTGTGCATACACCCAGCATGGCTTAAAAGTATCTGGCTTGGTACAGACAGCTGTGGAGCTGTGACAGCATGACGTTCCACACAGCCTAACCACATGAATATTTACTCATCTCTGCTGACTTCAGCAGTCTGTGAGGTCTGTGCTGCTGCTATTGCACTGCTAATGGTACTCCAAGCAAAAACTAATTCAGGTGTGAGGTGAAGTCATAAGCAAGGACAAGTCACTGCTGACATCTGTCAGGGCAAGGCAGAAAAAGGATCTGTTTAAAAGAGCAGTGGAGAAACAAATGGTGATTTCACTTCAAAGCCTCCCGTGTGAAGTTCAGTAACACTATTGCTTCCAAGATGAAGTATACTCTTTAATCAGCTAAAATCCAAACTGATTGTATATTTACCTCCTTAGTATAGTATCTGACCCCTCATAGTCATGAAGACATTTTTTCCTCCTATATTTTTCTGTAAGTTAACTTAGTACTAGTATTCCTGTACTAAATATGGGGAAATGGAGCAGAGAGAGACTGTTTCCAAGGCTACATGAGGAACTTTCCCCAACTTTCCCCAGAGACTGACCTGGGACAGAAATCCACATTTGTGTGGGGTTTGTTAGAAATGTGAAAGGCAGCATGGAGCTTCTTAACAAGAACGTAAGTCAGAAAACATTTGGTTTTATCACCTGGACTCATGTAGAGCTAACTTGAGTATCTTCATCTTGAACAGCATAAATAAACTTTAGTGACTCCAATCACCAGATAGTATTTCCACTTTAAAAGAGTACCCTGAGTTAAGAGTCCTTTTTTCCGGACATCATTTTCCTTTTATAGTGAGAAGCCACCTTCCATTTTCTTTTTTATGCGAACCACAATTATAGTTTGAGAGAGACAATAGCTGTTTAACTAGGATTCGCCCTCTCTTTCCAGAGAGATGGTAGGACCCAGTTCCCACAGGTCCAAGGACATGCCCTGTTCCAGGGGACCTTTTCTGTGCAATAATGGCATGTCTTATTAGCGTTCCCTTCTTGCCAAGACCTCTTGATAACGTGTCTTCAGCCCTACAGAGACAGGGGAAGTAGTAGATACGGTGATTGTCATCCTTGTTTTCTCTCAGGACTATCCTGTTTGCCAGCCAGTCACTTTACAGGTTGCAGCATTAACACTGAAAATACGAAAGTCCCTTTTTTTTGTATATACCAGAAGACATATGGCTTGAAATTTATCAGGTTCAGCCTTGGTTTACAACAGAAATACTTACCCTTCTACCTCGCAACAAAAATCTTTTCTTCCTCAAATGCCTGCAGAAGAGATCAGCAAAATGGGATCTGTACCTGTCAGTTATTTCTTTCTACCCAGACTTAAGTGACGTCAAAACCTGACCAATATTCTGTGTTATAATGTGTCTGCATTGCTAGTCTTTAAAAGCTGTATTTTGGATTTTGGTCCACTACCTTAAGGGCCAGAATCCTCTATCTGTTCCATTCACAGGTAAGAATGCATTTTCTAATTTCTAATCAAGTCTCTCCCCCACAAAAATAATGTATCCGTATGTATCATTATCCAGAGAGAGATGAGCCTTACAGCTGAAGAGGCACAAGAGGATTGCTTATACCCTTGAGTCTGTGAAATAAATTATGTTCAGTGAAATGATTTGTCATCCATCTGTTGCAGAGAGTAATACAGTGCAGCAGGAATTTGTTTAAAATCATGCTCTCTTATTCAAACCATTCTGTTTGCTGGAGTGCTGTTATTATCCTTGTAAAAGAGATAGGGGCAGGAGAGCCTTGCTCTTCAGAAACAGTGTGACTGTAGTAGTTAATAATCCCTTTACTGTATAGATTATTACAAGTTATTTTAGATCAGCAGCTGAGAACAAAGATAAGGCTGGCCAAGTTGAAGAGCATTCGAAGAGAGTGTGCATGCTCTGTTCCTAATGCTTCTAAATTTGCACTGTGAAAGAGCGCTATACTCAGGACATTTGTCAGGGAAGCTGTCAGGTGTTATTTTCCTTGTTTTTCAGAGCCAGCCTCTTAAATTTTAGACTTTGGCACTATAAGGTTTGGTGGGATAAATCAGCATAAAATCAACAGATTTATCCTTTTAAGCCTGCAGGCTCCGTACATTCCGGTGGGCTCCTTTTCTGAACAGATTTTACTGGTTCATGCCATGAAAGCAGGAAGACTTGTTTTTACATCTGTTTTTACAGTGTGGCACTGACTTCCTTAGGTTTGCTGTAGATCGATGCTGGGGCAACAAAAAGCATAACAGCCTCCCCAAGCCTCGTGAATGGGACAGTCTGTGCACTCATCATCTTGTATTTCCAAGTTCTTTTCCAGAAAACCAGATGACTTGTTTGCTGCTGACACTTAGGTTGTTTCACTCTTAGGCACTTTGTAATTTTCAGGCTCCAGGAGTAAATTGAAAGGAGCAAATGCTTTGCTGCATCCAGACTTGACTGAATGTAGCTGACAGAGGGACTGTCTGGAAGTCAGTTCCTGATCCTGGCCCTGATCCTGTTATTGCCTCTTCTCTTTTTCAGGCTCCTGATAGAGAAGGCCACATTCATAACCTGAGTGCTGATTTCTACCTTGCAACTTTCTGAAGGCATCTTTTCATCCCTAGAGCTTACTGGGGTGGGAGGTTGTTTTTTGAAAAGCTTTTTCTGAGTATCTAAAAAGTCTTGCTTAGTATGTCCAAGAGAGGCAGGTTGTGAAAAGCAGACATTGACAGAAAGGTCAATAAAAAAATTACTTTTGTCTAAATCTAACTGAATTGGAGAATTTCTTGTGTTTCCAGACTAGGCAAGAGAAGCCAATCAACAACCAGCCACTGTAGGATTTTCCCAAACATTTTTGTGTTTAAGCACACTGCCTCTGTGTCAATATTACACAGCTTATCTGCCAAAAGTGTAAGTGATTTTCTAGTGCTATTAACAACTTTGTAGGAAATTGAGGAGCTCAGTGTCAGGTTAAGCCCTGAAAAACTATCATGTCTCTTCAAAGAAGCAGGAAAAACCAGTTATGTGATTTCACCAATATTCCTAGCCACGCCAAGGATTTAGTTCTAGTGCCCTTTTTGATTAGTTTACCATATAATACACACTCCCTTCCAATTTACTAGTTACAGACAGTCAGGTATTTTTCCAGTGTGTTCTTTACAGAGGATTGGCACACTAGAACTTCATGAGGGAAGCAGCTCTTGTTTCCTGAGTTATCCTCAGGGAATTTACATGCCAGTACAGTGAGAAGGAACCGCACACTGCTGTTCATTGACAGAGATATTTTGGGTCTTTCATGGAGAAACAGTTCTGAAAACATAACCTTTTCATGTTTTGTTCCAGTTTCAATAGGTAAGCAAGGAAAAACTAGTTATGAATAGGCATAAAGCTAGAGATTGGCAGATCAAAAAGAGCCTCTAGGAGCCCAGTTTGGATCATTTATAGGATTGTCAAGGCAGGTGTATGTCTCTGCTTGCATGAGGAATTGAGTGGAAGAGTTTTGCAGAAGTTTCACACTCAGGATTGACTTTTATATGAGGACAGCAGGATTAAGAGACATTTTTTACTCAGCACTTGAGTCATGGTAGCTTCTTATGACCATGGAGCATTGTGGAGTATGCCATAGCTCTGTATTCATAATGTGTTAGTGTTCCAGGTGGAAACAGTTATGAATATGAGGTATGTTGTGGCATTCGCTTGAGTCCAAAGGTAGGTTAAACTATTGAGTTAAATGCAATGGCATTAGTAGAAGGCTGTTCTGTAGAACAGCCTGGAAAAACATTCTTTAAGGCATGAGGATTGCCATCATATCTGTTTAAGGAAACCATAACACAGACCTTTCCACAAAAGTAGACCTAGATATAGTAGGCTGAGAAAAAAAATTCACATACATCTGCAGACAGCTTCGTAAAGGCACATTCCATCTCACACTTCAAAGCCCTAAGTCTGAAGCAAAGGAGAACAGTAACATGTGAATAGTGCTCACATTGCAACTACCCAGTCTGTGTGTCTGTGAATGAAGGTTGTTTTCTGAGTATAGCTATCAAGTCTGGTATTTTCTACAACTGTCTAACTCCCTTAAAACTCTTTTTCAAATTATGAGAAAGGGAGAAACCTTTTTAAAAGCACTGGTGACTGCTTACTTTAATATGTTCCTAAAATCTCTAGCTCCCTAATTTTCGGTTTATTTTTTTGTGTAATTAATCTTTGGCAGCACTTCTTGGGAGTAAGCATTGCAATAGCTGTGTAACATATGCAAGTTTATTTTATTTAATTTCCAATTTTTGACATATGCATTCTTATTTAGTTATGTTAGTTATGAGTTAGTGTCCGCTTCCCCTGATGACAGGGAATGGATTGAATTGCTTTAAATTAGCACAGCCTCTTAGAGTTCAGTGCCACTTTATTCTTGCTGAGGGTCTGCCCCTGAATTTTAGTACTATTCTCTCCAGTGTTAATCCATGCAATCTCATTTAATCCAGATCCCTATTAGAACTCTAAACTGAAGCTGTCCTGTCATGCATGATCTTGCTGTGCTGCTTCTAAAACAAGCTTTCTATGGAACTTTCCTGAGAATGAAGTAGAGAAGCTCAATCCTCTGCAGGGAAAGTAGAAATAAAGCAGCAGGTTTTGAGTAGTTTATGTTTTGTTTTGTTATTTTTTTTCCCTCTGAGAACAACTTTGATTTTTTACTTTAAAAGTAAATGGAAGGATTCTGTCCACTTGAGAGTGTGTTAATTATCTTTCTCCATTAAATAATCCTTCCAAAACAAAGCTCTTATTTTTTAGGATGACATACAGTGAGTATCAAACATTCTGTGTAATGTCCATCTGCTCTGGAATCAGTGCTATGTTCTCTACTATATTCAGTTAATATCTAATATTTGCTTGCAGATATTGCATTGCTAGCTTTCTGAGTTGTGTAATAGTTTCTATATATAAGCACGGGCAGTGGCTGATTTCTAAATCAGTACATTATCAATGGTGGGGAATTTATTGTTTTCTGCAGGTGAAGGATGTTATTAACCAGGTACACAGCATAAGGTGTTTTTCATCAGCTGTAAGTCTGGGGGCATACTTTGGACAGTCTGAATTCATTCTGAACAAGCCTCACCTCTATTGACTGCACTGAATTTTTTTTTCTGTAAATTGAATAACTTACATAGGGTCATGAAATCTGCTAATGCCATTTTTCAATATATGCTACTAGAGCAATGGCTGCTATCTGTGATCTGTAGCCTCTGGAGGCTTCTGGGAAACTTCTAAATGGTGACTATTATTCCTTTAAATTGTGGACTAATGCACACTGACTTCAAGACCTTTTTCTGAGACCATATAGCCAATTTAGAATGCATCACTCTGTATGTATCACTGAGGTTTCTTTTTAAATTATTTTAATTTGCCAGCGGGTCACCAGCCACTCAGTATCATGAGCTACTCTTCTGCAGTCAGTTTCACTATCCTGGATAATTTTGTCTCAGTACTAAATGATTCTATCTCCCTGTTTACTCCAGGACTGCTTAATAATATGTTGAACATCACAGATCAAAGCATGGGTGCCATTGACGACATCCTCCATTTTAAAAATTGATCATGTATTTCTATCCTTTCTCAAAGATTATGATTATCTTTTAATAAACTCTTAATCTAGGGAGGACTATCATACTTATCCCTTGAAAACACAGTGTCTTTAAAAGCACTCAGTGAGGGACCTTCTCAGGGCATTATAGAAGTGCTTATAAACCATACCAACCAAACTGTCTTTATTTAGAGGCATGCTGACTCCTTCATCCTTCTCGTTATTTCTGATATAAAGCTACATTCCATAAAGGATTTGGCTTTTCCCCAATGTATCGCCCTTGTGTCTACCAAACTGATTCTTTATTATCATTTTCATCAACTTGCTTAATGTGGAAGTCAGACTTCCTGGATGGACTGGTTTCCCAGATCACATACCAAGCTCTTTTTCAAGATGGGTGTCCATCTGTGAATGGCTCCTTCCCTTTTAGTTAATTAAACTGGTTCGTGGTTAACAAAGTGTGGTTAATCTTATCCAC